>NW_006399889.1:6244908-6246290 GCF_000299155.1 Elephantulus edwardii | reverse complement strand
TGACCGTGGAGCCAAGCAGACTAAAGTTGTTAACAATCTCAATCTCTTCACCATCCATCCTGTTGCTGCCAATTGGTCCAGTGGTAAGAATTTTTGTCTTCTTGACATTGAGCCTCAATACATACTGAAGGCTTCAATCCTTGACCCTCTGCAGCAAGCATTTCAGGTCCTCCTCAGTTTCAGCAAGCAGGGATGTGTCATCTTCATAACGCAGATTGTTAATAGATCTTCCACCAATCCTGATGCCACACTTCTCCTCATAGAGCCCAGCCTCTCTGATAATCTGTTCTGCACACAGGTTGAAAAGGTATGGAAATAGGACACATCCCTGGCGTACGCCCTTCCCAGTTTTGAACCATGCACTGTTAGCTTGCTCTGTTCCGACGAGTGCCTCTTGGTCCAAATATAGGTTTCACATTAGCACGATTAAATGTTCTGGGATTCCCATTCTTCTCAGAGTCAGCCACAGTTTGTTATGATCCACACAGTCAAACGGCTTTGCATAATCAATGAAACACAGACAGACATTCTTCTGGTATTCCCTGCTTTCAGCTAAGAGCCATCTAACATCAGCTACAATATCCATAGTACCACAGCCCCTTCAACTCAGGGGCATATATCAACAATAGTAACAACAGTCTGTGGTTTGTTTTCTGTCTTCTTTATTCGTTGTCCAACTTTAGGAGACATAGTAAGCAATGGCGAGAAGACCATGGCTTGGATCAGGTGCAGCATGTCTTTTGATTTCTTGTGTTGTTACCAATGATGTTGATTGTGGATCCAAGTAAATCATTGACCATTTCAATCTTTTCTCCATTTATCATGATATTGCCTATTTGCCCAGTGATGGGTTTTTGTTTTCTTGATGTTGAGATGTAATAAATATTGAAGGCAGTAGTCCTTGATCATCGCAGCATTTCAGGTCCTCCTCCTTACTCTCAGCAAGTAAAATATATCATTGGCATAGCTTTAGATGTAAGAAAACTTAAGACCCAGGGACATGAAATTAACTTGTCTATTACTGATCAGATTATATAAACGTCAAGTTGTGTACTTTTTACTGACACATACTGAATAAAATAGAAAAATTATAATGATCTATTAAGAGAGCTTCAGTGGTGTAATGGATAAGGAATTACATTACCAAGCCAAGGATACATGGCTCCAATCTACCAGATGCTTGGTAGGAAAAAAATAGCCTCTGAAAACCTACTATGACTCAATTTCAACCAACACTGATAAGTTGACTCAAATAACATATTAAAAGAATTTAACAAATATTTGATTAAATAAAATAATTATTATTATATTAAACAAAATGAAGGCGTGAGGATGTGGTGTAGGGTGTTAATCATAGGATTGCACAATTCAATGGGTCTTTT
>NW_006399889.1:6156446-6239690 GCF_000299155.1 Elephantulus edwardii | reverse complement strand
GAGAAAGACTCATCAATAACTTTTGTTATGCAGACGACGCAACTTTGCTTGCTCAAAGTGAGGAGGACTTGAAGTACTTACTGCAGAATCAAAGACTGCAGCTTTCAATATGGATTCCGTTTCAATGTCAATAAAACAAAAATCCTAGCCACTTGGACAGATAGGCAACATCATGATAGATGGAGAAAATACTGAAATTGTCAGTGACTTCATTTTACTTGGATCCACAATAAATACACTTACACTAGCAGAGACATTGCACTGAGAAGGTTGTAGTCAGGGACCTTTCCAAATCATTGAGGAGCAATGATGTCAATTTGAGGACTAAGGTGTACCTGTTTCAGATCATGGTCTTTTCAATTACTTGCTATGCATCTGAGAGCTGGACAATGACTAAGCATGACAGAAGAGTTGATGTTTTTGAATTGTGGTATTAGATAAGCATGCTGAAGAGCTCATGGACTGTCAAAAGAACAAATAAGGATGTGTTGGAGAAGCTTCAGCCAGAGTGCTCCTTGGAGGCAAAGATGATGAAGCTTCCTTTGTCTTACATACTTTGGGAATATTATTAGAAGAGATTATTCCTTGAAGAATGCCATCATTCTTGGAATGATGGATGGACTGCAAAGGAGAGGAAGACTCTCAACTAGGTGGATTGACACAGTGACTGCAGCAATGGACTTGAGTATGTGAGAGACTATGGGGATGGCACAGGATAGGATGAGGTTCAGATCTGTTCTTAACAGGGTCATTATGAGTCTCATTCAACTCAACAGCACCTAAAACCAACAATAATCGTGTGTTTTCAGAGACTATAAATTTCATGGGAGTTTTCTCCCATGGAAATACTAGTGGTTTCAAACCACCTGAGAAGCACTACCTTTGGGTTAGTTCAACTTTTTAAAAATATTTTTTATTATGCTAGTTTATTTACAAAATTCAAATATGGATTATACCACTTTGGACAGTCTATATAAACTAGTTGGTACAGATTTTGATGCAAACTAATTATAGAATGAATTATTTTAACAGCTAATAATCTTCACAACCACTGAAGCTACATAAGCCATACTTATTACATTCTTACCACTCAATCAATTATAAACTGTTGGCTCCAATTAGATGACAATACATAACAGTATAAACCAGTGAAGGAGTTCTGGTGGCATAGTGCTACATGTTAGACTACTAAATGAAAAGTCATCCATTCAGGTCCAACAGTCAATCCTTGGTAGAAAGATGAGCAGTCTCTCCCCATAAATGTGTAAAGCATCAGAAGCCCAACAATGCTCTCCAGCCTCATCTTGGAAGTCTCGTGGTCCCTAATAAGGCTCTGTGATATTGACTTCTTATGTAGACAATCTGAACACTTGACCACCAGTAGAAATGCATACTCTGAGTGGACTGCAAGTTGCCTTATCCTTCAGGGTGAATTATCCACAATTAGCACCCTTGGTACCAGCACTCAGGAAATAAGGAGACACATTGCACTGGGAAAATCTGCAGTGAGGCCCTTTCCAAATTACTGAGGAATAGTGATGTCAGTTTGAGGACCAATGTGCATCTGATTCTGGCCATAGTCTTTCCTATTACTAGCTATGTATCTGAGACTGGGATAATGAATTAGAATGACAGAAAAAGAATTGACGCCTTTGAGCTGTGATGTTGGAGAACATTCCATGAATGAACATTCCATGAATGCCCAAGAGAACAAATAGATATTTCTTGTAGAGGATGCAACCAGAGTGCTCTTTGGAGGCAAGAATGATGAGGCTTCACCTCACATGCTTTGGACATGTTGCTAGGAGGTGCTATTCCTTGGAGAGGGACATGATGTTGGGAAGGGTGGAAGGTTGGAGAAGGAGAGGAAGACCCTCCACCAGGTAGATTGACATGGTGACTGCTGCAATGGGATCTTGTTGTGTTGGGAAGTATGGGGATAGCACGGGACAGGACAGGGTTCACATCTTTTGTTCATAGGATCACTATGAGTCGTACTCATAGCACCTAACAACATCATGTGACTAGTAAATAGATTAATCCCTTGCAAGATTGTAACCTGGCCAAGCATTTTGGGAAAATTACAAACTCAGGACTAGAAAGGCCGTGTATTTGAGAAACTCATCATGCTAACAATACCATCATAAAACCAAGAAATACTGAGTCACATATGTAGACATTGTACTAGCAGGTACTTGATAACATCATAGGAGTGAAGAAATTGAAGTATACAAGCTTGGTCTAAAGTATTTCATCTCTTCTTTAATTGTTTTTGATGTTGTGGATATACATAGCAAAACATTCACCAGTTCATCCACTTCTCATATACAATTTTGTGACATTGATCCCATTCTTTCCATTGTGCACCTGTTATTATCTTTTTTTTCTGAGTTGTTCTTCCTGCATTAACATAAATTCCCTGCTCTTCCTACAGGGTTTGAATATAATCCTTTAAGGTTTTGTTATTAATTTGATCCTGTAGAGATAATTCTTAGAATAATACACAAAGCAGATTCATTCTTCACTAGTTAAACTAAACTTTTGTTTTGTTTAAGGAAGACTTCTGGGGATATTTTTGGTTTAAGGTTTAAAGAATATCTCAAGACAATAATTTCATGAGTTTGTCTACTCTTCTTGGCTCCAGAAAGTCTGTTGCTGTTGTTGTTATGTGCTGTCAAGTTGCCTGTGACTCATAACAACCCTATGTACAACAGCCCTAAACCCTGCTCTATCCTGTGCCAACCTCACTGTCTCCAACACACCCACCCAGTTACCCCAGTCACTGAATCAATCCACCTCACAGAGGGTCCTCCTCTCCTGCGCTGTCCCTTCACCCTCCCAGGCATGATGTCTTTCTCCAATGAATGGTCCCTTCTTGCAATATGTCCAAAGTATGTCAGATGATACTTCAGAATCCTTGTGTCCAAGAAACAACCTGATTTAACCCTCATTAAGATGAACCTGTTCGTTTTCTTAGCAGTCCATGGTATATCAAATACTCTTCTCCAACACCACAGCTCAAAGGCATGGATTCTCCTTCTATCATCCCTAGTCATTGTCCAGCTCTGTGATGCATAGCAAGTGACTGCAAAGACCATGGCCTGTGTCAGGCACACCTTAGTCTCCAGAGTGATACCATTGCTCTTCTGTACTTTGGAGAGGTCTCTAACAGCAGTCTTTCCCATCACAATGTGTCTTTTAATTTTCTGGCTGCTGGTGCCAAGAGCGTTGACTGTAGAGCGAAGCAAACTAAAGTTGTTAACAATCTCAGTCTCTTCACCAACCAGCCTGATGCTGCAAATTGGCCCAGTGGTGAGAATTTTTGTTTTCTTGATATTGAGCCTCAATCAAAGCTACAGTCCTTGACCTTCTGCAGCAAGCACTTCAGGTCCTCCTCGGTTTTAGCAAGCAGAATTGTGTCATCTGCATAATACAGATTGTTGTGGAATCTTTGTCCAATCCTGATACCATACTTTTCATACCACAAAGTCTAGAATTCATTAAAATTTTAAATTCTGTCCAACATTTTCCCGTTTTGATCAGATTTTTATATTAAATCACCAAACTATTCAGTAATGGTAGCCATAGAATATTCAAAATTTAAAAGAGAGATATTAAAACTATTCATAAAGACATAGAATACTGAATTATCAAAAGTTGGAAGAGAGATGTGCTACTCTTCTGGTATACTATATGTTCTTAGAGAAGAATGAAGAAGTATTTCATGAAAATGTGTCTTCATTTATTTTTTTATAAAAAAATCATTTATTGTCTATTATATCATACTCCTTCACTCTGTTGAGTTAAATGAATCAGTGATGGATACTTAGTTCTTTATAATGCATAGTATAGACTAAATAAAACTGATGGGTCAGCAAGTTAAATCTTGAACTATGGTAACAAATAATGGTGTAGAGTTTTAGATTCTTCTCCTAATTGAATGTTTCTCATTCACAGGTTGTGGTGGTATTTTCAAGGCTCCCAGTGGAGAAATCCATTCTCCAAATTATCCCAGTCCTTATAGGAGTAACACTGAATGTGCCTGGGTCATTCAAGTTGAAAGACACTACCGTGTTCTCTTAAACTTCACAGACTTTGATCTTGAACTTCAGGACTCTTGTATTATGGTAAGTGACAAAAATGTCAAGCATTGTCTCCAGTTATACTTTGGTCACACTGCCACTGGAGCTCCTTGTTGTTGTTGTTATGTGCCATTGAGTCGCTTGCGACTCATAGCGACCCTATGTACAAGAGCCCTAACTGCCTTTTTATCCTGTGCCAACCTCGCTGTCTCAAACACATTCATTCCCACCACTCCAGTCACAGAATCAATCCATCTCATAGAGGGCCTTCCCCTCCTGCGGCGTCCCTCCACTCTCCCAAACATGATGTCCCTCTCCAAGAACCAGTCCCTCCTTGCAAAATGTCCAAAGTATGTCAGATGAAGCTTCAGAATCCTTGACTCCAAGGAGCATTCTGGCTTCACCCTCTCCAGGTCAAACCTGTTTGTTCTCCTAGCAGTCCATGGTATATTCAACACTCGTCTCCATCACCAAGCTCAAAGGCATCAATTATCTTTCTATCATCCTTATTCACTGTCCAACTCTCTGATGGATAGCACATAATTGCAAAGACTATAGCCTGGATCAGGCACACCGTAGTCTCCAGCATGATGTCATTGCTCTTCAGTACTCTTGAGAGGTCCTTAGTGGATGGAATAGATTTAGTTATTTTTTTCTGAATCCAAACATAGAAAAAGAAAGAATTATGTCAGCTTTGTTATTTTGTTTGTTTCTTTTAATCAGATGGTAATAATTTTATTGCCTTTTAAAATTTGTATTATGATTTAGGTAAAAGTTTATAGTAAAATTAGTGTTCCTAGTGGCATTTTAGATCAGGCATTCAGTTGCTAAAAGAAAAGCTGGCCATGTGAACCCACCAGTAAGTTCACTGGGGAAAAAGATGAGGCAATTCTTCCTTTAAATATCTACAGCTTCAGAAGCCCTTTGGGGCAGTTCTACTCTGTCCTTTAGGATCACTGTTAGAATTAACTTGATTGCAATGAGCTTATTACTTAAGAATTTTTTCAATGTCAATTTATAGAAAACTCCACAATTAGTAACTTAAAATATAAGGACTTTTTTTTTCCTTTTCCAAGTACCAACAAATTAGGAGGTAGATAATATTGTTTTTGTGTACCATTTAGTCACCATTTAGTACCATTTAGTGACCCATAACTGATCCTCCTGCAGGTTTTTCATGGGAGGAGATAGACCATTTTCCTCCTACAGAGCACATGGTGGATTTGAACCAGGTGCCTTTGGGATGGCTGCACAGCTCCTTACCACTGTTGTTGTTAGGTGCTGTCTAGTCGAGTACAACTCATATCAACCCTGTGAACAAAAGGTCTGAACCCTTCTCTATCTTGTGACATCCTCACACTTCCTGAAACACAAAGCCCATTGCAGCAATCACAATGTCACTCTACCTGGTTGAGGGTCTTCCTCTCCACCCTGATCCTCCACCCTTCCCAGAGTCACGTCCTTCTCCAAGGAATATCACCTCCTAACAACATGCCCAAAGTATGTGGGATGAAGCCTGACCACTAGGCCACTCATAATATTTTCATTTGTTTACCAACTCAATCTCTGTTGATTTATTGTCTTAACATGCTGGATCTTCATTTTGTGTTTGTGATGTCATGATAAATATATGTCTTCAGAAGATTTAGTTATTTTTTTCTGAATCCAAACATAGAAAAAGAAAGAATGATGTCAGCTTTGTTATTTTGTTTGTTTCTTTTAATCAGATGGTAAACATTTTATTGCCTTTTAAAATTTGTAATATGATTTAGGTAAAAGTTTATAGTAAAATTAGTGTTCCATTCAACACTTCATGCATATTGTGTTTCATGATGTTGACTGCTATCCCTACAATGTAACAGCATGCTCCCTACTTCCTCTGTGTTTCTCATTTCCATTCATGCTTCTTTTCCATCCTTCCTGCCTTCTGAGCTTTATTCCAGGGAAAATGCTGCTCTTCTGATCTTCTATTGTCTATTTTTCTGAGTAATGTGTACCTCCTTAGTGTTATTATACTCTTAGAGACCTGCCTATTGTTTAGTTGAAAGCTGATGCATGGGGGTGTGTTCAGTTCCAGACCTGAAGGATTTCTAAGGGTCAGAGCCTTGGAAATTTCACCTGTTTCATTAAGACTAGTAAGCTTGGAGTTTTGTTAAATTATTTTTAGTTTTGGTTGTTTTGCACATTTTTCTCCAGCTCTATCAGGAACCTTTTATTATGTTCTTATTCAGAGCACTTAGCATTGGTAGTCTTTTTTGTCCCAGGCTCATGCAGACTGTGGCTCACATGATCCATTAGTCTTTTAGACTAATTGTTTCCTAGGGTCTTTACTCTTTTTGACCCTTAGAAAAAGGCATTATTTTCACAGAAGATTTCACCTACCTTATATGTAATTTTCCAGGATAGACTGCTAGAGAGATTAGTAATAGAAGTATCTGATAAAGTGAAATATAGTTGGTCCAAAACAAGAATAAAACCCATTGTTTCAGAATCAATTCCAATTCATTGCGCCTATGAATTGAACTGCTCCATATGGTTTCCAAGGCTCTAATTTTTATGGAAGCAGACCACCACACCTTTTCCCTGTGAAATATCCAGAGGATGTAAGTGGCCAACTTGCAGTTAGCAACCAAGTGCTTAAACATTGCACCACCAACACTCCTACACCAGTTGATCAGATGATACAAAATTTCCGTTACTTCCATCTATTCTCACTTGAAATTAATATTTTGTGCTTAATGTAAGAATGGTTTATTTTGAGGTCTTCTCTTTTATTTTTAATTTAGGGTTGTTGTTGTTTTTTAATTAGCTGATTTTTAAAGAAAGCCTTTTCCATCTTTCACATTGTGTTGGTAGATGTTTTTCCAAATATAAACCAGATTCCTTGGGTAATGGATCCTTTTTTTTTTAATTTCAATTTCCTGGCAAAGCCCTATACAAATGCCAACTGGCTAGCTTTTTTCAAGTTATGACTCAACAAAATTCAAGTTACATTTTTCAGAGTAGTTTAGACTAATATAGTCTAATGGTTTGATTTCAAGTATTAGCTTATAAAATTATATCATCACTCTACTTAAAATATCGCTTGATTTTTGGCTCTGTATTAACTAAATGAATCTTTGGAGTTTAAGTAGAACAAGTATTATGCATATCATATAGTTTTCTACAGTGCTAACTTGGATCATCTCTTTTATAAAGAACACTTTAAAAAATGGAATGATATTTTAAAATTATAGAAATCACACAGTGGTATGGAATTTTAGTATCTGGAAAAGATGTAAACTTGACATTGGGGACTACTTTTATTAGCAGGTTTGCTAATCCAGAAACAAAACCCTCAAAACAGTACTCTGTATGTTCTCAGGACAAAGAGAACCACATTTTGAGTCAAGGGCATGAAAAGGGTGGGAATTCTAGTTAACTATTCCTTGTCTAAAGAACTCTGGTGGCCTAGTGGTAAGAAGCTGCCCTATAATCCTGAATGTACATGATGGGAATCCACCAGCTGCTCTGCACTATCTCCTCCTGTTCGATTGGCTGCCTCTGAAACGCCACTGGAGGGTCAGCTGTGGGTCAGTTCCAACTTGACAGAACACAATGACAATAATATCCCATATCTAGTGATCTCTGGTAGTGTGGTACGTAGGGAGTTGCATTGCTCACCCAAAGGCAGCACCTTTCTGGTGGTCCATAAGTGGTCCCCAAGGAGAAATACAGGCAATCTCCTTCAGCCTCAGAAACCCAATGAAGGACCAGCTCTGAGTCAGTTACTATTAAACAGCAGTCAGAGAGTATGATTTCATATCAAGGTAAAATGGGGGGGAAAACCCCATACTTCACAGAGGTTCAATCTTGGTTTGAGTAACATATCTTCTCAAAATCTCAAGTCTTGGAAACATGAGAGTAAATTTTGTGTTGTTAAAGATATTTGGCTTCTTGATGGCAGTCCTCTTGATCATGTAAGCGAAGTTTTTGGGGTCCTGTTTGATGTGAATTACTGTTCTTCCACCCCCTCAAGAGCAGGTGTCCTTGAGCCTTTGCCTCGGGTGAAGATCTGCTCAAAGGTGTGGCTTTATTCCTTAAATGATACAGCAATCTGTTGTCTATTTGCTGAACTGAACAACTTTGTATTGCTGTGATGCTACACATTGTTCCACAGTCTTGTCAAATACCATCATGGTTACCCATTAGGTACAGTGTTTGGATGAGCTTCCAGATAGATTTATGCTGGCAAGCAGGAGTAACATCCACTTCCTAAACTACATGCCTCTAAAAACTCTACAAACTTTCTAAACTCTATAAATGTACAAAAATAATGTCAGTTATAGAACAGAGTTCTGTACAGAAATTGTGTTAGTTATAGAACAGAGTTCAGATCTTTTGTGCAAAGCTTAACTCTCAGTCATATTCAGCTTGACAACCCTTAACCACTGATAAATGAAGCCAGTGCTGTTATATCTGGAAGAACACTCTTCCACTTTGTACATCACTCTTAGTCAATGTGCTGTAGGAAGTAGCCTGGGTTTTCTGCGATTCTGAACCTTGTACTATTGGTGCCAGAATAGTTTCCCGATGTGGACAGTGTTTGGTGGAGTTCCCAGTTGTAAACCAGGTTTGGAAGCAGGAGTGGCATCCACTTCCTAAACCACATGCCTCTGGAAACTCTATGAACTTGAAGAAATGACAATAGTTATGGAAAGGCATTAATGGTCTTTTGTAGAGTTGCTATGAGTTGCACTTGACAAAAACAACAACAAAGATATTTGGAATCTGGCAAAAATAACATAAAATTTTTCTCTAAGGCATATAAAAATCATCCTAGACCTCATTTCTACCACTAATATATCACATGCAATTGTATGCAATAAAGGTATTTATGTACATGAAGATATAATGGAAAAAAAACCTCACTAAAACACCAGATCAAATATTGAAATTACCAGATAAGTTATTAAACAATGATAATTACCAAACTCATAGAAGTAAACATCAAATTTAAAACTTATAATTTTAGACATGAAATGACAGCTATAAAGTTGTTATTGCAGACACTGGGTGGGGTGGGGGGGAATGGAATGAACTAGTTTTTTAACTGATAAATAACTTAATTAAAAACTTCACCCAAAACTAAGAAGTTTATCTAATTTTCCTATCAACAGATTTGTCTATCAAATTAAAGCCAAAGAGAGAAATAGTGAACTGGAAGACATATCAGAAGAATCTATCCTGAATAAAACCTGGATAAATAAAAAGATAAAAAATACAGAAGGGGGCAAGACATAATAGATACATAAAAAAATATAGAATACATTTATTTTTAATGCTAGAAAGAAGGAATAAAGTAGAAGCAACATTAGAAGAGATGATAAATTTTGTAAAATTGATGGAAGACATCAATTCACAGAAACAAGAATCAACCAAAATAAAGACAGTCAAACAGGGTAAAGAATAAAGGCATCCTCATCTAAAAAGAAGTTGAGAGCCCCCTCCCCCTAAAAAAAACCCCAAAAAAACCAATTCTAACTTTAAAAAGTATGTATATAGATTATGTGTACTGAATTGAAAAAGATGAGGAAGAAAACAGTTTAAAAGCGATATATGATAGGGTATTATGATTATCACAGGAATCCAGAATTAAGGTTGCATAGTGGAGTGCATTGGGGTGGGGGAATTATATACAAACGAAGATAACACTTTATTCTAAGTTACAAACTAAATGCTAATTTAAAACAATGACAATTGGAAAGGAAAAAAGTAATAATTGATGTCTTCAGTATACAGAAAAGATAACTACTGATCAGGAATTCTATGATCTTCTTTCTAAACCTTTAAGACTGACAATGAAATAAAACCTTGATGCAGAGGAAATGGCCTCAGAAGAAGGATGAATGAGCCAAATTGTTTAACTCATACTTTCTGTCTGTAGTGTGTATTTCTTCACTATGTGTGCCTCCCCCCAGTCTTTATGATGCCAATCATTGATTGTCCTCAACAAAATCCAAAATTCATAGAGTTCATTGTACAACAGGATGTGACCAAAGCAAAGCCTCGGTCAAAGGCACACCCAGCATGGTTGTGTTTTTCCCATCCTGGGCATGAGGAGGGTTTTCCACCTACACTGAATACAAAATAGACAAATAGGTTTATTTCTGTTAATTACCACCCTATCTCAGAATGCAGCTGGGCTTGGCTCAGCAAACTGCAGAGGCAGAAAGAGAAGGGAAGGAAGCAAAAACTCAAATATGAGTTTTCATAGACATAGGTATTAGAATATTAATCCAAATATACATTTTGGCAAAAAAAGGCACAATGGAGTATATTCCAGTTCAAACAAATTGTTAACAATCTGGAAATCTTATATTAAGTAGTTGGAATGTCCTTGTCAGTGGGCAAATGGAACATTCACATTAGGAAAAAAGAACTAAATAACAATGTGAGTCGGCATGATGACTAAGAAGGGTAGCTCTGTGGTGGGGTGTGCATGAGACTGAGCCTGGATTCTGGCAGAATGCATATATGTATGTGAGCTTTGTTGTCAGAATATTTGATACAATCTAGTTGACCTTTTCATGCTGCTTTTAGGTGCTGTTGAGTCGACTATGACTCTTAGAGACCCTAAGAGCAATGATCTTTGCCCAATCTTGTGCCATCCTTATTATCTTTTACATCCGTGAGCCCATTGCTGCATTCACTATGTTAATCTATCTTGTTGGGTATCTTCCTCTCTTTTACTGACCGCTTTCCAAGCAAGATGTCTTTTTCCAAGGACTGGACCTTGCCCAAAGTATATAAGATGAAACTTTGCCCTCCTTGCCTCTAAGGAACACCCTGATTGCACTTTCTACCAGACATATTTGTTTCTTCTTTTGGCAATCCATGGAGATTCAGTGCTCTTCTCTAACACCACATCTCAAAGGCATCAATTCTTCTGCCATCCTTATTCATTGTTCAACTTATAGATGCAGACAAAATAATTGAAAAGATCATGACTTGAAAGTGCCCCTTAGTCTTTAAACTGGCATCATTAGTCCTTAGCAGCTTTCAGTGGTATTTGACAGCATATTTTTACAGTGTAATCCATCTTCTGATTCTTGACTACTGGTGCCAAAGGTGTTGATTGTGGATCCAAACAAGATGCAATTGTAGGCAACTTCATGCTTTTATCCATCTATCATAATGTGTTCTGTTTTCTAGATGACTGTCATAAAGAAAGCTCTAAGTTGCAGCCAGCTATGAATATATCAATGCTAACAAAGAATGCTCCCAGAGGGGTATATTTAAGGTGCAATAGCAGAACAGAGTCAGGGTGAAACATTAAGATGTATAATGGGCTTAGAAAAGTTGGGGTTGTTATTTCCCCATCCTTGATCCTGGACCTTGATAGTAAAGCTTCCCAGTAAACGAATAGTCTATTTATTAACTTTTCTCATAAAACAGTACCTAGTATTTAATAGAAAAAAAAAGATTTTACAAAAAGATAAATGTGAAATAAGGACTATGCACATACATTTGAGACAGAACTGTAGTTGTTCTACTCATGAATTGGGATAAATATCTTCTGTGAATGGTTGCCAAGTAAGTACCTAACAGTTGCCAAGGACCTAATTGCAGAGAGGGGAGGTTTCCAGAGGTTTGCACTGGCTAAGTTCAAACTGGGCTGCAAGTTATGGTTTGTTGTCCAGCGATTCATGAAGGTGGGCATTGGGCACCAGGCAGTTATTGTCATGGCCAGGTGGACACTGGATGTGAAACTTATCATGAAGTCCAAGATCTTACATAATAGCTCTGCAGTTTAAGTTCATACAAAGCCAATCATTCATTCTGAAGATGTTAAAATTAATTTATTGGTCCCTTTGCTTGGAGTCATTAGCCAAGAGAAAAGTCATCATCTGACAATGATGCCATCAGACAATGTTTGGTTCAGGTGTTTTTAATACAGCTCAAGTGCCAAGTTCAAAAGCAATATGATTTATGCATGGATAGTTCCAGCTATGTTTTTTTAATTTAATATTATTTTTGTGATAATATACACCAACTCAAAAATATTTATGTATCATGCTTTCAAAAAAAAGTAATTCTGTGACAATTTGGGTGGTAATATATGTAATATATGGAAGTACTCATTTTAAATGACCTGCTTAATAGTCATAGACACATAGGTAATGTGATGTAAATTTGAAAGATGAGGGTTTAGAGATCATTTCCCATCACCTCCTCATTTTGAAAATAAGAAAACTGAGGCAGCAGGAGTGAGAATCAGAGATAGCAATTAAAAGCAAAGCCAGGGCAGTAGCTCAAGCTTTCTATGTTGAAAAGAAGAGTTAGTGTTTTAGTGCCAAAAACTGAAGTGGCAGTGTGCATACAGGGAACTGAATCACAGATTAAAGAACATCTGAAAAAGTAAAGGAGAAAATAAAATCATAGTTTCTTTGCAACCATTTGGGATTCTAGATTAGATGGACTTAGACTTTGTTTATGAATATAAAGAAAAGTGCTAGGATGAACTGGAAAGTTTTCTTGCTTAGAAGCCTGCAGATCTGGGCTCTGCTTTCTCATTCAGGCTCAGTGTCTTCTCTGTGCCTCGCCCTGTACTGGGTATCCATTCTAAGCCTGGCACTACCACCTTTGCCATGAGGATCCAAGTTTGCTCATTGATAAAATTATTTACCTGAGGAGCAGTAACAGAAAGATTAATGAGATCTAATTAGTTTTTGTAGCTAGAAGGATGAGAATAAGGTGGGAGTGAAAGAAATAGGCACCAAGGCCCAGGGCATGTCAGTGGAGGTAATGTTTGGAGTCACACAGCCATAGAAATTCTGTTCCCAGCCTGTGGTACCAGGGTCTGAGGAGAAGACCATCTCCCCATTCCAACACCTTTACAGAAGAACGCTCTTCTTGAAGTAGTCTCTGTCCCTATTGACCCTTATGTGGTCAGGATAAACTCACCGATAACTCCAAACAAGTACTCGACTTCACAGACCTAAAATCAAAACCTAGCAAGTAGAGGAAACCAGTGGAAATTTCTGACAAGAACATTTATCCACAGCCTCTCTCCCCTTTTATCCAGTTCACAGCAGACATCTTTGTTTCCCCAAATGCACCAGTTTTGTGCATGGGTCACTAATAGATGCATGACTGAGTAAGTGAATTATTGTTGTTTCTACTGTTGCAACCATCAGTGTTTCATTGGAAAATTGCAGATGACACTTTTGGGAATGGTTGTGTCGAGTTCACTCTCTAGTACTATTTATTGATATTCAATCTCACTCTTCGGAGCCACATGAGCTCTTAGGTAATATCGCATAAATGCATTGTCTAGAATTTCATGTTGTGACAATGAAAAAACAGAGAAGCTTATTTTTTATTTTTTTTAAACTTTCCTTTAGCTGACATGGGCTCATGGTCGTTAATCAGATAGTCTGCTGGTGCTCACTCAGATTTCAGCTAATTTGGTAATATGTTTGGACTTTCTGTACAGTCCCTTTCGAGTGTCTGGTGACATTAACCTCAGAGTCTTGGAATTACACTGTTTATTGCTGTGAGACCTACCAGCTGGGGAATGACTGTATGGTCAGCACAAAAATGACTCTATTATGTTTCCTTTCCCTAAGACTGAGTATTAAAGTGATCTCCGAGTGACAGCTTAATTGCTTAATTAGAGTTTCTCTTCAAAGCTTTAAATCTTTATAACCCTGCAAGCTTGTATTGATCTCTGAGAAATGCTGGTTGTAGCTCAGTGTGAGAGCTGGGAGAGAGAAGCGAGCTCAACAGCACCAACTGGCCCCCTGAGACTCCCAACCTCTGATTTCAGCATCCTCTTTGCTCAACACAATGGAATGTCTGCCTTGTGAGAAATCAGTAAGGAGCAGATAAAAGCAAACAGACCACAGTCCAGATCTGCCTCCCTTTTGGGGGAAAACATACACTAGAGCTAAAAGAGCCTGGTACAAAGAAAATAGGAAATGATGAGTAATTGTTTTCTTTCTGAAGTTTCTTGTGCCGATCAAGGAGAAAGAAAGCAAACAGATTTGAACTGAAGAAAACCAGACTTTCCCAAAGACCTCAAAGCTGCATTATCTGCTTTTGTTCACATTGTTTCACAGTAGGACTGTGGAACAGGGCAGAACAGGGTGAGGCGATATGGTAGTATCTGTACTTTTGTATTTTTTTAAGACATCAACTGTAATGTGTTTCTTTTTAAAACAGGGAATGACTTTCAAACAGAGCAAGTGACCATGAGAATAATAGAGTTAATGCTTCAAAGAGACAAGAGAAACAAATCTCTCTTAAATATTTACTGTTTTACAAATAAATCCGTGACAAAAATAGCTCTCTTCCTCTCTCCACCTTTATCTTTTCTCTCTGTTACTCCTTTCTCCATTCTCCTTTCCTCTACTTCTATCTCCTCTCCCTCCCTGCTCATTCTCATTCCTCTCCCCTCCTCACTCTTGAATTTCTCACCACAGAAAATTTTGTTTCCATTTGGTACGTAAGGATGATCACTGAAGACCTTCTTCAAATGTGTATTTCATGACTTGCTTTCAATACCCAGCTTAGCCATGTTGCATCCCAGAGTCAAGTTAGTCATCAAAAGTTGTGTCCACAAAGCAAAGGATGGTTGACTCAAAGCCACAGCTCTCTACTGTGGACACGGGCTCCATCTCTTGTGTCTAGATTTTAACCCAGCCTCTCCGTAAGTGCTTGTGAAAGTAAGTGACCTCCTTGGATTTCAACATTTCCAGTAATCTTGGGCTCACTGCTTGCAACAACTGCATAGTATTAGAGCCTCTCATAAAATCTGAAGACTCAGTCAGATAGTGTGAGATAGATAAAGGATTAAGAGTTACAAAGTACTAGCATCACATGTGTGGCTGCAAATTTTACTTGGGATTCAATTTCAGAAGAATGTAGCTGGAAAATAGATGGAGGAAATTGGTGCTTCCTCCCTCCTCACTCCACAAAAAAAGCTGTTTGAATGAGTAATGTTTCTGCTTCCTTCCTTACATATATTTGAGAAGTTAACAGCTTGGATAATTTCCTGAGGGAATTCCCTCCCAATCACTTAATATTTCCTCTATCTTGGAGGAGTTTGCATTAAAAAATGACAATCCCAGGACTGATATCTGACCCTCCAGCAATTTTTCAATGGCAGTAAAACACATGGGAAGAGATTGCCCGTCTTCTTCCTGAGGAACAACTGGTCGACTAGAACAATTAGAGCCATGATTCTTTGGGTTGGCAGGACAATTCCTCACCACTAAGCTACCAGAGTTCCCTATATATACACACACACACAAGATTTCACGGGTTCTTCCTTTTCCAAGTTAACTGAATCCTTATCCATATTATCACTTCTATATCATCCTTTCACTACATATCTTATCCCTTTACCAATTTTTTCACCTTGATAAATTGTGAGAACATCCAAAGCAGATGATGTGTATTAGATTGTATACTTGATGCGTAGCAGATTGTATTAGAACTGGATGAAATAAAGGGTGCAGATCAGTCTGAAGGCCACAGTCAGGCCAGGGAAGCAGTGAGATGCTGTGCTAGACCAGGGATTAGGTTACAGCTGGCCTAGTAACCTTTTAGACTAGCAATGAGAGGCTGGATGTCCGAATCCAAGAATAGAAGCAAGTTAAGGAGGCAAGAATATACATTGTGGGCTTGTTTATTGGTCCTACACCAGTCTTCTGCCCAGTCAGCCATGCTGAAAATCCCAGGCATGTTCACTGGAATGGAATGCATAACAGATGCCAGCTACTCTCAAATCCAGGAGAGGCTAATAAAAGACTTGTCAAAATGTCATTAACAATGCTTTATTGCTAGTCTAGATACATGATGGGAGGCTTTCATTCTCGTTCTAGAACTACAATGATGATCTTTTGTGGAGTCTGTGGCTCTCTCCACTTGAGAGTATCTTGGTCTTAATTATTTTAACTGAATGAATTAAACATTCTTTGACCATTTATCTGGATTTAATATGAACTTACCAGATGTCAGAAGGATCTAAGGGTTTGTCCTCTGTTTACTTTACTATGTGTGCAGCTGTAGGCATGTTACTTAAGCTTTCTGGCCCTCAATGTTCTTAGCTACAGAGTAGACTTGTAATAATAACTACATTAGAAATGTGTTTAAAGACTTATAAATGACCTCACACACATGAGTGTTTACTACTACTCTCATTTTTCCTCTTACCACAACTACTGCTCCTATAATTGTCAATGTGATATTACAAGCCTTAGGCTATCTATTTGAAAATTGCAGGCCTTAGATGCACAGAGCTGAATTTGGACACATCACCTTACTGATGACTATTATCATTAATGCTTGGTAGCCCATTTTCTTTTATTTTGAAATATTTTATAAGTAAATATTGAAGAAAAAAGTAAATATTGTTACTTGGTAATGACAGTACATTGACAGAGAACTGTCAGAAGTTCTAGTTGAGTTTAGAAAAAGTGGAAGCCCCAAGGATGTCATTAAGATGAATCTTAAGTGAAAGGACAAAATACCAGGATAACATCTATTTGTATTTAACTATGTCTTATATGGCTGTCAGTCTGGAGACTAAGGTGTACTTGACCCAGGCCATGATCTTTGCAATTACTTGCTATGCATCAGAGAGCTGGATCATAGAAGAAGTATCAATACCTTCAAGTTATCGTGCTGGAGAGAATGTTGAATATACTGTGGACTGCCAGGTTAACAAACAGGTCTGTCCTGGAGAGGGTGAAACCAGGCTGCTCCCTGGAGGCAAGGACTTTGAGGCTCCATCTCACCTACTTTGGGCACATGGCCAGGAGGGACTAGTCCTTGAAGAGGAACATCATGTTTGGAATGGTGGACAGACAGTGCAGGAGAGGAAGACCCCGGATGAGGTAGATTGATACAGTAACTGGGGCAATGGGGGTTGGTGCATCAGAAGCAGTGAGACTGGCTCAGGACAAAGCAGACTTCAGAGCTGCTGTACAAAGGGTTGCTATGGGTCACAGGTGACTTAACAGCACATAACAACAACAAATGACTGTCTATATGACTATACAAAGATATTTGACTATGTGGATCCTAGAAAACTACGGCTAATACTGAGATGAATGGGAATTGCAGAACATGTAATTATGCTTATACAAAGCTTAGACCAAAAAAAAAAAAAAGCTTAGACCAATAAGCTGTTGTCTATACAGAGCAAGGGAAAATTACATGGTTTTAAACCAAGAAAGTGTGCATCAGGGCCGTATCCTTTCTCCATATTTGTTCAATTTGTATGCTGAGCAAGTCATTTGAAGAGCCAAACTTTATGAAGAAAAATATGGTGTCAAGATTGGAGATTCACTAAAAATCTGCATTATGCAAATGACACAACGTTGCTTGCTATAAGTAAGGAGGACTTAAAATTCTTGCTGTGGAAGATCAAAGACTATTGCTTTCAATGTGGATTGCATCCTAACATCAAGGGGACAAAAATCATTACCACTAAGCCAATAGGCAACATCATGATAGTTGGAGAAAAGATTGAAACTGTCATTGATTTAATCTTGCATATATCACCACTCAACATCCTTGCATTCAAGCAATCAAGAGATATATTGCCTGGGGAATGTCATAGTACTCAGGAGCAATGAAGTCAGTTTGAAGACTAATGAGCACCTGATCAGACCATGGTCTTTTGAATCACTGGCTATTAATCTGAAAGCTGGACGATGAATAAAGATGACAAGAGAAGAATCAATGCGTTTGAGGTGTGGTAGTGGAGAAGAGTACTAAATATTCCATGGACTGCCAAAAGAATAAACACACATATCTTAGAGAAAGTCCAGTCAGAGTGTTCCTTAGAGGCAAGGCTAGTGAAACTTCATCTTACAGACTTTGGATGAGTTGCTAGAAAAGGCTATTCCATGGATCGAGATATCATGCTTAGAGAGGTAGAGGATCAGCAAAAGAGAGGAAGACCCTCAACAAGATGGCTTAACACAGTGACTTTGGTAATGGACTCAAGTTTATTAGAGATAATAAAGGTGGCACAGTGTAGATCAAGGTTCAGATCTCTTTGTTCATAGAGTTGCTGTGAGTCATAAACAATTCAATGACTCCTAACAACAACAGAGGTAATGAGTTGTGTTGCCAATTGAAAAGCATGCAGTTTGAATCCACCAGCTGCTTTAATAGGAGAAATATGGGCAGTCTCCTTCCGTGCAGCTTCAGAAAACCTGATGGAGGATCAGGTATGAATGGTTCCAACTTGACAGTACCTTATAGCAACAATATGTTTTATCAGTACATTGTATCAGTTAATACATATGTTATTTTAATGCTTTCCAGGAGATTTATGAATGAGTTAAGACAGAGGAAGAAAATATGGCTTTTTTATTAAAATGAAAGTATATTCATATGTTATGATTTGTTTGCATAAAAAATTCACAACCTACCTATGAAGCAAGTTTTCATATCATTTAGTAAAACATGCTGTAGGTTTGATTTTGGATTCAAGTAATTTCTTCTTACTCTGACTCACCATGATCAGGTCAATTCTGAGTCATAACAGCATTCCGTTGGGTTTGTGAGGCTGTAAATTTTAATGTGAGCAGATTATCCATTTTTTTCTTGTGGAGTCGCTGATGGATGCTTACCAACACAGGCCAGTAATTTTGTTGTTGTTGTTGTTGTTAGCAGCTTAACATGGTACAGACTACACCACTAGAGCTCCTTACCCTAGTTTGTTATAATCATAATCCACGTATTTTTGTTGTCATCATTGTTAGGCACCATTGAGACAACTATGATTCATAGTGACCCTTTGAACAACACATCTGAACCTTGCCCTATCCTGGGCCATTCTCACAATTACTGACTTGCTTGAGCCCATTGTTGTTGTTAAGTGCTGTCGAGTCACAGGTGACTCATAGAGTCCTCGACGCTTGGTTGCCTCTCATCCTCTCTCCAGGTTCATAGGGTTTCCAGAGGCAAGCTATTATGGAAGTGGATGCCACTCCTCCTTCCAAGCTTGTTTTAATCGGGGAGCTCCACCCCACTCTCTGTCGGCATTGGGTAGCCAACCGTTAACACATTTGACACATCAGTGTCACAGTATTCAGCCTCACAACAACCACAAGTTACCGCGCTTGAGCCCATTATTAAAGTTTAAATGTCTGTCTGTCTTGTTGATGACCTTCTTCTACATTGTTTGTTGTTGTTTTTTTTCTTTTTTCTTTATGGGCAAGATGACAGTAAACAAGAAAAAGTGAGATTCATTCTTTACTTCCTAACCTTCCACCAATGGAAAGGAGCATCTTACAATTTCTAGATAAGAAAATAGAAATGTTACTAAGGAAGCTAAAATCTGTTTTCTACCCCTCCCTACTGCAGTCATATGCTGGGCTGTTAAAAGGATGACTGATATTTCAGTAAAATAATCATGAATTATTTACTCATCAAGCCAGGTCCTTGATGGGACGTTAGAAGGAGGGTTGTGACATGCGCTGTTCTTACATTTAGAACTGGTTTTCAAACAAAGCCGGTCAGCAATTGCTTCTGATCTGTGCAGGGCTTAATTGTATTGTCATGCTTAGTTTCTCACCACTGGACCAATTGGCAGCATCAGGATGGATGGTGAAGAAATTGAGATTGTACACAGCTTTAGTTTGCTTGGCTCCATAGTCAACAGTCTTGGCACCAGCAGCCAGGAAATTAAAAGGCGCATTGCCATGGGAAAGTCTGCTGTTAGGGACCTCTCCAAAGTACTGAAGAGCAATGGTGTCTCTCTGGAGACTAAGGTGCATCTGATACAGGCCATGGTCTTCGCAATCACTTGTTATGCATCAGAGAGTTGGAAAATGACCAAGGAGGATAGAAGGAGAATTGATGCCTTTGAGCTGTGATGCTGGAGAAGAGTATTGAGAATACCATGGACTGCTAAGAAAACAAACAGATTTGTCCTGGAAAGGGTTAAACCGGGTGGCTCCTTGGAGGCAAGGATTCTGAGGCTCCGTCTAACATACTTTGGACATGTTGTGAGGAGAGACCGGTCCTTAGAGAGGGACATCATTCTTGGGAGGGTGGAGGGACGGTGCAGGAGAGGAAGGCCCTCTATGAGGTGGATTGATTCAGTGACTGGGATAATTGGAATGGGAGTGTCAGAGGCAGTGTGATTGGCATAGGACAGAGCGGGGTTTAGGGCTGTTGTACATAGGGTCGCTATGAGTCGCAAGCGACTTGACGGCACATAACAACAACAACAACAATAAAAATTAATTTTATGTTTTAGAAAGAGCATACTGAGCACGATTATTTGGAGGTGTTTGGGAGTTATTTTAGGGATTGGATGGAAGGGGATACACCTTTAAGGCAGGAAAATTTAAGGTTAGTATAGTGTGATCTGCAGTATGTGTGAGGTGCCAAAAGTTAACACATTCAGTTCTATTTAAAAAGCTAGAGGTTTATGTCCATTCAAAGTTCCCTCTGATGGAAGGCCTGATAATCTGTTTCAGAAAAACGAGACCATGAAAACTATGGAACATAGTCCTTCTCTAGCATGCATGCGATGTCAGTGTAGATCTGTGGCAGCTGGTTTTGTGTGTAGTGATCTAAGCAAGACTAGATGAGGTTCCACACCACGACACCAAGATGAGGCTCTGGACTGAGGTAGAGGGGAGACAACTAGGTGGGTGTTACGTGGTGTTGCTGTGAGGTACCATCGAGTCAAGTGTGACTCATAGCATCACTATGGACAGCAGATCTGACTCCTGTCCTATCTTGTTTTATCCTCACAATCTCCAGCATCCTCAAGGCCATTATGGAAGTCACTTTGTCAGTTTCATGGTTGAGGGTCTTCTTTTCCCCCTCTGTCTCTCCACTTTTCTGCCATCCCTCTTCAAGGAATATCCTCTCCTAGAAACATTCCCTAAGTCTGTGAAGTGAAGTTTCATCATCTTTGCCTCCCAGGAGCACTCTGGCTGAACCTCCTCCAAGACCCGTCTGGTCTGTTGGCAGCCCAGGGATAGTCAGTACTCTCCTTTAACACCACAGCTCAAAAGCATCAGTTCTGCATAAGAGGGAGAATTCCCAGAACAGTCTGACCCACTGAGTTAGGGATAAGGGGAAGATCTAAATTGGGTTTGAGAGACTGGTTACATACGTCTGGCATGTAGAAAGGAGATTTAGAGGAAGAGGAAGAAAGATGATAGAATCAAATTTAGATGTCGACTTTCAATGTTTGTGTCTGGTATGCAGCTGGACATATGCGCTCAGGGCTTAGGAGAGAGGTCTGAGTACAGTTATAGGTGCTGGTATATAGATACAGATATCAGCTGGCGAATGTCTCAGAGATCTTGAAACAGAAACTGTATGCATTTAATATGACACATTCCTGTCAAGCAGCCAAAGGTTGGATTAAGTGACATTAGTCCTAGCATGGATTTACAGTACTGCTTTTTGTGAATAGCTTACTTTCATATATCTTATGTGATCATTGACATGCCTGAATGACTACATATTCTCTAATATAACATTTAAAATTTGATACAGTCCTCATGTTAAATATGTAAAATAAAGGATAAATAAGAAATTAGTGCTGTCTATAATACTACAATAAAAAATAAACTATGAAACTTTATTTCCTACACAAGTGCAAATAAACATACATAGACAATGTAATACTGTCTATAATTTTACATTTTCCTTTTTTCTTGATAGAATTTGAATATATCTCTTCTTTAAAATAATTTTCTTTGGTGACAAATGTTGTTTACTATTGGGTTGGAACTAACCTGTAGCTGACCCTCCAGTGGGTTTTCAGAGGCAATTAATCACACAGAAGGATTGTGTCTATCCATCTCTCGTGGAGTGGCTAGTGTCCTCAAACTGTGTGCCTCGGGGATTTCAGCACAGCTTTTTGCAACGAGGCCACCAGTCGTTGTTGTTGGTAGGTGCCGTCGAGTCATAGATGACTCATAGCAACCATATGAATGGAAGACCTGAGCACTGTTCATAGAGTTTCCGGAAGCAAGCCATTTCAGAAGTGGATGCCACTCCTGGTTCCAAGCTTGTTTTAATCGGGAAGCTCCAACAAACACTGTCTGCCATGGATAACCAATATCACATTTGACACATCAGTGTCACAGTGTTTAGCATCACAGCAACCACGAGTTACCTCTGTACAACAATGCACAGACCAGTGCTATACCACTTAGAAGAATATTTCACAAAAAAACCAATTCGAACCAGGCCAGAAGACTGCAGATTAACATCGCCCACCTTGGACTTGTTAGCATAACTTTCCATCCACTAGGCCAATGTAGCTCTCACCTAAATAGGCATGCTATAATTTCATTATCTGCTACATTATTTTTGATCATTTAGATATGGGGGCTTTGTTTCTTATTATATTAATGCTGTGAAGAATAACTGCTTCAAATAAATGAATTCTTAAAGGACATATTTAAGTCCCACATGTACCTTTTTGAAAGCAGAAGTGGCATCCACTTCTAAATAACAGGCCTCTGGAAACTCGATGAACTTTGATAAATATTCATAGTTGTAGAGGGGTTTCAGGCCTTTTGTTCATAGGGCCACTATGAATTGTGCTTGATTCAATGGCAATCAACAACAACATGTACCTTTTACTGATGCTTTTACACATCTAATTTCTTCATAGAAATACTCCTAATGATAATTTGGGTTTATTATTCTATTTATGCACTGTATTTCCAGGCTTGGAGATCACTGGAGGTCTAAGGGAGAGGTGTTTGCACAGAATGGTAGGGACAGAAGCTATAACTGAGTAGACTGAGTTATGAATGCAAAGGCAAGGCATGAAGGCTACCTCTTCATTTTCCTTTTAATGGTAGTCTTTTATAGGTCAGAATGAGGGTCTAGTGAGGTAATATGTGATCCCTGGGATACCAAGGAACTCTGTAGCAATCGTCCATAGGAAGTTGTGCTGCTCACTCAATAGCTGTTCCTCTGAAAGTTTGTATTCAATCTCCTCTCATGCAATTTACAGCTTTGGAAATCTAATAATGTTTTGACTGTGTGTTGGTTCTAACTTAGTGGCAATGAGAGAGAGAGAGAGAGAGAGAGAAGGATATGGAAAATTTTACAGTATTGTATATAATAAACTTTTTTGGTCTGTATATATGTGTTAAACCATACAAGAGTTCCTCTAGGGCTGTTACTGTTTTTATGTGCTGTCAAATCCACCCTAACTTGTGATGACCCTATAGGGAGCTCTGGTGACCTAGTGGTAGTAAGAAACTGCACTGTATTCCTGAAGGCATACATTCCAAATCCAGCTGCTGTTCTGCATGAGCTAGATGAGCATTTTTCTCCGATGCGATTAACTGCCTCGGGAAACCTGTGGAACGCAACAACAACAATGTTCCTGAGCCTACACCAACTTCACAGTCTCCTTGGTGCTTACACCCTCTGTTGCCGTCACTGTCAGCCCATCTTGTTTAAAGTCTTCCTCAATTTGATGATCTTCTCTATGGTTATTGTTACTATTTATCGGAAGGAACACTGTTCCACTTTGTACATCACTCTTTGTCAATGTGCTGTATGAAGTAACCTAGGTTTGTTGTGATGCTGAACCTTGTACCACTGGGGTATCAAATACCAGAATGGTTTCCCAATGTGGACAGTGTTTGGTGGAGCTCCCAGTTGTAAAACAGGTTTGGAAACAGGAGTGTTATCCACTTCCTAAACCACATGCCTCTGGAAACTCTTATGAACTTGGAGAAATAATGATAGCTGTGGAAAGGCATTAGGTCTTTTGTTCGTAGAGTCACGATAAGTTGTGTTTGACTTGATGGCAATCAACAACAACAATAAGGTACTGTTGAGTTGGAACCAACTCAACTCTGACTCTCCAGTGGATTTTCAGAGGCAGTAAATCACTTGGGAGAAGATTACTCATCTTTCCGCCATGGAGCAATTTCCCCCATGGTCAATTCAAGCCACATGCCTATGGGCCGGCAGTGTAACTCATTACCAACAATCCACCAGAGCTTTCTATGATAAACACCTATAAATGGAATGACTAACTTTAATTTGGAAGCAGGAATGGAATCTACTTCCTAAATAAGATGCCTCTGGAAACTCTATGAACTTTGAGAAATGATGATAGATATAGAAAGGTTTTGGGTCTTTTGTTCATATGGTCACTATGAGTCATGCTAAACTCAACAGCAATCAACACAACTTTAATAGTACTACATGTCAACAAATTTCATTAAAAATGCATATATCAAGATTTCTGTAATGACATATAAGAAACTTCCATTAGTAATAAGTTCTATTCATTTTTCATATTTATTATCTTTGATGTTTTTCAGTATCATCATGAGGTAAGGAAGAAGAATAACCTACCTCTATTTCTGAGATGAAACTAACACTGAGGGATTTGAGTTCTTTGTGGACTCAGCTGACAAGTGTTGGTGATCTGATGCCTAAAATCAGAGTGCTTTTGACTGACCCTTATTTGGTTGATTGTGAAATGAGCTGAGATGGACCTTGTATGTAACCTGTTAGCATATTGTGCACCCATAAGGTGTAGAAGTGTCATCCACTTCCTAAACAACATGCCTCTGGAAACTCTATGAGCTATGGTAAATGTTGATAGTTACAGAAAGGCTTCAGGCCTTTTCTTCATAGGGTCACTATGAGTTGTGCTTAACTTGAAG
The DNA here is from genome assembly GCF_000299155.1 of Elephantulus edwardii. Taxonomy (NCBI): domain Eukaryota; kingdom Metazoa; phylum Chordata; class Mammalia; order Macroscelidea; family Macroscelididae; genus Elephantulus; species Elephantulus edwardii. The sequence continues at coordinate 6,214,927 of NW_006399889.1, read as the reverse complement.
GCAATCAACAACAATGACAACAACAGCAAGATGAATAATGTCATTTGAACTGAGAACATGAATACTTACATTCTTTTTGTCTATACTTCTATATCCTAGATTATGGTACGTAGGGAAGATTTTGAAAAGAAACACAGAGAGTAGTTTTTGGTTTTATTTTTTTTTTCTCTCTCTCTCTTCTAAATATGTTTTCTTCCAGAATTGGTTTTCCTCAACTTTAGACATCTGTTTCTAGAGATATTGTCATACTTAGTGGGTGGGGGTGGGGCAACAAATACTACTTTTCTGTAGTATCAAATGTGTAAATAAAATTAAAAATACTGTATTTTCTTCTGCTCTGATATTAGCACATACCCTGATCCTAACCACCTAGAGCTGGGCCAGACTTCAAAGCTAAAAAGTTATAGTTTCTGTATTGCCATAGCTACCCAATAGCTATCATATACAATCTTACACGCAAGCAAGATTCTGCTGAAGATTATCCAAAAAAGACTGGAACAGCACATCAACAGAAAACTGCCAGAAGTGCAGACCAGGTTTAGAAAAGGCCGTGGTAGTACGGATATTGTAGCTAATGTTAGATGGATCTTGGTTGAAAGCAGGGAGTACCAGAGAAATGTCTCTCTGTGGTTCATTGTTTATGCAAAGTCCTTTGACTGTGTGGATCACAATGTACTGTGGCTAACTCTGAGAAAAAATGGGAATCCAGAACACATGATTGTGCTAATATGAAACCTACATTTGGACCAGGAGGCAGTCATCAGAACAGAGTAAAGAAACACTGCATGGCTCAAAATTGGGAATGGTGTATACCAGGGATGTGTCCTATCTCCATACATTTCCAACCTATATGCAGAAGAAATTATAAGGAGAAGTGTGGCATCAGGATTGGTAGAAGATTGAGCAACAATCTGCATTATCCAGCTGACAAAACCCTGCTTGCTGAAACTGAGGAGGACCTGAAGCACTTGCTGCAGAAGGTCCTTCAATATGGATTGAAGCTCAACATCAAGAAAACAAAGATTTTCACCAGTGGGCCAATTGGCAGCATCAAGATGGATGGTGTAGAGACTGAAATTGTTAACAGCTCTAGTTTGCTTGGCTCCACAGTCAACAGTCTTGGCACCAGCAGCCAGGAAATTAAAAGACGCATTGTGATGGGAAAGTCTGCTGTTAGGGAACTCTCCAAAGTACTGAAGAGCAATGGTGTCACTCAGGAAATTAAAGTGTGCCTGATACAAGCTATGGCCTCTGCAATCACTTGCTCTGCATCAGAGAACTAGACAATGACTAGGGAGGATAGAAGGAGAATTGATGCCTTTGAGCTGTGGTAGTGGAGAAGAGTATTATATATACCATGGACTGCTAAGAAAACGAACAGGTTCATCCTGGAGCAGGTTAAATCAGGCTGCAGGAATTCTGAGGTTTCGTCTGACATGCTTTGGACATGTTGCAAGGAGAGACCAGTTCTTGGAGAGGGACATCATGCTTGGGAGGGTGGAGGGACAGCGCAGGAGGGGAAGACCCTCTATGAGGTGGATTGATTCAGTGACTGGTGTACTGGGGGTAGGTGTGTTGGAGACAGTGAGATTGTCACAGGATAGAGTAGGGTTTGGGACTGTCATAAATAGGGTCGCTATGAGTTGCAGGCAATTTAACGGCACATAACAACAACAACAACAAAAGAAGAAGACCCGGGATGAGCTAGATTGGCTCAATGACGAGAGAAATGGAATTGGATCTGTCGGAGATACTGATATTGACTCAGGATAGGGCATGGTTCAGAGCTACTGTACGTAGGGTCACTATGAGTCACAGGTGACTCAATGGCACATGACAACAACATTTTGGTATTTGGAAATAAAAAAATAAATGAATAAACAAACCACAAAGCTGTAGATGCTATCCAAAGAGACTTACTGATTTTCCTATAAATATTGTTGTTATAGTTGTTATGTGCTGTTGAATCAGAACTGACCCTCAAGCTAATTTTCAGAGACTTGTACACAGTGCAGGGGGACATTGTGTATCTTTCTCCCTCGGAGTAGCTGGTTGATTCAAAGCTCGTGTCTTTGGATTAGCAGTGAACTCCTTCCCACTAGGCCACCAGAGCTCACTTATAGATTTGTGGTCACCACTTAATCATTTTAACTTCTGTTTTTAGTCCTCCTCTAGCTGAAAGTTCATAGATGGTGATCATTTTTCCTTGTGTGACTTCAACTTCACAATTTTATTAGTGTCGTCTAGAAATGAGTTAGTTGAGATGTACAAGCTTTGCTTTGTTGTCGATTGCTTTTTCTTTTACCATTTAAATTATAGATCTGAAAATCAATTTCAAGGCTTAGAAAACTCTTAGCAAATAGACTTAAGTAAGAATTATGTAGCTATAAGTTATATTAATATATGTTTGTTTCTACCAATAGTAATGCAATTTTCTAGTTCTGCCTTAGGATCTAAATGAAAGTAAAAGAATATGGATATTGATTACTCTCAAAATTTTGGAATTTTAAATAAATGGATACAAGGTTTCTTATATTTTCTCTTTTGGAGTGTTCTTATTGTGTACATTTGAAACTACATTGCAATAAATTTAAGTTTTTAAATGTGAGAATATTGATTTCACATCACAAATGTTAACACTTTCAAATGAAAGACTTATTATTCCAATCTTTGCTTAAACAAAACAAAACAAAACAAAACAAAACACTGACTGTTTGGTAGCCTGAAGTTTAATTCTTTCATATAATGGCAGTTAAGCTCAAATAACTTAATAATCATCCTGGACATTTGGAACAAAACAACACAATATTACAGAATAGAGAAAGAGAAGAAATAAGTTCCCAACTTAATTTTCATTGTTGTTAGGCGCCATTAAATTGTGTATAGCTCATAGCAACCCTATGAACAACAGATCTGAACCTTGCTCTATCCTGCACCAACCTCACAATCTCCACCATGCCCAAGCCTATTCTTACAGTCATTATGTCACTCCATCTTGTCAAAGGTCTTCCTCTCTTTCTCTGACCTTCCACCTTTCCCAGTATGATTCCTTTTTCCAAGAATTGGCCCCTACTGACAACATGCCCAGAGTAAGTGAGATGAAGTTTCACCATCTTTGCCTTCAAGGAGCACCCTGATTGTACTTCTACAGCATTAGCTAAGTATCGTGAAGAAGGACATCAGGCTCGGAAGGGTAGAAAGCCAGGGCAAGCAAGGAAGACCCTCAATGAGATGGATTGACACAATGACTGTGGCAGTGGAGTCTGGTGTGTTGGAGATTATGAGGCTGGTTCAGGATAGGACAAGGTTCAGAGCTTTTGTTCACAGAGTCACTGAATCATAGTCAACTCAACAGTACATAAAAACTACTTTGCAATTCATGGCAATAGTTTAACAGCCAGCACACTCATTTTCATTGTTAAAAAACCATAAAATAAAATTATATTACTTTGAATTTTTGAGGACTAGTTGTTGAAGACTAGATTAAGATGTCTTTGATGGTGCTTATAAAATTTTATCATGTTAATAAAATTTATAGAATCCCTAGGATATTATTTTGACTCTGATTTCTAGAGGCCTTTGAATCTAGACCTTATAAAGCAGTGCCCCACTATGTGTAGTTTACCAGAGCTCCCATAATTCTAGGATCTCAAGCAGTACCTGGAAAACCTATAGACCCCACATGCCCAGGCCCCCAGGAGATTTGCCTTTCAAAGGAACTCCAGGGAAACACCTTATTCAGGAGATATAGCCTTACCTTTCAGCTCACTTTTTTATTATATCTCCTTATTTTCATCTTTTTCCTTGAGAGAACTGTAACACCTCACAAGGGGGAAGAAAATAGAGAAAAGTCTACTATCAACTTACTGGACCCCTGAATTTGAGGGCAGGGACAGAGACAGGCAGTGGGGTGAATGAGTTTACCAGCTTGAGACAAGTAAGTAGTTTTGTGCCTTAACCAAAAATGAACATATTCTCTAGATTCTATAATACAGATGTTCTGAGAAGGTGGGCTTTAACTTTTGAAAGTAAAACGACAACAGTATTAATATTACCAAAAGCCTAGCTTACCTCTAACCTCACCAGAAAGCAGATCCACTGCCTTCAAATCAAAGACAATTTATTCTAGTGTCCATGGCTCAACTTTCAACCAAACAATAGTCAGACCTATAAGGTGACAGTTGGCACCAGGGAGACACTAATTTCTTAAAAGGAACCAACTACATAGGATCAAAAGAGCAGATTTTGTTCATTGATAACGCCATCATGGTAGCAAGGGGTAATATAGAACGTTTAATGGAATGAGGATCATAAGGAAGAATTGAGAAATGTGTGGTTACATTGTGTATTATTTTATCTTATAAAATAAAATGTAGATACATGGATGAATGAATAAGTTGTTTTGTAAACTTTCACTCAAATCACACAAAAAAGGAGGGGGGAAAAACCAACCCCAACACCTTCTCCCCCTCTCCCCATTCTCCTAGATCACTGAGTCTAGTGCATACCTCCTCAGGATTGTTCTTTTTTTTCTTTCCCAACTCTGCCACCTTATGCAACTACCATGGGCCAAGCCTTTATCTATTTCATGCCAAGACCACTCCTGAAATGGCTTAAATGATCTTCCTAGTTTTGAGCAGTCAATGTTCCTATAAGGTCTTTGAAAGGACTCTAAACTGGCCTGTAAGAATGATGTCTACAGCAGACATGTCATCCATGTTCCCCCTCATGGACACAAGATAGCTGCCACATCACTTAGTAACACCACAGTATCAATACCAGAAATAGAGCCTCTGAATGAATAGCACTGCAGAACTAGCCAACCAGGAGAGCTATTCCTTGTGCCTAGATCGTAAAAGTGGTAAACACCAAGGCTATGATTAAAGCCTTTAATTTATGAACCCATCTGACATTCTTGTAGCTTACATCATTTTCACTATTTACTTTCTCAAACATGATATCCTTATTCAGTAATTGACTTGTTAACATACCCAAAGTATATGAAAAAGAGTCTCACCAAGGAGCATTCCAGTTATACTTTTAACAAGACATATTTATTTGTTCAGCCTTTAATTTTCCTAGACGAGTATTGCAAATTCTAGTTGTGCATCCTTTCTGTGTTGGTGTGGGAAGGCTCTGGGTCATCTTTGGCTGGCTGGAAGCCCCTTGCTGGGAACCAATCAGAGCCTGAGGCATTGGCCTGTGGCCTTTTAAAATTCACCTGACTTTAGAAGTGTGTCCTTTCTGTGTTAGTGTGGGAAGGCTCTGGGTAGTCTTTGGCTGGCCAGAAGCCTCTTGTTGGGAACCAATGAGAGCCTGAACCCTGGGCCTTCAGCCTTTTAAAATTCATTTGGCCCTAGGGCCATAGGCCAAAGGATCTGGTTGTAATTGTTTTTGAAATGAACACTACTAAGTGTTACAGCGCTTTTCTGTCATTTCTCTGGATTGAGGTAACTTTGGATTGCTGTGATACTGAACATTGTACCATTGATCTGTCAAGTGCCGTAACGGTTACACATGGTTGACAATATCTGGTTAGCTAACAGATTAAGACAGGCTTGGAAGCAGGAGTGACATCCACTTCCTGAACATGCCTGTGGAAACTCTATGAACTTAGAGAAGGGATAATAGTTATAGAAGAAGATTAAAATATTTTGTTTATGGTTTCTCTACTAGATGTCACTTAATGACAACAATAACAATATATATTGCCAAGCCCTTGTCTTCCATTCTGGACTTCCATTGGCTCTACTGTGTATGATGGCACTCTTGTTTTGGTTGAGGATCTGTGTGGATTGTTTTGTTGTTTAAGCCTCTTGTTTAGAGTCAACAAAACCTCCTGGTGGGCCCTTCTATTTAATAAGTCAGGTCTGAGGGATTATCTTTTAATCCTTTGCTACTATATTTTGGAGGAACATACTTCTAAGTTGTACAGCATTCTTCTGTCCATTTGCTGTGCTGAGGTAATCTAGGTTTGTTCTGATGCTGAACCCTGTACCATTAGAGTTTCAAATGCCGTAATGACTGCCCATGGTGGACAGTGTTTAGTGGAGCTCCTAGTTTTAAGACAGGTTAAGAATCAGGAGTGACATCCATTTCCTAAACCACTTGCCTCTGGAAACTCTGAAATTGGAGGAATGATAGTTATAGAAAGTTATGGAAAGGCTTCAGGTCTTTTGTTAATGGAGTTGCTCTGAGTTGTGTACAACTCAATGGCAATTAACAACAGAACTGCAAACAGCCTATTTTCTGATTAATGGATGATTGCAGACATTTCCTCCTTGTTTTGAGTCTTACCATGTTAGTAAATGAAGGTCTTATATTCCATTCACCTCAATAAGGTTGCTCTATTTTGAAGAGGAGGGAATTCTGGTGGTCTAATGGGTAAAGAGTTGTGCTTTCAACCTGAAGGCATGCAACTTGAATATACCAGCTGCTCTGCAAGAAAAAAAAGACAGTCACTTTTCTCCTATGCAATTTACAGCATCTGTAAAGCCACTAGAGGGTCCCCTATGAGTCACTTTCAACTCAAAGGCACATAACAACAACTTTGAGGGTGCAGCTCTTCTCCGTTTTTGAAGGCCTTCCCATATGAGGGCTTATCTGTGAGCACTATATCAAGACTATGGTCTACTTCCAAGTACAATACTTTTAAGGGCTCATCATTTTGGAAGGGAATGCCACTCCTGCTTCCTAGTCCATCGTAGTTTGCAAACTTCACTGAGCTGCTTTGCACTAGGAGAGCAGAGAGTTCATGGAAAGGGATCTTCTAGATATAAATCTGACATTTTAGGCCACTATTATATATGCTGCCTTTCTTTGTAGGCCTATGATGGCTTCAATTCAGCAACCACCCGCCTTGCCAGTGTGTGTGGAAGACAGCAACTGACTAACCCCATCATCTCTTCAGGAAACACTCTCTTTGTGAGATTTCAAGCTGGAGCTTCCAGACATAACAGGGGCTTCAGAGCCCACTTCAGGCAAGGTGAGTGCCATGTGGGTCTTCCCAGGGTGTAGGCAAACTCTTCTTAGTGCTCCTGTTGTGTTCCAGTGAGATGAGATTAGCTCTCAGAAATTGGTAACAGCTTTCTGCATATGTAAAAAAGTAAATAAACTAAAGAAAAGGTAATCTAGAATTACTCCACTTGTTTATACTTTTACTTTTGGCCTTATCTAATTTAGTTGTTGTTAACTTCCTTTGTCAAATATATTTTAAGAATGATACTTAAAGGTATCTTTATTTATACCAGAGGTAGTAACAACTTTTCCCCCACATGTATTTGTCTTTGCCTTTCTCCAAATTTTTATTCTAGAAAGAGATATACTGACACAGACTATAAGATTTCAAACTTCCAGATACTAATTTTTCTAATTCCTGGTTCAAACTGAAAAAATAATGTTTGCATTTTCCTTCTTAAATTACTACTTGCTAGTTTTTCCTGGTGAATCACTTCAATAATGACCCTCATTCTTAGACATGAACCCCTTCCTCCCAGTCAGGATGAAGAACAACTGTATTGCAGGAGGTGGTGTTTCTTTGCTTTGACTTTGAAAAGTAAGACAGAAAGCATGAATCAATTGCCAGTAGCACTTTCAAAGAAATAATATTAAATGAATTTTTGTTTCATTTAATGATTCATTTGCATGTTGCTGCAGAGCAATGGGACACCTATCTCGACTCTTCAATCTCACTCATCCTTTCTCCATCTGACTCCAGAATGATTTGCAGTAATCTTGTTATAAGGAAATGAACATGTCATTTGCTGCTCAAATTTCTATTCTGACTCAACCTACTGAATGAAGCCTGAACCCCTCCACTTGTCATCCAAAGACCTTGGAACCTACCTGTCCACTCCCACCTCCAGCACTCTGTGTTTCAGGCTGATCTGGTAAATGCACCTCTTATGCTTCTCTGTGTCATTGTTCAGAGTTTCCTTTCCCTAGACTACTCTTTCTTCCCTCCAATTCTTTGTTCAGCCTGTGGACTCCTCCATGAGATCTCTTCTTTTCTCTCCAGTTGACCACAAGCTTTCATTCCTCTGGATGCTTATATATCTTTGAAATTCTCTGAAGTCTTGTTCAGTTGAGCATTTGTTCTCTCAAAAGGATAGATCTTTCATATAGTATCCTGGTACCTGCAATTTATGAGTAGACAAATTAAGTGAATTAGTGCCAGAGTCTTGTTTGCATTGGTCAGGCAATTCATATCCACTTGAATTGATTGTTACATGGCACTTCCTCATTTCCTGTTATTTAAAAGCATGGTTCTAAATAGGAAGTATGTTCCCATTTTCCCAGAGCTTATATGTGACTTCTTTGACATTCATTTTAGAAAGGAGGAAAGCCATTTCTTTTGATTCACCAAATTATTCACCTCCTAATTGTTCCTTACTATTGGTAGCAATCACAAGTGAATGGAGTGTGTGTGTGTATGTTTTTATGTTCTTCAGCCTGTGGAGGCTTCCTCATCACGGATTCTTTTGATACCATTTCCTCTCCGTTGTTCCCTGCCCCGTATCCACGCAACCAGAACTGCAGCTGGATAATTCAAGCTCAACCTCCATGTAAGTAGTAAAAAAGAAGTAAAAAAGATGGCAAATATTTCTATCTTCTCAGTTGTAACAGTTGATGATATCCCTCATCTTGTGTTAGTGCTAAATCCTGATGTGCACAAGAACAGCATTTCCTAGCCTGAGAAGGGAGTAATTTGATTGTTTCTTTTTAATTGGAAAGGGGAGGGGGGAGTCTCAATATCTAGCTAGGGGATAAAAGCAATAACAGACATGTAACTTTGTCTGCAGTGTCAGAGATGTGAGATTGAGGATAAGCAGAAAGAATAATGACCTTTTTGATGCCTGTGCCTTCATTCTAGTAGATAGTTGCTGAATGAATAATAAGAACTATACACTAGAGAATTCATATCTCACAGACTGAGAATGTATCACTCTGAGCCTATTGATCTTCAGTAAAAATGGAAGCTAATTATAAAGCCTGCTCTTTCCTGCAATACATGTTTGGGGTAAAGAGAGAGAGACAGACAGACAGAGAGAGAGAGAAAGAAAGGAAGGAAGAAAATAAATCCCACTTTTGGCCTGGAAAAGGCACTTATTTAGGGCTTATTTTCTTTTTAAAATTGTAGCATCTTCATTTCTGAGCCCATAACCTTCTGGTAGGAAGAATGACTGTCTTCGTTTTGAAGACAGATAATATGAGGACAAGCCAAAGAACACAGGAGGGGGAAAAAAAGGCTGCAAAGGGGGAGGGGCATTCTAGAGTACTATGCGTCTTATTTCCAAAATACAAGGAATGTAGTCAGAGTGCTCCTTAGAAGCGAGGATGGTAAGACTTGTCTTTCATGCTTTAGGCATGTTATCATAGGGAGCTCGTCCTTGAAAAAGGATGTCTTGCTTGGAAAATTGTAAAGAGAAGACCCTTATGAGTTAGATTGACACAGTGACTGCAATTACAGGCTGAAGCATGGCAGGCATTGTGAGGAGGAAGCAGGACACAGCAAGGTTTCAATCTGTTGTATGTGGTAGGGTTTCTATGTAGGTTAGAGTCAATTCAATGGCACTAACAACAAATTTGAAAAAATCCTTACCCTCCTTTGAGTTTATCAGGAAAGACTGATTCAAGCATTAGGTTCTTGACTCAGTTTCTGTGTAATAACTGGCAAGTCACTTAAACAAATTGAATTCCATTTTCTAATCAAGAAAAAGGTCTGGCTCACATACTCTCCGACAATTTTCTCAGTGATAATAAGAGTTAACAAATTGATAGTATCTTTACTGACATACACAGGGCTTAGAGACTGGTAATGTAATCCTTGGCCAATTGCAGACAAGGAGAGTGAAGGCCCAAAGAAAGCTGCTGGCTGGAGATGGAGCTGTGACTAACGGGGACCCTGCCTGGAGCAGAGCAGTTCTGTGCCCATGGGTTATTTTCTAATGGGTTGTAAAGCACTTGGATGAAAGATCTCCTTGGTTCAAAATGTAGCAACAGGAAAAGATCGTATTCTGAAGATTAGGGGTCCTGGAAGAACCACAAAAAAATGTACCCAGGCATTTGCTGTTGTGCAAGTAATTCAAAGCTTTCGATATGAATGTCTCTGAACCTCTAGGGCACTGGCCTGTAAAGAAAACTGAGTGTGCTGGACTGTGTGTCAGAACAGCAAAGAGCTGCTTCTTTGCAAGCACACAAGAGGTTCTGAGTTTATAGAAATTATTCTTTCAAACCAAAATGCTTAAAAGGGACATACAGCCAGACCTTGTATTTTTAAAAAAAAAAAACAAAACCAAACCCTTATTCTCTGTCGTCTTTCCAAGCAGATGTTCTGCCATGGTCTCTGGAATGCACCTACCCAAGAGCGTTCTCTCATTTACCATTTCCTGTACTCAGATTCTATAGACATTTTAAAAAAAATATTGATCCTCTAACACTTCAAAGGAAAACCTTGTAGCAGAGCCTTGTTCCCTTTTCTTTTACTCACTGACTACCTGCCAAATCCTTTGCTTCCCTGCTGGAGAATCCTCTGATGCAATTATCTGAGGTAAAATTGCTCTCCTTTGTATGTTTTGTTTGGCAGTGCTTTAATAAATAGTCTCTCTTGTTTTTTTTTACAGTCAATCATATAACCCTCTCCTTTAGCCACTTTGAACTTCAAGGTAGCAGACAGTGTTCACGTGACTTCTTGGAAATTCTGGATGGCGGTGATCAGGACGCACCTCTGCGAGGTACCGTGGTTCTCTCTCACTTATATCTGGAGCCTTGGGGGGGTGTTTTATTTATACCTGCACATCTCTACTAAAAGACCAGAGTGTTTCCAATAAATATGAAGGGCACTATAAGCCAAGTTAAGATCATCTGAGGGGACGAAAGCAGGGTTGAATATGGGATCCAAGAAACAGCCTGTGCATATTCAAGGCAAACGAACAGTTGACGTATGCTTTAAAAATAAAGGGTTGCAACTTTTAAGACAGTAGTAAAATGCAGTTGCTCTTAACCATAGGTAATAGTCCATCAGAAATTTCTTACATTTTTACCAAAATTCTTTGTTAATTATTGGTTTTCATTCAATCATTCCTCTACATTTTGTTTTACAACATTAATTGTGATTGATCAATGCCATTTATTATAAGGACTCATCAGATCCTGTACGCTACCTTGGCCCTCACTAATTCCCTTCACTAATCTCTGCTCCCCTCTCCCTCCCCTTTCATTCTTGTTCACCCTTCATCATTGTTTCTATGGGTGTAAAAACCTTCCCTTTGTTTTTTATCCCAGTCTATCATTATGCATATGCGGTTCCACATTCCTAATTGCAATATACACAATGTCTGATGACCTATTCCTTTCACATTGACTTTCCCTTCACCTATTTCAGTAAAGTGATTATTATCCACCATTCTTTTCCTACCCCCACTGCACCCCATAACCACCCTATTTTTATAACTATGGTTTTGTTCTTATATTGGCATTTAAGATATTCTTTTTGGGGGGGGGGATTCTACCATTTAAGATATTCTTATCCCTATGTTCTCACTAGAAAAAAGTATGACACTGTCATTCTACGTGTAAGACATCTCCGTGTCATTCAAGATTGCTGTGATTTTGTTTCAGACATGTACCTCATACACAGACCCACCTGCCAGTCAGGGCTTGCTGTGGCTGTGATGATAAACAATTCTCAATGGAGCTTCTAGACTAAGAGAAGCCCTCATGGTATAATGGTTAAAGAATTAGCCAGAAGTTGGTGGTTCAAACCCACCAACTGTTCAGAAGGAGATAGATGAAGCAACCTATTATTGTGAAGATTTAAAGCCTTGGAAATCCAGTATCAGTTCTACTCTGTTCTATGAAATCAACTAGGAGTTGGGATTGACTTAGGGGGATGGATTTGATTTCCAGGAAAAGGTAGACTAGGAAGAAAGGCATGGTGATCTACTTCCGAAAGTCAACCTGTGAAAACCCTGTGGATCCCAACTATCTGATCTGTGTCCTGATCAGGCAGTCCTATGCTTTCTTCTGCTGTGCATGGACTCAAGAGATGACTGTGGCAGTGAACAAGAACAGTTTCTGAAATATCGTATAAAGACAGTGCAGGTGTCATGAAGGCAATTTGCATCTGACACTCACTAACTCCACAAGAGGGAACAGAACTCGTCAGCACCATCTACAGTACAAAACCAATTTCTCTTAGGTCAGAAATGCCCCCATACTTCCCAGAACCCACTTCTGCCAACTCTAACACCAATGTCCCTCCCAGGGCTCTCGCTGCTCTACTGATGGGTCTAATCTATTTCGATGACCATCCAGAATTCACTGACCATCCTCACAGTTATGAGATTTATTAGGGAAGTTTACAGGTTATAATCCAGGTTGGAAATAAGATACAATTCTTTAGGCAGAACGGCTTCTCAAGCGTGACTATAGGCCTTTTGACATTGAGCCTTATAGCCTCAGGCCAGTGTTACAAAATTCTCTTGGTCCTGCCAATTAGGGCGTCGCCTCCCCAGAGAGAACAAGCTTGAGTAAAGGCCACTGGCTCTGGCTTTGTGAGGCTGCAGTACCAGTTGCGCTGTGTCTCACTCTGGGTTGATCTCTGGTTCTCTGATGGTGCTGTATCTTCTGGTGCTCTCATCTAGATCCTGGTCAGACTCTTGCTGGACTCTCTGCTGCTTCCTTCTTGCTCCAAGAAAGATTCTGCCACTTTACCTGTTCAATTTAAACCTGGAAAGATGGCAAAACTGGCCAATCCCCTCATTTGTATTCTGTATACCTTATTTCCTTGTTCCTATCCTATCACCTCATTCATATGAACACAGTCCCACTCAGCCATGTAGTAAAAGACAAAGGCAATGGCTAGTCAAGCTGTTTTTAAAAATCAACCACAGGGGACAGCCTCATGACAGTACCCGGGGGGGGGGGCGGGGGGTGTTCCAGCATATTTACACTTTCTTTATAAACATAGTAATTTTTGAGCTTTTTAGTACTGGCTGCTCTTGATCCACTAGTGTATAAACCCTGTCCAAGAGACTTGGTTTTGCCCATTGCTTCATTCCCAGTGCCTGAGACTGTAGTGTGCAAATAAGTGAATGTTTTAGTCTCTGACCTCTGATTTTACTATTTGAGATCCTTATCAGCAAGAATTTGATCAGGAATAAGGGTTTATTATTTAACAAACACATATATACCACTTACCTTGTGCCAAATACCATTGAAACATTTTCTAAATAGTAATTCAATTTCCACACCTTTATGATGTAAGTTTCATAATCAATATTCTCGGCACCAGCAGTCAGAAAATCAAAAGACGAGTTGCATTAGGAAAATCTGCTGTCAAAGACCACTCCAAAGTGCTGAAGAGCAATAATTTCAGTCTGGAGACTAAGGTGCACTTGACCCAGGCCATCGTTTTCCCCAATTACTTGCTATACGTCAAGGAGCTACACAATAACTAAGGATGAGAGAAGAATTGATGCCTTTGCGCTATGGTGCTAGAGAAAAATATTGAATATACCATGGGCTACCAAGAGAACTTATAGGTCTATCCTGGAGAGAGTGAAACAAAGTTGCTTCCAGAGGCAAGGGTCTTGAAATCCTATCTCATGTACTTGGTAATGTTGCCAGGAGAGGCCAGTCCTTGGAGAAGGACATCATGTTTGGAAAGGTAGAGGGATAGTACAGGAGAGGAAGATCCTAGATGAGATGGACTAACCCAGTAACTGGGATAATAGGGGTAAATGTGTTGGAGACAGTGAGTTTGGCTCAGGATAGGAAAGGGTTTAGTGCTGTTGTGCATAGGATTGCTATGAGTCACAAGTGACTTGATGGCACATAACAACAACAGCATGGTACAAGTATTATTAATACTTATCTATCTTTTTGGCAAGTAGAGAAACTAAAGCACAGAACATGTAATTCATTTTCTACAAGGAGTTCTGGTGACTTCGTGGTAAGGGGTTGTCCTGCCAACACTTGATTTTAATCCATCACCTGCTCTATGGAAAATAAAGATAAGCAATCTCCTTCCATGCGATCAATTTTCTCTGAAAACCCACTGGAGGGTCCCCTGTGAGTAGACTCTGACTTCACGATTCATAATAACAACAGTTCACATACGTAGTAAATGCTGAGCCAGGAGTCAAACCTGGGTCGCCTGGCCCCAGTATCCTCACACTTTCTCTGCTAAAATCTATTGTTTCTGAGCATTAGCTTATTTATTTAGGAAGGCTTCCACAGTACCAGAGAGAGTATTTAAGTCACGGTGGAAGCCAGAGCATCTACATTTTCCCCCTTATGATCCTCTAATGGTTTTTCATCATGTTTCTAAATAGTCTTGCTGTGATTGCACTTCTAGTTTGTTTTTCTCAGGTATTTTGTCAAACATGGGCTTTGATCTAGATGATTGTCCTGATGGTGAATTCTTCTGTTTACTTTGGTCCTTTGTCATTAAAAGTATGCGTCCTAGACACAGTGTGCTCTGCCTCTGCCTCGTTCATTTCTCGCTGTTCTCTTCACCTATAGGCCGTTACTGTGGCACAGCCATGCCGCATCCTGTCACTTCGTTCAGCAACGCCCTAACGTTGCGGTTCGTCTCTGATTCTAGTGGGAGCGCCAGTGGTTTTCATGCTTCATATGCTGCATCATCATCAGGTAACAGGGATCCGTAAATGGCTCCATTAGATTAACAGAAATGTGGCAGAAAGCCTTGGCTTGTCATTTAAAACATAAAAAGAAAGCCCACAAAGTTTATGTTTTCCATTACTATTGGAGCTCGGGTGATGAAGTATGCAGTGAATTGCTCTGTAGTCCTTGATTTAAGATTTACAGCCTCAGAAACCCAGTGGAGCGTTGTTAAGAGTCTGAACCAGCTTGACTGTGGTGAGTTGAGTTTATATTGAGTGTGAGCCAAGGCAAGCCTGGTACTTGTAACTTGCTCAGCACGTGTTCATAATGCACAGAGTGTCTGATGAGTAATAATTGTTAAGAGGTAGAGAAAGAAGCTGCTTTTCTTAGATGGGGTGGGGTAGTAGACCTCACAGCAGGTCCCTGCCACCTGCCTAGTACGCAACCTTGTATCTGAGGTGGAATACCCAATGATGCTCCTCAGCAAGCTTGGTGGGCCCTTGGCCCATTCCTGGAGAAGTCAGTCAACTCTCCTCCTGGAATCTCAGTAGATTGTTCAGGAGAGGTTTTTAATGTGGCCTCTAGGGGGCAGCAGCAGAAGGAGCACAAGAGACATAAATGTACTCCAATCCCTGATTGAACAACTTGGCCGACTGTCCCCTCCCCCAGTACTGGGCCTAAACTAGGTGGCCATCAGGATCCACCATATCCAGGAAATCCCTGGTCAAACTGGTGGGCTTATTCTCCTCCAGCGCCTCCATGAGACCTGGCATTGCAGTGTGGTAACCCTCAGCCTACACAAAGTGTAGAGTTGCTGGACTGGCAATAGCTGAAAGGCCTATGCTTACAGCCTGTGTTGTGCTCCTAGGCCAGACAACCATCCTGCAGCAAGTACTCCACCCTGCACCGAGGCCCATTTTTAAATTTAGGGGTTCCATTTCCTGAGGTCACCTCTGTGATCTTCCAAATTAAGTCTGATACAATTTCTAAGTGTGAATTAGAAGGGAGAATTGGTTGGCAATCTGCTCTCCTTTTAGGCTAACTCCAGTGATGGTACTATCTGGGACAGCCTGCTCACCTGCGTCTTGCTCTTCTCCGCAGTGAAGTGATAGCTAAGGCAGCCCCTGGCTAATGTTCTCAAAGGTACTCTTAGGAATGCCAACCATGTGGCTATTCTCTAGTGTCAGCAGCCTCGCTGCTCGACCCGGGCTGGATTTACTGTCGTTAATAGCACTGGCCCATAGGAAGTGAAGAAGGATGACATTAAACCAAGAATGTACTTGATTATCAGCTGATGGATTTCTCGTTAGCAGTGAAATGCCTTCGAACACCTAGAATGTGTTTGTGTCTTGTGACAGGGAAAAGCAAAACGTTCTCTTCTATGCTAGGGGTGAAGACAATCTTGAGCAGAAACACTAATTAAAATAAGTCTTTTATTCCTAAATATTGCAATTCACAAAAGGAAAAGGCTTTCAGATGTCAAAGAGAGTCCTTCTGTTCAGTCACTGATGATTGTCCTACATGGCACAAGTTAGTAAATGTTATGATGTAAAGGTAATTAGGCATGTTGTGGTGTCTCGCAGTCAACATTGTGCTGGCACTTACTTTCCTTTCCTTTCTTTCCAGCTTGTGGTGGGACCTTCCACATGGCTGAGGGCACCTTCAATAGCCCTGGATACCCAGAAAATTATCCTTCTAACATAGAGTGTGTCTGGAACTTGGTCAGTTCCCCTGGCAACCAGCTCCAGTTGTCTTTCATGTAAATCCTTTTTTTGTTTGTTTGTTTTTAATGGTGTATTGTTTCAGTGTTCATGAACCTGCAGGAAGGAAGCTGTGGTTACTAATAGGATGGACAACAAACAGCATATGTGTCCAAGGAACTCTTAAAGGAATTGGGGGGTGGGGAGACCTCACGAAGTTTATTTTCACATTTTCCTCCGTATTAGTCATCGTTCTGGTTATAAAAAGCATTGAGGTTCTCAGGAGAATAGTTTGTTGAGTCCTACCTATTGCTAGCAGCAGCAGATATATAAAGTGCTTAGTAAATTTACTTGTGGAAACTTTATGTCCAAAGAACAGTAGTTTTTGGTATTTTCTGAGAATTCCAAGTACTTGGACTCCTTTAGAGAATTCTAGACATTCTTTCTCCCAGCAGAAAAATCACTGTTTCATTTAGGCTTTACCTATAAATTCAAAACAAATAAATAAAATGAAACCTACTACTGTCACATCAGTTCTGACTCCCGGTGACCCTCAGCAAGGCTCACGGCTGTGCATGTTTATGAAAGAAGACTGTCTATCTTTCTCTCACATACAGGTTAGTTAGTGGATTCCAACAACCAGCCTTTCCATTAGCAGAGTGCCATGCTATGCCACCAAAGTTTTTTTATCTAGATCATCTGACCATATGCCCACCACATCCCCACTTTTCCTTGTACCAGAACCAGAAGAATGATTTTGTAATATTGAAGTTGATTGGTAAAATCACACTCATGTTTCTTATTCATCTGTAAGACTTTTAGAATATTAGCTATGGATATCAAATTAGCAATAGGGCTCCTCCATATTCTTAGTTTCAATATGGATTGAAACTCAACATCAAGGAAAAGAAAATTCTCATCACTGGGCCTATTGGCAGTCTGTCACGCAGAGGGTGAAACACCAAACTGCTCCCCGGAGGCAAGGATTTTGAAGCTCTGTCTCACATACTTTAGGCATGTGGCCAGGAGGGATCAGTCCTTGGAGAAGAACATCATGCTTACAAGGGTGGAGGGACAGAGCAGAAGAAGAAGACCCAGGATGAGATAGATTGACTAAGTGACTGGAACAATAGCATTGGGTCTATTGGAGATAATGAGATTGGCGCCAGACAGGGCAGCTTATGTACACAGGGTCACTATGAGTCACAGGCAATTCTGAGTGGATTTTAGAAACAAAACAATAAAAAAGTACTGCCATTGAGTTTGTTTAAATTCATAGTAACCCTTTGAGTTTCTGAGGCTTTAAATTAAAAGGGAAGAGACAGTCCATCTTTCTCCTATGAAGCTTCTGATGGATTCAGACCACAAGAGACACAGAGCCTTACAGTTAACGGTATAATGCACAGTAGACTACCACCAAAGCTCATTTTATCTCTAAAGGGACCATAATAACAGCAAACAAAATGATGATTAGTGTTATAAAATACTGCCATCAAGTCAATTCTAGCTGATAGCAGCCATCCATGGAGTTTCTGAGAGTGTAAATATTTATAGGAGAAGACTGCCCATTCTTTTCTCACAGATGGATTGGTAGATTCAAACCACAAACCTTACAATTCACAACTTGACAGGAATCCTTTCTTAAGATCAAAGACAAAGTCAAATACAAAATGTCAGGCACAAGACTAGAATGTGGTAGATGTTCTCTTAAATCCTGTTAACTTGTTTTTTTTTTTTCATTTTTAAGCATTTTAAAGTAGCTTTTGAAATAGTCTCTAGCTTAGCACACAAAGACAACCTAATAGATAATGGACTATCCTTCTAGAAGAAGCACAAAATTTTCTCTATTTTATTGTTTAATGGACACTAAATCTAATTTAACAAAAGAAAACCCAGTTGCTATTGAATCATTTCTGACTCATGGAGACCCGTATGTGTCATAGATGAACTATGCACTGGATTTTCAATCACTTTATAGAAAAATCTTAATGACTCAGCTATTTCCTTCCTCATCCATAACATTTAAATTTTTATTACTTTGTGTTCCTTGTCTGAGTTAATTTTTTTAAAAAAAGTAGTTGTATGAAATATAAAATGTTTCTCTTTGTGATGATAATGAGAAGGTCTTTATGGCACAACCTATATGCTATTTCTGCCTTGGTTTAAATCATATCCAGATGGGAGTGTGGAAACATTTCCTTGGAGAGTTTAAGAAGTATATGAGAATCATATGAGTCACATTGAGTTCTAAAACATGAGACAGTGTGGTGAAATTGAGAAGGGATGAAACCATGGAGAAATTTTTCACAAATCAGTTACAAAGGGGGTCGACAGAAATGAAAAAGAAATTTTTCATAAAACAGATATTTTAAAGGAATAGAAAATGTGCTTGCAGAGTAATTTTATAAAAACTATTTGTCTTAGTACATGGATAAAAAAGAGAAAAATCTAATATAACCATAGTATTGTTTTTGTTCTACACCACATTTTGGCCAACAGATCTTAGTGAAATATTTGGGAAGATGGCAGATTTGCTAAAAAACCACACTGGACTTAAAACAAAGACTTCTCCAAAACAATAAAGCTGAAAACCCAAATTTAATTTTATTCTTTTACTTATTGTCCCATTACCACTTTTAACAGTGTCTCTTATTTGCCAATAGGTTATGCTGGAGGTGTAGGTAACTAGGTGTAGTGCTCCTAACCCAAAGGCTGCATCTCTCTGGTGCTTTGAATCCACCAGTGTCTCCTTGGGAGAAAGGGGCACTCTTCCCCTGGTGTGGTGCGAAGTCTCTGAAAACATACTGGATGGTCAACTATCAGTCAGTTCCAACTAAACTAGATGTCAATGAGTTTTTTTAAGTCTGCCATTTAGCACTAAATTATATCAGCAGGGTACTTAACAACAGAAAGACCTGCATTTAGTAATTTTTCTGGACCAGTGATCTTAATATACATGGTGACATCTTGCTAAATTTCACATGACAACCCTAACACAGCTTCACCTTATTCTAGTTTCTAATAGTTATTACAGTTGTTACTTGCTGTTGAATCAATTCCCCCTCATGGTGATCTTATGTATAACAGAACACAACATTGCCTGGCCTTGCTCCATCCACACAGTCACTGGTATATTTGAGTGCACCATTGTGGCTACTGTGTTGATCCATCTTACTGAAGGTTCTCCTTGTTTTTCACTGGTCATCTGCTCTACCAAACATGCTGATTTGGTCTTTTCTAACGATGACCTTTTCTTGAAGGCATGTCATAGTAACTAATGGAAGTCCTACCTTCCTCATTCTAAATAGACTTCTAGATGAATTTCTTCTAAAACAAATTAAGTTTGCTCTGCTGGCAATCTAGTACATTCAAAATCTTTGCCAACAACTTAGTTTGAATGTATTAATTCTCCTATCTTTTCATTACCAGACATTATATTTCTATATGTGCATTAATTATCTGATTATGTAGAACATATGCTCCCTGAAGGGAAGAAAAATGTTTATTTTCTTTATGTTTTAACCGTAATCCCTGTAGCAGTTAACATTTCTGACAATACTGTAAATTTGTCATATGAGTTTTGGCTAAGCTATGGTTTCTAAATTTTAGTTTGCTGATGTGTAGAAACTCTAATGATTTATAAAATATTTGTCTTTTATTTTCTCTTCTCTACAGTGACCTTTTTTTTGCCCCACCTTTTTTTTTTAAACAAACATATCCCTGGTACCTAAAAGAGAGACAGACACATTAAAGTACTATTATTGTTTGTGCCATCAAGTTGACTCATAGTGAACAAAATAGCTGAATCCTGCCCTATCCTATGCCATTCACACACTTCCTGACACACCAGAGCCCATGGTGGCAGTCACTGTGTTGATCCACCTGGTTGATAGTCTTTCTTTCTTTTACAAAAAGTCACTATGAATTGGAGCCAAACTGACAATATCTAACTTCTAATAAGTAAAATTATTATTCTTACTGTTTTTAGCTTATTTGCCTTTCATCTAATATACTGTATCCAAGAAATGTTTGCATACCCCCGAGTTGCAAAGATATTTTTTGATGTTGTTTTCTATAAGATTTACAGTTCTGGCTTTATGATCTGTGAGCAATATTGAATTACTTTTCTGTGTATGGAGAGAGATATTGATTGAAGTCTCTCTCCACCCCACTGAAATCCAGTTATTACAGCACCATTTGTTAAAATAACTTTGCCTTTCCCATTGAATTGTTTTAACATATTGGATGAAAAAAAAATCAATTGATAGTATCTATATTGGATCCTCCTCAAAACTTTATTTTCTGTTTTATTGATTTATCCTTACACCAGTAGCACACTGTTTTGATTAGCGCTGAGTTTTTTTGAAATGTCAAGTTTGAAAAGCGTTTTCATGTTTCAGGCTTTTTATAGATGGTAATATTGTGAGATAAATATTATTGTATGTCATGTCACAGGCAGAAAATATAAAAAAAAATTGAAGAGACCACATTATTATAGCTTCAAAGTATTCAAATTTTGTAAATAAAGTAGTAGAAAATTTGTAAAATAAAGAAAAATGTAAAAAAAAAAGAAATGGGATTTGAACACTAGGGTGTAATACAAATTCTATAATATTTCTACTTTTTTTCTTTCAAAGATAGGTAACCTAAAGGCATGAGGAAATTGTTGAAGTATGTTATTAACATTACATATAAAAGTTGCCGACCATTTTATAATGGTTTAGAACAGTATATTAAGAAAAAGCTGCCAGAAATCCAAGGTATATTTAAAAGAGTCCATGAGACAAGGGTTATTATGATTGATGTCAGATGGATCTTTGTTGAAAATAGAGACTACCAGAAAGAAATTTATCTGGTTCTTGTTACTATGCAAAGATATCTAACTTTGAGGATCATAAATTTGTGGATAGAATTGAAAAAAATGGGATTTATATAACCTTAATTAGGTGTATATATAGTACCTGTACTTGTACATTGGTAGTCATTTGAACAAAACAAGGAGATAATGTATGGTGTAAAAAAAAGATAGGTGTGTGTCAGGGTTATAGTCTTTCACCATGCTCAACATCAAGAAAACAAAGAATCTCTCTACTGGGCCAATTGGCAGCTTCATGATAAACAGAGAAGAGATTGAG
This sequence comes from Elephantulus edwardii, assembly GCF_000299155.1. NCBI lineage: Eukaryota > Metazoa > Chordata > Mammalia > Macroscelidea > Macroscelididae > Elephantulus > Elephantulus edwardii. Next base: position 6,193,464 of record NW_006399889.1, on the reverse strand, counting down.
ATTGTTAACTTCAATTTGCTTGGTTCCACAATCAACACTCTTGGCACCAGCAGTCAGGAAATCAAAAGATGAATTGCACTGGAAAAGTCTGCTGTCAGGGACCTCTCTAGAATTTTGAAGAGCAACGGTGTCAGTCTAGAGACTGAAGTATGCCTGACCCAGGCCATGTTCTTCACTTGCTATGCATCAGAGAGCTGGATGATAACTAAGGATGATAGAAGAAGAATCAATGCCTTTGAATTGTGGTATTGAAGAAGAGGGTTGCACCTATTGTGGACTGCCAAGAGAACAAACAAATCTGTCCTTAAAAGGGTGATACCAAGTGCCTCCCTGGAGGCAAGGATTTTGAAGCTTTACCTCACATACTCTGGGCATGTGGCCAGGGATGAGTCCTTGGAGAAGGACATCATGCTTGCAAGGGTGGAGGAACAGAAAAGGAGAGGAAGAATAAGAATGAGATGAATTGATATAGTAACTGGAACAATGGGATTAGGTCTGTGGGAGATGATGAGATTGGCTTAGAGCAGGGTTCAGAGCTAATATACATAAGGTCACTATGAGTTATAGGTGACTCGATGCCACATAATAGCAACAACATGCTGAAAAAATAATCTGAGAAGCTGATCTATATGAAGAATGTGGAATCAGGATTGGAAGAGAGAAGACTCATAAATGCCTTATAATATGAAGATTACATACTTGTGTTTGCTGAAAGTAAAGAAGACTTGAAACACTTATTAGGGAAGATCAAAAACTGTACTCTTCAGTGGATTACACTTTAATTAAAACAAAAATTTTCACAGCTGTACCAATACACAACATCATGATAAACAGAAAAAAATACTGAAATTGTCCAGGATTTCATTTATTTGAATCTACCATCAATGTCCATGGTGGCAGAAGTCAGGAAAACAATCTGTCACACTAGGAAAATCTGCTGAAAAGAACTCTTGTATGTATTAAAAGGTAAAGATTTCACCTTGAGAACTAACATACACCCCAAAAATGAATACATTTATCTTGAAGAGAACTACAGTGCTCTTAGGATGGGGAGATTTCCCCTCATTTCAGGTATGTTATCAAAAGGAACCAATACTTGGAAAAATATCATGCTTGGTAACGTAGAGTTTCAGTGAAAAAGAGGAAAACTTTTAATGGAACAGATCCACACAGAGGCTGCAACAATTCACTCCCACATAGCAATAATCATGAAGATGCCGTGGGCCTGGCAGTGTTGGTTTTGTTGAACACAGGGTTACTGAACCAGACCAATTTGACTAATAACAACAATAGAATTAGCTGTACATGCTTCTGTGTGCATTTAAGATTGCTTTGTCTCAGTTGATAATATAAAGTAAGCTTATAATACTGCTCTAGTCACAGCTCTAATGTTGTCTTAGAGGTACACAATATGCTGAAGAAACTCAGTTTTACAAGTTTATGAATAGGTTCCACCCTCTCTACAAATGTGACTTTGCCAACTCAAATTGCAACTTGCCATTTCTTTCCCTTAAACACAGCTATTGTTTATTTCTTTCTCGAGAATCTCTCCATCAAGCTATTACTGAAAGCCACTACTGGTTGTGATTTTTCTACCTGTGAAATTTTACACCAGTTCATAGTTCTAATAAGACTTAAAATAGTTCAGCTTCTAAGTGCGGATATTCTTGTCCAAGTATTGCAACTAAAAAGAAAATTCATGAAGGCACTATATTGTCTTTGTATCTTTGGAATAGACATTGAATAAATATTTTAAAATAATTTTTAATATTTATTTTTAAAAAATAATTTCCATAAATAATTTTTAAGTGGCTAAAAGATGCTGTAATCAATGTTACAGTTGCTTTAAAACTAAACAGATTGACCTACCTACCAGTTATTTAGGGAGCTATGGTGACCTAGTGGGTAGAGTTATATTACTAACTTAAAAGCAAACAGTTTGAATCCACCAGCTGCTCCACAAGAGAAAGATGGACACTCTCCTCTTGTGCAATTGTAACCTCTGAAAACCCGTTGCAGGGTCAGCTATAATCAGTTCAGACTGGATGGTTATGAGAAACAGTTATTTGGCAAAATTTCACAACATGCTCTGTAAATTTAATTCCCCTGTTTTTTGTTTTTGTTTTTCTATCCCTTTCAATTCAGAACTTTCCAATTGGAGGACTCTGAGGATTGTAACAAAGATTTTGTGGAGATCCGGGAAGGAAATGCCACAGGCCACTTGGTGGGGCGACACTGTGGCAACATTCTCCCTTTCAACTACTCCTCTGTTGTTGGGCACATCCTGTGGGTCCGTTTTGTCTCAGATGGTTCAGGCAGTGACATAGGCTTCCAGGCCACATTTGTTAAAAGTAAGTAGATTCTCTTTTCATAATATCCTCCAAATAGTGCCTACAAATGAAAATATATAAATTTTGCAGTGATGCAAGAACTATCCTTTACTCTAAATATTTCTTTTGTTTGTATAAATAATATCTGTAGAATGAGCTTACTATAAAATATGTAAGAAGAATTTAATATTAGGTGTTGGCTCATTAAAAAGCAAAAAAGAAGGTTCTATATGGTTCTAACATTCTTTTTAACCATTAATTTCTAGTTAATACGGAATTTTAAAATATATTTCTTTCTATTGGTTTGCATACAGTCATTCGTGCAAATTGTGTTTCATGAATGTACATTATGTTTTAGTCAATCTTTAATTTACATCTTATTTCTTGTTACATTGTGTTTAACCTTTACAGTCATCTTACTAATAACTACTTTTGTAAAAGCACGTAAGCCAGCTACTTCATAACTCATGCCTTAATATCTCCATTTTAGATAGCCAATTTCTGATTTGTCCATCCCTATCAAACCAGTACTCTGAGGAAATAAGGATGAGCCTTTTGCTGAATAATCTTTTGTTCAGTTTGGCTATTCTGAGCATCTGCATCCCCAAGCATTGTCCAATCCAGAGCAAGCATTCAGCCCTAGTTCACAGCATGGGTCATCTTCTCTTCATCTGGTTGAGTTCTGGTCAACTCATCCTCAGCCATCAGTGGCTAGGTCCAGACTAGTTGCTTCCTTAACCCCCACATGGGGACAATTCAGTAAGCCAGGGGTCTTCCTGACTCCCTGCTAATGTGGAATATTTTATGATATTTTGTTAGGGTCTTTTTGTGTATTTAGTTTAGACTCCAGAGCTAAGATTTTCTCATTGAATTACATAAAAAAATTATGCCTCACTTATATATAGTTAGCTCTCATACATTTAAGAACTTTACTCCTCAAATTAAAAAAGAATAGTGTCATTTTGGTCTTGATTTATAGGTTCATGTATCTTAAAAAGAAAGTATTCTTCTAATAACATTACATAATAGATAGATAGATAGATAGATAGATAGATAGATAGATAGATAGATAGATATAAAATTTACACACACACACACACACACATTCAACTTTTCTATAGTACCTTAGTGGTAAAGAGTTGTACTGCCGACCTAAAAGCATGAGGCTGGAATGCTGGAATGGACTAGCTGCTCTATGGGAGAAAAGTGGGCAGTCTTGTCTTGTGAAATTCACTGCTTTTGAAAACCCACTGGAGGGTCAGCTATAAGTCAGTAGTTACAAATCAATGGAACCTAACAACAGCAACCTACTAACAAAGCACTCAAATTTACTGCCATTGAGTCTGACTGACTCATAGCTGACCCTCCAGGGGGTTTTCCAGGGCTACAAATTGCACAAGAGGAGATTTTCTGTGTCCCCCTCTGAAACTGCTGGTGGACATGGCCAGCCAGAGAGGCACTCTTTGGGTTAGCAGTGCAAATCTCTGTGAACTATGCCACTAACACTTTCACCTGTTCTATTGGTGGTGCTAAACTCTTGGTTTTTCTTAAGTTGCAGAATATTTTTTAAATGTATTTTTTAATAGACTAAAGCTAAAGATGTCAACCAAAGTCAGGGAATAACTTTCCTTTGCCACGTCCTCAAGTGTCCTTGGGGTTTTGACTCTGATTCACATGGGAGAGCATGGAATTTTTTTCACACTATACAGCCTTCCAAGGATATAGAATTCCATCACAGAATCATCCTTCTCCAAGGAATTAATAGTCTGCACTGAAGCCAAACAGGAAGCAGTATTTCTTTAAGTGTTCAGCAAAGAAATCAGTCAATTATGAGTCCATCTTTTCAGCACCCCTTTGCCTTTTGTTTCCTTCATTGATTGAAGAGCTATTCTAAGCATGTCTTATTTACTATGCTGTTTTTTCTTGTAGTATTTGGCAATGACAATATTGTGGGAACTCATGGGAAAATTGCTTCTCCTTTATGGCCTGGAAATTACCCACATAACTCCAATTACCAATGGATAGTAAATGTGAATGCCTCTCAAGTCATCCATGGTAGAATCTTGGAGATAGACATTGAAGCAACACATAACTGTTATTATGATAAATTAATGGTGAGTTGATATATGACAGTCACAGCATGTGTATCTTGGTGAATTATTGTTGACAAAAAATTATACCTATATTAATGTGTATTCATGGAATGGTTATGTGGAATGATTTGACCTAAATTGTGATTATATATCCTAATTTGCATAAACAAAGCCAATTTTGCTGTTACATTTAATACCCTCTATTCTATCATGATTTAGACTTTTTTAGCATTACTGTATTTTATCTGTTGGGCTTCTGTCTGTACCTTAGTACATATCTTAAATTCCACTGCATTTGAGTCAATTCCACCTCTAGACCCAGTAGACCAAAATCATGCTGTCTCATCGTTTTTCCAATCTGTAATGTCCTTGCAATAGGAACTCTGATGGCATAGTGATCAAGATATTCAAATCAAAATCTCAGCAGTTTGGACCCACCAAGCAGAAAGATAAGGCAGTCTGATTCCATAAAGAGTTGCAAATTTGAAAACCCTGTGGGAACTGTACTCTGTCCTACAGGAACACAATGGGTTCGAACCACTCAATGGTAGTGGATTTGGTTTGGTTTTTGTAATTTTTATGTCAAACCAACAGAATGACAGGTGAGTTTGAACCATTGACTTTTTGGTTAGCGGCTGAACACTTAACCACTACCTTAATTTTATGTACCCTTCAATCAGAACCACCTCATAGCTAACCCTCCAGTGGGTTTTCAGAGGCAGTAAAGCACATGGGATGAGATTGCCCATCTTTCTCCCACAGAGTAGCTAGCTGGTAGATTCAAGCTGCATGTCTTTGGGTTGGCAGGTTAGCTCCTTACCACTAGGCCACCAAAACTACTCACATTAATGTTGATAGGTGTCATCAAGTTTAGTAAGACTCATAGTAACACTGGGAACAACAGATTTGAACTCTGTCAGATCTTGTGAAAACCTCACAGTCTCTGAAACACCAGCGCCCATTGCTGCAGACCTGGTGTGAATACATCTGGCTAAAGATCCTCTATTTCACTGTCCCCCTACCTTTCCAAGCATGATATCCTTCTCTCAGGAATAACCTTTCCTAGCCACATGCTCAAAGTATGAGAGATAAAGCTTTGACATCCTTGCCTCCAAGGAGCACTCTGACTGCATCTTCTCCAAGGCATATCTGTCTGATCTTTAGATAGTCGATGGCATCTTCAGTACTTTTATCCAACACCACTAGTTCAAAGGCACTATTTTTTTCCTTCTGTCATCTTTGAAAGGAACAGAAAATGGGTCGTGGGGCACAGGGCCATTAGCATCTTTCTTTAAAGGCCAGAGGAAGTGAGGATAGTACAGCCTCTCAGTGTCCCAGAGCAGAAAGCAAAGAGCCAGTAGCTCAGCTCCATGGTGCCACTAGAGCCACACCAGCAGCAAGATGCTCATTTATTCATTGTTGATTCACGGACTTTCCTCGCAGTTGTGGTGCCAAGAATAAATGCTTATTAGCAAAATAGATTTGGGAACGGGAGAGACAAAGAATATCTTACAATACAAGTCCAGGTTTAGACTATCAGTCACAGGCCAGCTTAAAAGCAAAACATAACTTTAATTAGGAAAAGTCCTGGTTTTAGTTAAGCAGTTAAAAGCTTCTCCTTCAGTCATCCAGCAAGAACACCAAAATCTATAAATGTGGCCTTTATCTCAGCTCTGAGCTACTCTGGTCACACTTTGCTACAGTTGCTCCATAGCAATATCATAGACTCTGCACCATCACCAAGGTCTTGTCCCCAGTGTCTCACTATAACCAGGATCTTGTTCTAGTTTCCCTCAAGCCTTGACATTTAGTGTGGGAAGCACTCTCCCTCTAATCCCAGTCCCACAGCTGAGAGAGATTTTCAAGACCATGTGTCAGAAGTTAAGATAGCTGGAGACCAGAGGGGGCTAGGGCAATGGCTAAAAGAGCCTACATTAAGCCACATCATGCATTCTTATTCTTGTCCAGCTCCCGAATGTATAGAAAGTACCTGAAGAGATCATAATCTGAATCAAGCACTCCGCAGTCCTCAGACTATCATCATTGCTCCTCAGTAATTTGGAAAGTTCCCTGAGTGCAGACTTTCTCGGTGCAATATGTCTTCTGATCTCCTGACTGCTAAAAACCTTCTCCCTGCACTAATAGGGCTCCTTTATATGTTTATTTACTCTTAAATTCTAGTATCCTGTTAATTCTTCTGTTAAAACATATACATTTCAAAGTAAAGTAAAATTTACGTGTTATTGTTAAGTATTGTCGAGTCATAGACAACTCATAGAGACCCTATGAACGAAAGACCTTAACACTTGTATAAATTTCATTGTTTCTCCTAGTTCATAGCGTTTTCAGAGGCAAGCTATTTCGGGAGTGGATGTGTAGAAATATATTTTTTTTTTAAATGGAGATTGTTATCGCCTAGATATTGACTACTAGGTCACTTCTGGAAAGAGCTCCAGATTCTTGAAGGCTTCTATCAGATCTTATTAATTCTGTATCTTGTGTCAAATCCAGTACTTGACAGATGCTTCATCCATGCAGAAATATGATTGCTACATTATTTGCAAACCTTAGCCTATATAGTGGATGTACTAGACAATTTTATAATAATCCTTTCAGTAAATCTGCACCAAATAATCCAGGAGCAGCTGGAGGGAAGGTTAGGAAATATGATTATGTAACATCCACCCGCATATTCAGAAAAAGGAATATACTCTATGTTGCATATTTAGAAACAATTTCAAAGTGTGCCTCTGAAATCCCTAGAGATAACATGATGTTTTAAGCTAATAAATAAGATTTAGAGAGTTCTTTGAATATGCTGATTGTTCCAAACAGTGATTCTTTTGTTGTTTTCAGTTGATTCTTCTTCCCTTCTGAGGAGACAGGCACTCTTCCAGTGTGCATGGCCGTTTTCTCATTCTCTGGAGTACTGGGCCATATTCTCTCGTTCAGCCTGTCCTCTTTCATCAGATTGTTTCCCTTTCTTTTTCGCCTCCTGTTGAGGTCCTCAAAGTGTATTCCTAGAGTGCTAGTTTTGCATAGCTAATCTGCTTTTGTACTTTCACCACACGTTACCGTTATGTGCCAAGTCACCATAGTGACCCTATGTACAATGGCTCCGAAGCCTACCCTATCCTGAGCCAGTCTCACTGATTCTGACACACCAACCCCATTACCCCAGTTACTATATCAGTCCATCTCATCTGAGGTCTTCCTCTCCTGAGCTGTCTCTCCATCCTTCCAAACATGATGTCCTTCTCTAAGGATCGGTCCCTCCTGGCCACACGCCCAAAATATGTGAGCTAGAGCTTCAAAATCCTAGCCTCCAAAGAGAAACCTCTCCAAGACAGACCTACTTTTGTGTTCTTGATGGTCCGTGGTATGCTCAGTACTCTTTTCCAGCACCACTACGCAAAGGTGTCAATTCTTTTTCTATCATCCTTAGTCATGCCCAGCTCTCTAATGCATAGCATGTAATTGCAAAGACCATGGCCTGGGTCAGGCATACCTTAGTCTCTTTGACTGATATGGTTGCTTCTCAGTACTCTGAAGAGAGTACAACAGATTTACCTAATGTATTTCGCCTTTTGACTTCCTGATTGCTGGTGCCATGAGTATTGATTGTGGAGTTGAGTGAGCTGTAACAGTTGACAACCTTAATCTCCTCTCCATCCATTATGGTGCTGCCAATAGGCCCAGTGGTGAGAATTTTCGCTTCTTGATGTTGAACTTCAATCCATATTAAAGACTATAATCCTTGACTTTCTACAACAAGTGCTTCCTCAGTTTCAGCGAGCAATGTTGTGTCACCTACATACATTCACCACATATGTGCCCGTAAATCATTGTTTAAGTTATGTAGTCCATGTTGTTGGTAGATACCATTGGACTGTGTGCAAACGGTGATCCTTTGAACACTAGATCTTGAACCCTGTTCTGTCCTGTGCAATCCTCATCATCTCTGATGTACTTGAGCCCATTGCCACTGTCATTGTGTCAATTCATTTAATAGTGAGTCGTCATCTCTCTAGCTGCCCCTCCACCTTTCCAAGCATGATGCCCCTTTCCAAGAAACTGTTATTGTTAATTACTGTTGAGCTGAGGATGACTTATTTCCATCCTATGAACAACAAACCTAAACCCTGTGCTGTCCTATGCCATCTTCATTATCTCTGATATATTTGAGCCCATTGCTGCAGTCACTGTGTCAATACATCTTGTTGGAGGTCCTCTTCTCTTTCGCTAACACTCGACCTTTCCATGCACGATATTCCTTTCCAAGGAACAGCTTCTCTAGCAACATGCCCAAATCATGAAAGATGAAACTTCACCATCCTTGACTCTAAGGAGTACTCTGGATGTATTTTTTCTCACCCTATTTGTTCTTTTGGCAGTCTGAAAATCAGTCTTATTCACACCACCATAACTCACAGGCATCAATTCTCCTGTACTTGTTATTCATTGTCTAGCTTTCAGCTGCATAGCACATAATTAAAAATATCAGGTTCTGAATAAGGCACACCTTAGTCTTCAAGTTAACATCTTTGCTCAGTGATACTAAAAAAAATATCTTGGAAGAGGTATCTGACAGTGGACTTGACCAATGTAATATGTATCCTGATCTCCTGACTGCTGGTATTGATTGTTTATCTAAGATGAAATTGTGAACAGTTTCCTTCATTTCTCCATCTATCATGATGTTGCCACTTGGCCTAGTAATAAGGACCTTAATTTTCTTGATATTGAGCTGTAATACATATTACAAGTCCTTGATTTTGCAGCAAGCATTTTAAGTCCTCCTTACTTTCAGCAAAGTTGTCTTATCTGCATAATACTGATTGTTGATGAGTTTTCCTCTGATCCTGCTACCATGTTCTTCTTCAAAGAGTCTAAATTTATGAATTATTTGCTCAGCATACAGATTTAAAACATATGGAGAAAGGACACAATCCTGATTCACACCTTTCCTGATCTTAAACTATGCAGTGTTCACTTATTTCATTCAGACAACAGCTTCTTGGTCTAGGTATAGAATTAGTAGAAGCACAATTAAGTGTTCTGGGATTCCCATTCTTTTTAATGTTAGTCATAGTTCATTATGATCCACACAGGCAAGTACATTTACACAGTCAATAAAACAAAGATAGAATAGGTACTCCTAACTTCATGTCCAAAGTATGTAAACTGAAGCTTCATCATCATTGCCTCTAAGAAGCACTAGGGCTGTACTTTCTCCAAGATATATCTGTTTGTTCTCTTGGCTGTTCATGAGATATTCAGTACTTTTCGCTAAAACCATGACTCAAGCTCTCATTTTTTCCCCTTTCATGCTTATTCATTGTCCAACTCTCAGATGCACAGTTGAAAAGATCATGAATTGAATCACTCATACCTTGGTTTTTGGTTTGTTTGGTTGTTTCGAGTTTTGTGTTGTGTGTGGGTGTTTTGTTTTGTTTTTTTTAATGACCAGGGATTTTAATTCTTTACACCAAAGGATGTTCTAACAGAGAATTTTCTGTATGCAGTAAACCATGTGGGAAGAAGGTTGTGCATCCATCTCTCTCTCTCTTTCACACACACACACACACACACACACACACACACACACACACACAGCGCGCCAGTCATTCCACATATAGTACATACCTTGGTTTTTAAACTGACATCATTGCTCTTCATGGCTTGGAGGGGTCCTTGAGAGCAGACTTCCCCAGTGTAATACACCCTCTGACCGCCTGGCTGCTGGGTGTCAAGGGTGTTGATTGCAGATTCAAGTACGATTAAATCACTAACAATGTCAATCTTTTCTCCATCTATAATAATGTAGCCTAGTAGCCAGTGGTGAGAATATTGCCTTCTTAATGTTGAGATACAGTCCACATTGAAGGCTGTAGTCCTTGATCTTCTGCAGCAGGCATTTCAAGTCCTCCTCACTTTCAGCAAGCAAAGTGTGTCATCTGCATAATGTAGATTGTCGTTAAGTCTTCCTCCAATAATGCCAAACTCTTCTTCATAAAGTCAAGCTTCCCTAATGATTTGCTCAGCATACATATTACATAAACATGGTGAAAAGATAGAGCTCTGATGCACACCTTTCTTTTTTTTAAAAAAATGAGATCTTATTTTCAGTTTATAAAGAAATGGATTTTCATTTACTCATTGTTGCACAATTTTCTCCTCTTGTTATTAAATTTTGTGATATTCCCTTGCTCTGTTTGGACAACAGCTTCTTGATCTAAGTATTGGTTTTACATGAGCCAACTAAGTGTTTTGGATTTCTTATTCTTCTCATGTTAGCTATATCTTGTTATGATCTACATAGTCAAATGCCTTTGCATCAACAATAAAACACAAATAGATCCATAGAGTATGTTTATTTATCTAATTCTGCCACAAAAATACAAATATTTTCCCTTTTTTATTGTGATTTGAGTGAAACTTTACAGAGCAAATTGAGTTTCCATTCAAGACATAAGAATTTTTAAAACACACTAAATTCTTTGCAATCTTATTTTATGGTCTTTGGCAATTTTAAGCTGTAATAAGAGAGTTGCTCTTTTACCATTTCTTTTCAATAATAATAAAGTTGTAATAATGTAAGACATTCTTTTCACTTTCTTTTATGAAAGACAAAAAAGATGTTTGTGCCCAAGTATAATGTTCTATTATCTCTGTTTTGCATGCAGATTTTTGATGGGCTTGGCACTCATTCCCGCTCAATTGGAGCTTACTGTGGTACCCAGACTGCATCTTTTATCTCCACGAGAAATTCACTGACATTTCAGTTTTTTTCTGACTCTTCAATCTCAGGAAGAGGATTTCTTCTGGAATGGTTTGCAATGGATGCTCCTGTTGGACCTTTACCCACCATTGCTACAGGTGTGTTTGATGATAACTGGGATTCTTTTCCAGGATAGATATGTGTTGTCTAATATTTCACTGAGTCCCACCACAATTGGACCCAAATATATGAATTGTTGTTGTTTGTTGTTGAGTGCCACCGAGATGTAGACGACTCATAGCGACCCTATGAACAAAAGACCTGAACGCTTGTGTAACTTTCATCATTTCTCCAAGTTCATAGGGTTTCTGGAGGCAAGCTATTTCATGAGTGGATGCCACTCCTGCTTCCAAGCTTGTTTTAATCAGGGAGCTCCACCAAACACTGTTTACCATGTGTAACCAAAGCATTTGAGGTGTTCAGCATCACAGCAACCATGAGTTACCTCTGTACAGCAAATGGACAGACCATTTTTTAGACAGTTTTAAGACAGGTTGGGAAGCAGGAGTGGCATCCACTTCCTGAACCACATGCCTCTGGAAACTTTATGAACTTGGAGAAACAATAGCTATAGAAAGGCCTCAGGTCTTTTGTTCATGATGTCGCTATGAGTTGTGTGTGACTTGATGGTAACCAACAAAATGAAACCTATACATAAATCAAGAAGCTGTTATCCAAATAAAAAAGAGAATATATAATGGATTAAAATCAAGGAAGGTGAGCATTAAGACTGTATCCTTAAAACAACTCTGAGATATTATTTCACCCCAGTTAGAATAGCAAAATTTAACAGAACAGCAAGCAACAAATGTTGGCGAGCTTGTTGAGAAACTGGAACCACTGTTGGTGGGAGTGTAAAATGGTGCAACAACTATGGAAGTCTGTGTGGCACTTTCTCAAAAAGTTGCAAATAGAGATACCATTTGACCCAGAAATTCCGCTTCTGGGAATATACCCCAAAGAGACCATAACTGACATCCAAGCAGATATATGCACACTCATGTTTATCGCAGCTTTGTTCACAATATCAAGGAGTTGGAAACAACCTAAGTGCCCATCAACAAGCGAATAGAGAAGCTGTGGTATATTCACACAATGGAACATTACACTGCATTGAAAAACAAGAGACTCATGCAATATTATTCAAAATGGTGACCCTGGAGGACATTATGCTGAATGAAGTATCTCAGTCACAAAAGGACAAATACTGCATAGTGCCACTGTTGTAAAACAGGACTGACCTCGGGGCTGGGGGAAGATTGAGAAAGATAGGTTCAATAATGTATACTGTACTGAAACATATGAGGGAGAAAACAGTTTAAAAGGGATATGTTGTTAGGTATTTTTGTCATGACAGGACTCCAGAGCGAAGGCTGCATAATGGAGTGGACCTGGGGAGAGGGACTGTAAAACAATGAAAGAATTTTTCTTTTACTTTTCCAAGAGAGGAGTGTACTAGGGGGGAGGGTTGAAAAGTGCAACAATGAATTAATTGGGGAGGGAGAGGGGAAGGCTGTATCCTTTCCAGTCTATATGGTGAACAAATCATTCAAGAAGTTAAACTATATGAAGAAACATGTGGTATCAGAATAGGAGGAGATTGGGGAAGCAGCAGAATGTTCCCAGACAGGCATTTTTGAGTGGTGAGAGCCAGTGGGAATGCTTGATAATGAAGGAATGTGGAATGATGGAGCTCATGGAGTTTGAACCTTGCCTTGTTCTTAAATTTGGTTGGTTTTAATTGGTTTTGGTCAAACATTCTTTTAAATATATGAGAGGAATTATTAAAACTAATTTTCTAAAATGTAAACACTTGTATTTAGAAAGTATGAAGATTTTATATAGTATTTTTCTTATTCATGAAGAGGTTGGCTCTACAATATCTTTTACTTGTAATATCTATAGATAGCCTAGAGGTAAAGAGCTATACTGCCATACCAAAGGCATATGGTTCAAATCTATAATCTGCTAGAGATCACTTTAGGAATCTCTAAGGATTTGCTTACAGACACATTACCATATGTCCACACAAAGTGGTTAAAGTTAGTTAATGGACAGATGTAACTATATTTTCCCCCCTGTATTTTATTTTAAGTGTACCTTTAGACATGCCTCATTTTCAACTTAATTGACTATAAATGTTAATATCTCAGGTAAAATGAGCTTATTTTAAAAATTTTATTTTACTGTGTAATTTCATTTTACTATATATCCCTGGTTATGTGATTTGACACATTTGTCAGACTGCTAACTGAAATGTTGGCCCTTCAAATCTACAGTTATTCCCTTGGAGAAAGATAAACAGTGGCCTCCAGTAAAAATGTTCAGCCTTAGAAAGCCAATGGAAGGCTAAAAGGAGGCAAAACTTATTGAACAGTGGTGGTTTTGGGGGTTCCAAGATATCTTAAATTTTCTTACTAAGAGTAATCGTGAGCTAGCTGTGTTTGGAGAGAGTTTATGCCTTTCCCTTGAAAAAATATTTTTATCAATTTTGAATCTTTATTATTATTTTGATAGCCTATATAGAATAAAAAGGCCATACTTCTCAAATAAAAGCTTAAATCTTTGAAATAGTATACTAAGGCATATGGTCCTAGGCTCTCATTTGAGAATATTTATACTTTGGACTGATTCTAGGACTAAAATGATCTTAAATATATTAGTCTGTTTGTTTTGGCTCAGTGGTTAGGTCTTGTGCTGTCAATCCAAAGGCATGCAATTTGAATTCACTAGCTATTCCATAGGACAAAGTTGAGAAATCTCAGGTGAGATTAACTGCCTCTGAAAACCCACTGAAGGGTCAGCTATTATTCAGTTCCAGCTCTATGGGACACAACAACAATTTGTGTGAACTTGTTGAAATCCACATCAGCAGGGATTCATTTATTTTTATTTAATATTGTTAGAACTTATTTTAGCTTACTTTATAAGTTTTTTCTATGACATTAAGTGTGAAACCATCCTTAAAATATTAATCTATTTACCAAAGAGCAAGAAACCCAGATGACCAAATACAATTTAGAGACAACATTGAAATCACAGACATATATAATATTCTCATAAACTTGACATATTTTTTATATGCATGAATTTTAAATTAGAAAAGGAATTACTTGGGCAAAACATTCTATTAAAAATATAATTTACTATACAAAATAAAAATGACCAATTCTTTCCTAAGAAATTTGTTCTATAAATGCTTGATTTAAGTGGACAAAAAAATAAAATCACAGCTCCTAATTCTCATTGGCTAAATGCAAAAAGTCCTCTTTTTGTTCATGCTAAATATTCACTATACAAATGGAGGCCTTGTTCTCATCATCCTTACCTAACTTAGACTGTTGAAGCCATAGTAATCTAGGACATTGTTTACAACTATTGTTTGTTGTCATTCATTGCTGTCAAATAGCAATAGATTCATAACTGGTCCTCCTTTGAGTTTCAGAGGCTATAAATCACGTGGGAGATCATCCATCTTTCTCCCATAGAGCAGCTGGTGGAGTTGAACCTGTTCACCTTTGGATTTGTAGCAAAATCCCTTAAGTCACCAGAGTTCCCTTGCCCATGACCACAGCAAAAGGGGAAAAGACACCTACTATAGAAAGTGGAATTCCTGAAAATGACACATCCCTTTTTAATAATAATTCTTTGACCCAGCTTGTCCAGGTGGCTTTACTCAACCATACAAGTATGAGAAAATGTCTCTACATCTATCTTTGACTGTAAGAAAACTGAAGGACTTAAGAGCACTAGTGACTTATAAGTTGGTGTGGAAACTATGCTATTAAATTAAAGATATTCGATACTTCATCAATCCCAAAGGCAAGCGCTTTGACTCCACAGCTGCTCTGAAGGAGAAGGATGTGCAGTCTCCTCCTGTGCAATTCACTGCCTCTGAAAACCCACTGGAGGGTCAGCTATGAGTTCGTTCCAATTTGATGGCACACAACAACAGCAAAGAACATTTAGATCTTCCAAATGAAAATTACACTTAGCTGTCTTTTTGTACATTTTTTAAAGTAGGGTTGTTTGGCGTTTGTTTGTGGTAGTGGTGGTTTTGGGTTTTTTTGTTTTCGTTTTGTTTTTTTCATTTCATTATAGATTTTTTTACTTTAAAGCAGAACATTTGGCAATTCTTTTTCAGCCAGAGGTATTTTAAAGGCTCTCCTTTTCATTCCACAGGTGCTTGTGGTGGATTCCTGAGGACCGGAGACTCGCCAGTGTTTCTTTTCTCCCCTGGCTGGCCTGAAAGCTATCAGAATCGAATTGACTGTTCTTGGCTCATTCAGGCTCCTGATTCAACTGTGGAACTCAACATCCTTTCCATGGACATTGAGTCTCACCAGACATGCAACTACGATAAACTCGTAATAAAAGACGGTGAGAGTCACAGTGGAAAATAAATCTATAAGATCACCATTTCATTTCAACCCTTATACACATTTTATTCTATGCAGTCATAATCATGCAGGCTTTTTTTTTATTGTGGCCAATAGTAGCATTGATTGGCAAAATTTGCTTCTATTGTTGAAGAATATAAGGAATGTGCTAAATTACCTCTGACTTAATAATCCACACTGTGTGCCTGATGTAACTCTGTGCCTCAAAGGAGACATTTTCTATACCAACAAGGAGGACATAATGGTCAGACAGAAGAGAGGGTGTAGAGCTAAGATACTCTTTTATAGACCTAACTGTGCAAAATGTGTATAGTTGTAATACATTTCTCTTTGACACTGAATCTCTGAATATCTTAGTTATCAACTGCTTCTATCACAGAACTACCATCAATGGATGGCTTTAACAAACAGAAATATGCTGGCTTGCATTTTTGCTTAAATAGATTGACTCAAGCAACAACTTCTACTTGTCCTTCCTCATAAACATAACAAAGAAAATCCATTCTTAAATTGAATTATAGAAGTTATAATTCACATCACATAGCTTTTTGGAAAGGGAGACCAACAAAAGTCAAGTCATAGCAATATGTTTTTTAAATTACAACATAATTTATGTCACAAAAAAGTTGCCATTCTGATAAAATATTGAATTGTGAAAAAATACTAAAGTTAGCAAGAAATATTAAACACTTTGCATTTGTAACTGTGCCACTGCATTTATAATCACAGAAATAGAAAATAATTCTTGCTAAAGTGGTTAACAGTTCCTGAGCTATAAGTAGTGATCTGTGTTTGAAAGGACTTTGCTAAACTTTTTTAGAGGACAAATTTCCCAACATTCTATTTTTGGCTTTCCACTGGTTTGGTATTTATTAATTCTCTGCCTTAGGGGGAAAAAGTTTCCTGCATTTTCCCAGATAAGGCATCCAAGGCTATTTTAATCCTCTTTGCTTCATTCTAGTTTGTGCAGAAAAAGATGCTTTGACAGAAATTTAAATACAAGACAAGTAAAAGGTGTCTTAGGAATCCTTTACGTCTCAAAAAGAGTGCATACTTGCTGGAATGTTCTAGAACGGTTTCTTTTCCAATCTTCTACATGTTTGATTCATCAACACATGGAAATGTGTATGTTCTTTTAGCAACAACAGCAACAAAAAGGAATAAAACGTCCAATTTGAAGAAAGGGTCATATAGGAGCCAAGCACTTCTTAGTAAATTACTCCATAATGTGAATAAAGGAACTAGGCTTAAGAAGCAACCTACTTTTCTCTTCTCAGTCTTGACTTTCAGCAACCAGAGTCTTTAACACAAAAATAGTAGCCTTGGATCACTTCCTAATCTCAAGTACTCAGATTGTGACTTTTAGTGCCAGGAAGAACTGGCAGCCAAGTTTTTTAGACAAATAGTGAGAACTGTCAAAGTAGACTTTACCCACAAAAGAGTAAAGAAAATAGGCAGGCAGCACCATTATAAGCTGGAGACAGAATGATGTAACCCTGGGGTTTCCTTCTTATTGAGAATCCCATTATCTCCTAGGAAGCTTTGTAAAAATGTGTGAGCCTCTTTGGCTGGGTTGTAAATGGTGATGTAGTAGATTCCTTAGACATGTGTTTTCATGCTGATGTTTCTTTTGTTTGGTCATAGGAGACAACACCTTGGCCCGGGAACTAGCAGTTCTGTGTGGCAGAGAAGTCCCTGGACCCATTCGATCTACTGGTGAATATATGCTGGTTCAGTTCACCTCAGACTTCAGTGTAACCGGAGCAGGCTTCAATGCATCATTTCACAAGAGTAATGTTGTCAATTTTTTTCTCTCTCTCTCATTTCATTTTTTCTTCTTCTTCTCACTCTGTAGGGTATTGGTCACTTTTCTATGGCAGCACCGGAGCCATGAAGCAGAAGATGTAGACCAGATTAAAGAAAAAAACAAAAACACAAAACTACCCAACTTGTGCAAAAGGGTCTCCAGCTCCCACATCTTTGGGTAGAAGCATTTTCTTCCTAAAGGACGTGTGATTTGGTAGATACAAGAATTAGTCTTAATTTTATTAGAATAAAAATGTTTCTACCTCTCATAAACAGGTAGCATGGATCCATAACAGGTCAAGGGAGCTAAAGTCAGAGTTATCTTCCTTCTAAGGAAATATAAAATCAATCAAAATAAAATTTTTTAAATCTTCCTAAATCCCTTAGTTACAACCATCCTTTTGAGTGTTGGCTCCGAGAATATGTTGCTCTTGAAATATGAGCTAGGTGAATTAGAAAATGTGCACAGTATATGAAATGCTCTACTATTGATTCTGATAAGATTTTTCAAAATGTGGCAAAACGTGAAGTTCAAGAATAATTCTAAACCTCAACTTAATGAATGTTAAGTAGGCAATCACTGATATATCTAAAAACCTCTCAGATATTTAACTGAAAAACACAATTTTTAAAGTAGATTTTTAATCTAGACAATAAAAAGTAGACAAAAATCACCTCCTCTATTATATATGCCTTTTAAGAGGTAGGGAGCAAGTGAACATAAAATATCCTCATCATACTCAAGAGATACAGTCTGCATCATCATTTAAGAGAGTGAACTCTGAATTAATCTGCACTGTCATTTAAGAGAATGAACTTTGAACTAAACAGACCTCAGGAAAAATCTACTTCTAAGATTAAACTATTTGTATGACTCTCTACACATGCTCAGCCATGCTCTAAGCCTCTGACAACTAGCAAATTAATACTTCCTCCATTCACTTTCTTCCCTTAACTCCCAACATCTTTCTTTCCTTGTGTATTTTTATATGTGCATATTTTAAAAGTTTTTTTTAAAAAAGAGAAGAAAATGAAGGGAACAGACAGAGTCCCTGTACCAAAAAGTATTAGTCAACACTGAAATATTTCAAGACATAGCATATGATCAAGAGCCAATGGTGATGAGGGAAGAAGTCCAAGTGACGTTGAAGGCATTAGCAAAAAACAAGGCACCAGGAATCAATGGGATACCATTTGAGGTTTCATCTAACAAATGAAGCCATGGATGTGCTCATCTGTCTGTACCAGGAAATTTGGAAGATAGCTACCTGGCCAAATGACTAGACAAGGTATCTTCCCTGTTTGTTCCCATTCCCAAGAATGATCATCTAACAGAATGTGGAGATTATCAACCAATAGCATTAATATCAGATGGAAGTAAAATATTATTGAAGATCATCCAAAAATGGCTAGAAGAGTACATTAAGAGAGAGCTTCCAGAAATTCAAGATGAGTTTGGAAGACGCCATGAGGCCATGGCACCAGAGATATCGTTGTCGATGTTAGATGAATCTTGGCTGGAAGTAGGGATTACCAGAAGAATGTATATAACTATGCAAAGGCATTTGCTTTTATGTATCATAACAAAATATGGTTGATATTGAAAAGAATGGGAATCCCAGTACACTTAATTGTTCTTATACAAAACTTATACCTAATTCAAGAAGGTTTTGCCCAAACAGAACAAGGGAGCACTGCATGGATTAAGATCAAGAAAGGTGTATGTCAAGGTTGTTTCTTCTCTTTGTATCTATTCAGTCTGTATGCTGAATAAATAATTCAGAAGCTGAACTTTGTGAGAAGAATGTGTTAAGAGAATTGGAGGATGACTCATAATGGACTTCATTATGTAGATATTGAAACCTTGCTTTATGAAAGTTAGAAGAACTTGAAATAATTGCTGCAGAAGATAAAACACTACAACCTTCAATATGGTTTACATCTCAATATAAAAAAAACGTCAAACAAACAAAGATACTCACCACTGGGCCAATAGGTGACATCACACTAGATAAAGAAATAATTGAAGTTGTCTAAGATTTCATCTTGATTGCATCCATTAGTAACAGCAGTCAAGAAAATAAAAGAAGTGTTGCACTGGGGATGTCTGCTGTCAGAGACCTCTCCAAAGTACAGGAGAGCAATGATGTCAGCTTCAAGATGAGGTGCACATGACTGAAGCCATAGCCTTTTCAATAATTTGCTATGCATCTGAGATCTGGAAAATGAGCAATAATGACAGAGAAAGATTGATGCCTTGAATTGTGGTGTTGGAGGAAAATACTGAATATTCCATGGACTGACAAAAGAACAAACACATATGTCTTGAAGCAAGTACAGCCAGAGTGCTTCATGAAGGGAAGGATGGTAAAGCTTCACTTCACATACTTTGGGCATGTTGTTGTTATGTACCATTGAGTTGGAACTTACCCATAGCTGACCCTCCAGTAAGTTCTCAGAGACAGTAAATTGTTGGGGGATTTTACCCATCTTTCTCCTGGAGAGCCACTGGTGGATTCAAGCCATATGCCTTTGTTTTGGCTGTACAGTTCTTCATCACTAAACCACCAAGGCTCCCCTAGGCATGTTGGAAAAGGACATCATGCTTGTAAAAGTGGAGGGTCAGTGAAAGAAAGAAAGACCCTCAATAAGAAAGATTTCTTATGGGGAACTCTTTTTATGGTCTGTTCAATTTTTTTTTCTTTTGTAATGGGTCTGTTCAAGTGTTCTATATCTGTCCTTGTCAAACTGGGTAGACCATGAGTTTCAAATAATTTGTTCATTTCCTCTAGGTTTTTGAATTTATCAGAGAATAGCTTTTCATCATATTCTGATATTTTTTTATTAAATTTCATCTGATTCTGTTGTGATGTCACCTCTAATTTCTTAATGAAGTTATCTGTGTCTTCTCTTTTTAAAAAAAATTATTTTATTATTTTTTTGTGTATGTACCGTCAAATTAGATCTGACTGGTACAGGAGGAGATTGCCCCTCCTTCTCCAGCAGAATATCCAGTGGATTCAAACCACATACCTCTGGGGTTGCAGTGCAGCATTTTTTGCCACTAGGCCACCAGAGCTCCCTGTCTGTCTTCTCTTTTATATTTTTTATCTATCTATCTTATCTATCTATTCATTCATTCATTCATTCATTCATTCATTTATTTTAAATTTTATTGGGAAAAACATGTTGGGGATACACAGAGGTGAGGGTTGGGAACAGAAGGGTGAGAATGGACAGGGATGAAAATTGCAGGGATGCAGTTGCAAGACTGCACAATTTGGTTGGTGGGGGGAGCAGGTGAAGGAAATGAAAAGGATCCAGTGGGGACCAGATGATTCAGGACAATGGTAAGCATAGTCCAATGGTGATTAAACAAACTGTCTTTTTCACTTGTGGGTTTCTCATTTGGGAATTGGGCGCAGACTCTCTGGCTTCTTCATGCTGATCAGGGGCATTGATGTGAAGGGAGAAAGGGAGCACACTTTATCACCTTACTGGTAGTCTTGGGTAGAAGCTGCGTACCTTCTAGTTCTGTAAGAAGATGGTTTCCTGACATTTACTCCCCTCTGGACTGCAAAGTGTTTTCCCAGGTGGGTCTAGTAGGGATGGCTGACTGAACCCTGAGGCTCCATCCTCCTTTGTTTCCTTAACTGGCCATTGTATTTCCTTTTTGTCTCTAGAACTGGGTTCAGGGTCAGATCTGGAGTAAAACTCAGTGTTAAGTTTACCTATAGAAAAGGCAGCAAATTTAGAGAGAACAAACTTATGAGTTACACATAGAAGGGCTTTTGGGGGTGTTATGGGTGTACTAGAGGAGAGGAGTGGAGGAAAGTAACCTTGATAAAATTCTCTGTATATCCTAGACAGTTTTTTCTACCCAGAGCTCAGATGGTACAATCCGAGGGCTAAGGAACTCACCCCGAGGGCCGGGCTGGTTCTCCCCCCTGGAGGCCAAACACACAGCTTGCCCCACCACCCACCTGGGGCTGAACACACAGCTTGCCCTGCCGTCTTTTATTTTTTTAAGCTTGCCAATTGTATTGACCCTTTGAAAGACCAGTTCCTGGTATTATTCATGATTTCAATTGTTTTTCTGTTTTCTATCTCATTGATTTCAGCTCTTATCCTTATAGTTTCTTTTCTTTTAGAGAATGTAGGATTAGTTTGTTGTTTTTCTACTTGATGAAAGTGTTTAGTTAGATCATTGATTTTTCTTTCTTCCTTTTTTATGTGTGGCTATTGCTGTGAATTGCCCCCTGAGGACTGCCTTAGCTGTATCCCAGAGGTTTTTGTATATAAAACAGATTGAGAAATTATGGTACATTTACATAATGGAATACTATGCAGAACATAAGAACAATGATTTTTTTAAATTACTACCTAAGTTGGGAGGGTTTGGAGAGCACTATGCTAAGTGAAGTAACTCAGCTCTGTAACAACATTATTATAGAATGAGTATGAGAATCCAAAGAGGGGTGGAGCAGAGGGGTGATGATGAGTAGAGTGTGGGGGTGTTAATCATAGGGTCGCACAATTTGATGGATGGAGGGGGAGATGAAGGAAGTGAAAAAAAAAACACTGTGAAAAACAATGTATTCAAACTTTGTAAATAAATCAGTATAAAATATTTGTTTTAAGAAAAGAGAAAGATTGACGCAGTGTCTACAGCAATGGAATTTAATAAATCAGGGATAGTGAAGATAGCATAGGATAGGACAGGGTTCACATCTGTTGTTAATAGGGTCACTAAGACTTATACTGCACTCGATGGCACTTAACAACAGCATACTTGACAGTAAATTATATATAATGACCACCAACATCAGTTGCTATCAAATTGACTTTCTTGATGGTGACCTTATTTGTGTCAGAGTTTACGTGCGCAGGGTTTTAGCTAGCTTAATTTCTGAAAGTTTCAAGGTGCTTCTGTTTACACTTAACCCTCCAATTTTTTCATTAGCAGGTATGTGTCTCCTCTCTCTCTCTCTCTCTCTCTCTCTCTCTCTCTCTTCCCCTCCATATACATTTATATAATCTTTACATATGTTGTTATGGTGGTGCCATTGAGTTATGACTCATAGTGACTCTATGAACAGTATATCTGAACCCTGTCCTATCTTGTACCATCTTCACACTTCCTCACACACTAGAGTCCATTGCAGCAATCACTCTGTCAACCCACCTGGTTGAGGGTCTTCTTCTCTTTTGCTGATGCTCCAGCCTTCCAAGTATCATGTCCCTTTCCAAGGAATAGTGCCTCTGAGCAACGTGCCTGAAGTATATGAGGCAAAGCCTCATCATCCTTGCCTCCAAAGAATACTCAGGCTGCACCTTCTCCAAGGCATATTTGTTGGTTCTTTTGATGGTCCATGGAATGACAGTGCTCTTCTCCAACACCATAGCTCAAAGGCATCAATTCTTCTATCATCCTTATTCATTGTCTAGCTCTCAGATATGTAGCAACTTATTTGAAAGACCTTGGCCTGAATCAGATGCACCTTAGTACTCAAACTTATATCATGATTTCTCAATAATTTGGAGAGGTCCCTAACTGCAGACTTTCCCAGTGCAATGTATCTCCTGATTTCCTGACTTCTGTTATTCAGGGTGTTAATTGTGGATCCAAATAAAATTAAGTTGCTGACAGTTTGAATCTCTTCTCCATCCATCATGATGTTGCCTATCAGTCTAGTGGTAAGAATCTTTGTTTTCTTAACATTGAGATGCAATCATATTGAAGAGTTCCTTCCATGATCTTCTCCAACAAGTGCTTTAAGTACTACTCACTTTCAGTAAGCAAAGCTGTGTCATCTGCATAACAGGTTATTGATGAGTCTCTCACCAATCTTGATGCCACATTTCTCTGCATAAAGTTAAGCTCCTTGAATAATTTGCTCCTCATACAGATTAAATAAGTATGGCAAGAAAATACAACCACTGACTCATTCTCTTCTTAATTTTAAACCATGAAGTATTTCCCTGCTTTGTACACACAACAGCCTCCTGGCCCAGGTATAGGTTTCACACATGCACAATTAAGTATTCTGGGACTCCTATTCTTCTCAGTGTCAGACACAATTTATTATGATCCACACTGTCAAATGCCTTTGCATAGTCAATAAAGCACAAACAGACATTCTTCTGGTATTCTATACTTTCAGCCAGGACCCATCAGATGTCAGCAGTGATATCCTGGAGCCACCACCTCTTATAAATCCTCCTTCAACTTCTGGCAGTTCCCTATCTATGTACTGTTCTAGCTGTTTTTGAATGATCTTCAGTATTTGGCTTGCATGTGATATTAATGATACTGTTAAATAGTTTCCACATTTGCTGGATCGTCTTTCTTGTGAATAGGAACAAATATAGACTTCTAATCCCTTGGCCAGATAGCTGTCTTCCAAATTTCCTAGCATAGACTGATGAGAGCATCCAGTTAAATGCATCTGTCAAATGAAAGAAATCAATTGGCATCCTGTCAATTCCTGGGCGGCTTCCACTTCCTCCTTCATTACCATTGGTTCCTGCTTGTATGGTACTTCTTCAAATATTTTAGCGTTAATCAGTTCTTTTTGGTACAGTGATTCTATGTATTCTCTTTCAGTATTGTGACTTGAGATCTAAATTTCCTTTTCCGTTCTCTCAACTTGAGAAATACAGAGCAAGTTCTTCCCTTTTTATTCTCCACTTTCAACTTACTGCACAATCCATTATAATACTTTGCTTTTTCCTCTTGAGCTGCCTTTTGAAATCTTCCTTGAGCTAGATCTTTATATATGTTGTTGTTGATTGCCATTGAGTGGAGGTCAACTCATAGAGACTCTATAAACAAAAGACCTAATGCCTTTCCATAGCTATTGTTGTTTCTCCAAGTTCATAGAGTTTCCAGAGGTGTGCAGTTTAGGCAGTGGATGCTACTCCTGCTTCCCAACCTGTTTTACAGCTAGGAGGTCCACCAAACACTGTCCACAATGGGAAACCATTATCTTTATGTATAATATATATGTATATCAAAATGCATAATATATACTTTATCTACCTACCTACCTACCTACATACCTAAGATAGATCTTCGTTGTTGTTGAGTCCCACTGAGTTGAAATCAACTCATAGCTGGCCTCCACTCTCTTTTCAGAGACAGTTAATCTCACAGGAGGAGATTTTTCCATTCTTCTCCTACAATAATTATCTCTCTCTCTCTCTCTTGATCTCGATCTAGATCTCGATCTCGATCTAGATCTAGATCTAGATCTAGATCATCTATATCTATCTCCTATATATGCTCTATATCCAAAAGATGAATTGTTGCCAAATGGAAAATCAAACTCTTTTTTAACAAACTTTTTTTTATTCATTTTGCACATTTTCTTTCTCTTCTCCCCACTTCCCTAGCCTATCCTGCAAGGAATCTCTTGTTCCAGATTATTGTCACACATATAATATCTAATCGTATATTCCTTGTGGACAGTTCTTCCCCTCATCTGTTCTACTGTTCATTATCTATCCACTCTTTCCTCATTATCTCCCCAACCCCCATCCCATCCTATTTTATAACAGCAATGTTGTGCACTATTTGTCCAAGAAGTGAACTCTTGATTCTACTCTTTTTTTCTCTCTTGTCCTAAAGTTATTTATTCTTTACTCTTCACAATTTTATTAAGTGGAAAATATGTTCTTTCAGTTAGTTAAGAAAAACAAAACGTGCTGTATTCTTTGATTTTTTTTTTTACTTACACCCTACCCATCCTAATCATTAGCAATTCTCCCTCATAATATATCTAGAGTCAGACCATATCTTAACCACTTCTACTGCTACTGTCCTACTCCAGGCATGTAGCATCTCTTCTTAGACTTAGGTAATCACCTCCATACCTGACATCTCCTTTTGCTTTTTAATGTATTTTTGCTTCTAGGCTAACCATTACAGACAGCGTCATCTTTTAAGTTATAAGTCAAATTATATCATTTTGTTCCACTGTCATCTTTTTCCCATGCAAAGAGAATCCTTTCCAGTAAAGATCTGTTACAGTTCCCAACTCCTATTCTAGTCCATCTGCTCTACTTGATTCAGCTCCAACTCTCCAGCCTTTGCATTGTTTTCTGGCCTAAAGTACTCTTCTACAAAATCATGTGGCTCAATCCAGCATTTTGTTAAAATCTTTCTTCAGATGTTTCCTTCTGACGTTCTCTAACTTCTACAAACAATACAACTCCACATGCACCACCATTTATTTTCATTTGAAGAATTTATCACCAGCTCCCATATTGTTGTTTTGTTTATGATCAAGTCAGAACCAACCCATAGCTGATCCTCCAGAGAATTTTCAGAGGCAGTTAATCACAAAGGAGGAGCTCTGGTGGCTTAGTGGTAAAGAATTATGCTGTCAACCAAAAGGTATACGTTTTTAATCTACTAACCACTTTCTAGGGAGCTCTGGTGGCCAAATGACAAGAATCTGTGCTGCAATCCTGAAGGCACACAGTTCAAGCACACCAGCTGCTCTGCAGGAGAAGGATGGACAGTTTCCTCCCATGTGATTAACTGCCTCTGAAAATCTGCTGAGTTTCAGGAGATGGACAGTCTCCTTCTGTGCGTTTTACAGCTTCTGAAACTTTACAGTACATACCAACAGTGACAACAATGCATGTTTATCCAACTATAATGCAAGTTTAAGAAATTTCTTTCCATTACTTGCCTAAATACCCTTAGATCTTAACAGGGGTTAAGTGCACCCAATAGGTAGTGCTTGTTATAGGAATCTGATCTTCTACACCTTGTCCGAGTTAGTTTCAAATTATATCTTTTTTTTCCCTACGCCTAGAAAATCCTCAAGAAAAGGAATTATACATAAATATCTAGTGTCTATGTCATTGAAATGACCTCTGTTTATGTCTTTCTGTGAAGGTTGTGGTGGCTATTTGCATGCAGACAGAGGAGTTGTTACATCTCCCATGTATCCCGAAACCTACCCTCCCAACCTCAACTGTTCTTGGCATGTCCTGGTTCAGAGTGGTCTGACCATCGCTGTCCATTTTGAACAGCCATTCCAGATCCCAAATGAAGATTCTTCTTGTAACCAGGGGGATTATTTGATAGTAAGTCTTGTCTATGCCCCTTCCTAATTACTTTGTCTGCACACTTCATTCAGAAAAGACAATGACGACTTTTCCTTGTGGGAAATGCATTTATAGGACTATTGCATTTCATCTGACACAATATGAAGCAATATTAATTTCTCTTCCTAGCTGAAAAATGGACCTGATGCTTATTCTCCGCCTTTGGGACCCCATGGAAGAAATGGTCATTTCTGTGGCAGCCGTCCTTCATCTACTATGTTTACCTCAGATAATCAAATGTTTGTTCAGTTTATTTCTGATAATAGTAATGGAGGACAAGGATTTAAGATCAAATATGAAGCTAAGAGTTTAGGTAAGTACTTTTACTGCAATTAAAATCTGTAATTTTTGTGAACTTATTTCTTTTCCTCATTTAAATGGAGCCCTGGTGATGTGCTGGTTAAACACCTATTTGCCAACCAATAGTCTGACCGTTCAAATTAATTGACTTTTCTTGGTAAAGTGATGTGGAGGTTTGGAAAAAACAATGTTATTTTTCTAAATGAAGAGTAAATTTTTTTGTATGATTAGCTACCTATTAAAGCAAGACCTATTATATTCTCAATATTTCAATAGCTCAACATGACTACTTTTTACAGAAAGCTTCATTATTCTTATTTTATAGCTAAGCAAAACGAGGTTTAGACTTTTCCAAGACCACATGTAGAACTGAGTGACCAACATGAAATTCTCCATGATTATGAAGTAAACTGTTTTAAATGATCCCCCAGAATTCCTAACACTTTTATTTTGCAAAATATGTAATTTCAATCTACTTTCAGTTATAGAAACAATGTAAGAATTGTAATTGTCTCGTTTTGTGATCATAGGTATGCATCCTTTTAAATGAAAACATAATCCTCTGATTTTATTACTCATTTAATTATATATTATTTCTGTGATCTTTAACTACTTTTACTTAATTACATTTGATTGTAATGATATTTCATTCTGCTCTAATGATTTAATTCCCATGACATTATTCTTGCATAATGCTTATTTAAGTGAATAAGCGTAGTTGCAAGAAAAGTGGGAGTGTCACTAGAGAGAATTATGAGAATTATAAGTATTAAGTCTTTATTTGTTTGCAAAAACTAAATATCTATTTCAGGATGATTCCATGGCCTTATCCCAGATTCCTGAATAAGTCATAATGTGCATTGTTATCATTAATTTTTGTGTTGTTTTGAAGAATGTATGCAAAGAATCCTAGACCAATTAAGCTATTTCTCTGTACAGTCAACATTCTTTGAGTTGTGCAACCTTGTTATTGTTGTTATGTGCTGTCATGTCACCTGCAACTCGTAGCAATACTATATATAACACTCCTGAACCCTGCTCTATCTTGTATCTGCTAGTCTAAGTGTGCTCTATTGTACATAGGGTTTTTGAAGGCCTGCTATCTCAGAGTGTATGGCCAATCCTTCTTCCTACTCTGTCTTAATTTGAATGCTCAGATTTAAAACATTATCTGACAGACATGCATAGCAAGCAGATTTATAAATGCTAAGAGGTGGTAGATGCCATGATAGAAGCTAAAATATGAACCTGAAGGAAATGAGAATGACTGTAGCATTTTAATCAAAGTATGAATGGCATGATCATTGGAAACATAAATTAGCCTGCAGCATTGAGAAGATATTGTGGGGAACAAGAATAACGTGGGGAGATCAGATGAAATAATAGTTCCAGAAATAATTGTTAAGCAACTGAATTGAGATGTTAAGAATGAAAATATAGTGACATAGAGAACATAGTGACAGATGTTATAAATGTGAATTTGAGTGAATTTAGAAATCATCTGGATGTGGGAAATGAGGCAGGGTGCCAGGGATGACCTCTAGATTTCTGATTAGGTGAGTCCATTCATTCCATAAACATTTGAGAGACTCTGCCATGTGACAGTCAATGTACTAGCTGCTGGAGACAAAGCAGTTAAAGAAATTATGCCTTCACAGAGCTTGATTTTATTGTCAAAGCAGATAATATATAACTGAAATTCATACAAAGGATAAAAGAAGAGTAGAGAAGGTGGATAGGAATGTTAGTCTCAGAGGAAGGTGATGCTATCATTCTTTTCTGTCTGGACCTCTAGATTTTAAGCAGATGATAAGATTCATTTGGGGAATATTAAGTTTTAAATTCTTATATCTTTTGCAAAGTGGCCATGGATGTCAGAAGAAGAATCTATGCTGCATATCTAGGAATCAGCAGCCAACTATAATGCCATGAGGATGGCTGGCATTAGTCAGAGAAATGTTTAAAAGGAAAAAAGAAAGACCACAGAGAGATTCCTTCTTGTTGTTGTTGTTAGGTGCCGTCAAGTCATAGATGACTCATAGCGACCCTATGAACAAAAGGCCTGAGTACTGTTCATACATAGAGTTTCCGGAGGCAAGCCATTTTGGAAGTGGATGCCGCTCCTGCTTCCAGGCTTGTTTTAGTTAAGAAGCTCCAGCAAACACTGTCCACCATGGGTAACCATTACCACGTTTGGCACATCAGTGTCCTAGATAATTTAATATCAAGAAAGAGGTCCCCAAGGGGCTTCAGGGGAATAATGAGAAAGAGGTAAAAGAAGAACAAGGAGAGCTTGATATCTAGGAAGCTAAGGGAAGAAACTTCCAAGCAAGAAGGAAGATCTAGCCAAGTGATATGGATATAAAATAAGGATTTAAAAGGATCTTTGGGTTATACCATTGTGAATGAGTTACAGGGTAAGGGTGCTTTGATAGGATTGAAGAATTAAAGGGGAAGAGTAAAAGGAGGTAAGGAATAGAGAAAGTGACAGTGCAGTACATGATTATAGAAAGGACATACAAAAGGGTAAGAGAATGGAGTAATTGCAATATATAGGAAGTGGAGAGGGATTAAGTAGGAAATGGTCCCTGCAGAGATAGAACAAAATAGGAACCTGATCTAGATATGCAGGAAGATAATGTCTAAGAAAAAGGAAGGAGTAGACATACAGACTAATAAACTAAAGATATGCGAAAAGAGGTAAAGGAAACTGAGATATTTATCATCTATTGTGTTTCTTTTTAAAAGTAGACTTCAGAGTAATATGTTGAGAGTTAGGGACAAATAGAAAGAGGAAAGGGTTTAGGAAGAATAGATGAGTTTCATGTGGTTGTAGTTTCTATAACAGAGGAGGAAGGAATGCTTGTCAGTGTTGAAGTCAGAGAACATGTATTTGTAGTACTACCAGTTCTCATGAATTAGTTGAAGTACACCCAGGGTGCTTCTTAGAGCCAAGGATGGTAAGAGTCTGTCTCACAAACTTTGCCCTTGTTATCAGGATAGGCAAGACTCTGGGAAGGAACAGCATGCATGGAAAAGCAGAGTCAACAAAAGTAAGGAAGTCCCTCAACAAGATGTGTTGACAGTGACTACAACAATAAGCACAGCAGAGATTGTGAAGATAGCACAAGATTAAACAGGGTTTTGTTCTTTTGTACATAGAGTGGCAATAATGCAGAGTTGACTCCAGAACACCTAACAATTACAACAAAATTCACTGGAAACTGTAGTGTTAGAATTGGGCAGGGCAAGACTAAAGAAAGCAAAGAGCAAGGAAATGGAAGCTAGTGAAGGGCAATTAGAAATTTAAAGTTCGAGAGATGGAGAAGTTCTCGGGAATGACAGAATTCAGAATGTGACCATAAAAGGCTGAATGAGAACAGAAATAAATGCCACTAGAATTCAGAAGTCAAGTATCTGTGAGGCTTTGTTATTGGGCAGGTTAATTAAATTAATGTTCTATGTATGATGTTCACTTTTGCACAGTTTATTTGTTGTGAAGTACAGTGAGCCTTTATTAGTATCAGAAAAAATGTGTTTTATAATATTTCAGTCTTCTAGAAAAAAATTAAAAGCTTCTTTATTTTCTTGCAAAAAAATAAGTACTAAATTGTCTCATATCATTCATTGCCTAGTCTTCAAATGCATCTACATTCTATAGCAACATAATGAGGAGATGCCCACAGAGGTGTAGGAATTTTAGTATTTTATACATGCAAAGAGCAAGATTCTGCATTATTCTATTGAATTTTATGAGCAGTGGGAAGTCATGACTTCAGAATACTTGCATTTTATCTCACATGTATTAACGCTTTAATTTTAAAGATGTCCTTAATTTACTGTCTACCCTAATTATTTTGATGACTTTAAGGAAGGAAGAACTGTTCAGTGAAAAGGAGGTTGTTAGACTAATTAAAAACTATTTTACCTGGTGGCTCCCTCAATAGCAAAAACAGAATTTAATTCCTTAAGAAGAAAGTAAGGAAAATTCATAACAAGGAAAATATTTTGAAACTCTATCTCCCATACTTTGGGCACATTTCCAGGAGGGACCAGTCCTTGGAGAAGGACGTCATGCTTAGAAGGGGAGAGGGTCAGCACAGGAGAGGAGGACCTAGGATGAGATGGATCAACACAGTAAATGTGACAATGAGGTCAGGTGTGTCAGTGAAGAGTGAAGTTGGCTCAAGACAGGGCAAGGTTCAGAGCCATTGTTCATAGGGTCGCTAACAGTCAGTTGTCTTGACAGCCCATAATAGCATCATCACCACAATGAAAGGAAATTGAAGTTGGAAATGTAGATAAATTTATTTTGGAGGGGAAAAAATAATAGTTAACTCTCCTCTTTCACCAGCATGAAAGATTTAACTTTGTTATATTGATTTAACTGTATTTCCTGATAGCTTGTGGTGGCAATATTTACATCCATGATGCTGATTCCTCTGGATATGTGACCTCTCCCAACCACCCTGACAATTACCCCCCGCACGCTGATTGCATTTGGATCTTATCTGCTCCCCCTGGAAAGCTTGTGCAGCTGCAGTTTGAAGACCAATTCAATATCGAAATAACACCCAAGTAGGTTACTTCCATTTCATTTTTCTCTAACCCAGACAATTTTTTATACTGTGACAGCACCTCAGAATAATATATTCTTTCTTTCCTCACCTGTGTGTATTACATAGAAAATCTAGGAAAGAAGAAAAAAAAACTACTTAATACCTTAAACCCAAGAAATGTTGCCTGTCAGGGACTTTACCATCATCCACGTAGATTGTGCGCACAGTCCCCAGTGGCCCAATTACATCCTCCGGGAGACACTCAGGATGGCTGCTTGACATACATGTTATTCATTTTTCCTTCCACAGGAAAAGTGTATTGTCTCTATTAGATTAAAAATTATTTTACCAGCCTCATACTCAGTGTCATAAATTATATAAATTATCTGCTTAGCACATGTGGTTGTGTGTGATTTGATACTGGGAATCACCAGGGTCAGAACAAGAACTTAGTCTAGTGCAGGACAATCTCCCAATCTCAAGTTAACAAGAGAGCACTAGTAGTGCCATAATCAAGTGCTCAACTTCTAACCCAACAGTCCCCTGGTTGGAATCTACCATTTGCTCCATGAAGAAAGATGTAGCCGACTGGTTATGTAAAGATTGTCAGCCTTGAAACTCTATGGGAAAGTTCTCTGTCCTAGAGAGCCACTATGAAGTAAGACTCAACTACACAACAATGGGTTTGGTTGTTTTGTTTGTCTTTTAAGACTTCTTAATGAATTATAGACCAAAAAGTTTATCTTATTCATGTTAAATACAAAGGGTAATTAAATAGTCTGAAATGTTCACTTGTATTATAAAAGTGTGCTATGTATTATTATACATGTACACTGCAGATTTGGGATACAGAGCTTTCCCTTACATGCAGACACCTGATATAATGCTACTTTTTAATTTATGCCATATAAATTAGCTGGTTGGACTGCTCAGAAATACCGTATTCGCTTTTATGGACATCCAGTGACTTGGCTTGTCCATTAACCCAGGTGAAGTGCTGTCAAGGGTTCATCTGTGCTTGAGTGATGTCAAGTCATGTGAACTAAAATAGAGCTTATTTTGTTAGATTTTTAAGGTTTTAGGAGATCAATTGAGGATAACTTTTGTATTTATAAAACTAACACAGAATGTGGGAGACGAGTAAAGGGTCTTCTGTGTGAAACATGTAAAACTTGTCTTTGTAAAATTAAGCCCTTAGCAAATTGCACTGCTAACTCAAAGATTTCCCATCTCTGGTAGTCTGAAGCCACAAGTGGCTCCAAGGGAGAAAGTTTATAGTCCCCTTCCATTAGTATTCGCAGCTGTGGAAACTGAATGGAGGGTCACTACGAGTCAAAACTGACTCAATGGATATAAGTTTGAGTTTTTGAAGGAGTCTATTATGAGGAGGAAAAATACCACAGATCAATCTAAAGTGACACACAGTTTAAACAGACCGTCACAGTATTTTATGCTACAAGAATGATTTACTAATGCCCTTAAAGAAAGGCAGTGATGTCTTTATTATCAAAATATGTCAAAGCAATTGACCTTATAAAAGACACGGAATTTTCGTCTGCCATCAGCTGCACATCAAATTACCTTGAATTGCGAGATGGAGCGGATGCAAATGCACCAATACTTTCCAAGTCTTGTGGGACATCTTTACCCAGAAGTCAGCTGTCCTCAGATGAAACCATGTACTTGAGATTCCGTACGGATAACAGTCCTACTCATGTTGGATTCAAGGCTAAGTATTCAATAGGTAACAGAACTTTTCATATTCTAGTGATAGAAATAATACGTTAAGACATTTTTCAGTTTTATTATTTTGTTCATAGCTATGGAGTTTATTAGGAAAGTTAATAGACTATAATTCAGGTTGACCACAGGGGTATCAGTCCAGAGAGCTTCTCAAGCATGACCCACAGGCCTTTTCTTTTTCTTAAATTTATTTTTTTATTTTATTATTTTTGTGTGCGTGTACCGTCAAATCAGATCTGACTGGTACAGGAGGAGATTGTCCCTCCTTCCTCGGCAGAGCATCTAGTGGATTCGAACCGTGCGCCTCTGGGATTGTAGTTGCAGCTCCTTGCCACTGGGCCACCAGAGCTCCCCAGGCCTTTTCTTAAGAATAAATCTTTTTCTCTAGGAACTATTTTGATGATAAGCATAGACAGATAGCTAAGAAATTTAAGGATTTTAAACCACAAATTTAAAGTTTATAAATTTTTTTAGACTGAGTAATGGCTGGACTTAAAAAAATTATTTCATCTTTATTTGCATATAAAATTTGCATATATTGTTTCATTCATGTACATTCTATTTCACACATTCTTTCATTCACATAATATTTCAAGCAATTTAATATACATTGTATTTTATAAAATCAATCACCACTAATCTATGTCTACTGTTACCTTATCTTTTTTAGTCCCATTAAATCTTTCCTAATTCCTTCACCTCTCTACCCTCCCACGAAACTCTGTCATCTCAGTCATAACCCCTCTCCTCATACTCTGTCCCCCTGACCTCTCCTCCTTCCTGTTTTGGACTTTTACACACATTTTACTAGTTATCCTTCTATTTTTACCACAATGGTCTTATGCAATATTTATCCTTATGAGACTCAGTAAGTTCACTCAGCATAATGCTCTATAGACTTTCGCATGTTATATAGTAATTTATATGAAATTGTTACTTCTTAGAGATACAGCTGATCACTTTAATTGCAACTTTTATTCTCATTTAAACTAGAATTTTATGTAAATATCATTATTTTGGACTTTATTCCAATTTGTAAAAATCATATTCAGTTAAATAAAGATTTTACTCCTTCCTTTTGCCATCAGATATGTTTTATTTTAGTTTATATAATAACATTTTATTTAACACGTTGCCACAATGAGGGCAAAAAATATGTTCTAAGCAAGGTCTCAATTTAAAAGTGTGTGGCAACATGTTAATCATCAAATAAGGGTATTTATAACACTGACTAAATTTATTGTTACTGGAAAAGTAACCATCTCCATCTACTCAATGTTTTGAATTCTTTCTTTTTCAAACTTTATTATATATGCAAATAATATGGTCCACAATGGCATAGACTTTAATATCTGGTAGATCTGGTTTAGACACTAATCACATTTTATTTATTTTAGCAAGAACTAGAAATCCTGAATGTAGCAGTATTTAACCTACACTTTAGGTCACTTTATCGCCTGAGGCAAGTTACATATAATTCAGTGTAGCTATTGCATCTAGCTGATAAGAAAGAATTGAATCATAGTTTTCACATCCTGAAGATACCAATTACTGCAGTAGAGTGATGATTTGATGGGTACAATAGAAGTGGCAGGCATTACTGATCAACCACAACCCTCCTGATGAACTCATCCTCTGTTTTTAGAATCCTTCTCACCACAGTATACTAGGTGATTGGTTTTTTAAATGAAATCTGTCACAGACAGGGTTTACATAGTGTCCCAAGAGCATGAACGTGAGTTTATAGAATATATCACTCAACAGTCTTTCACTTCCTGCCACTGGATTAGGCTTGAGATGTTATTCCTCTTTACATTAGTAGTTGCTGTTGTCTCGTGCTGTCAAAGTCACTTGTGACTCATAGTAACTCTGTACGTACAATAGCTCTGAACCCTGCTCTATCCTGAACCAATTCTACTGTCTCTGACACACCTACCCCTATTACCCCAGTCACTGAGTCAATCCATCTCATCCAAGGTCTAGTCCTCTCTTGCACTGTCCCTCCATCCTTCCAAGCATGATGTCCTTCTCCAAAGACTGGCCCTTTCTGGTAACATGCTCAAAGTACATTAGTGGTGGTGGTTGTTGTTGTTTGATGCCATCGAGTCTTGGATGACTCATAACAACCCTATGAATGAAAGACCTGAGCACTATTCATACAGTTTCTGGAGGCAAGCCATTTCAGAAGTGGGTGCCACTCCTGCTTCCAAGCTTGTTTTAATCAGGAAACTCCACCAAACACTGTCCACCATGGGTAACCGTTATCACATTTGGCACCTCAGTGTCACAGTGTTTAGCATCACAGCAACCACTAATTACCTCTGTACAGTAAATGGACAGACCAGTGCTATACCACCTGGAAGAATGTTTGACAAAAAACAATTTAGTGGTAATCTACCACATTATTGGTAGATTTCAAATAAGGAGGAGAACTAAGGAGACATGTTCAGTTTTGTTTTGTTTTTTATCAGCAATTTGTTCATTTTAGTTTTAAAAAATTTTATTTTATCAATTTTAATAAACTTTTACAGATATTTTGGATTTCTGTTCACTCATTATTGCATTTTTCTCCCTGTCCACCTCCACCACATTTCGCTCTTCTCTTTGGAAAGTAAAAGAAAAGTTATTTCATTGGTATACAATCCCCAACTCCCACCCCGCCAAGTACACTCCACTATGGAGCCTTCATTCTGGACTCTTGACTTTTCTCTCCCTCATCTGTTTCAATGCAGTATACATAATTTATCCAATGTTTGATTTTTAAAATGTCATTGCAAGTTCACTTGGCTCGGAATGTTTTTACAAGTGTAGATTGCATATTTATATATACTTTTAAAATATTTAATAGAATATTAAATTTCTCTCCCCTTGGCAGCGCTGTGTGGAGGAAGAGTGACTGGGCGGAGTGGTATCATTGAAAGCATCGGATACCCAACACTTCCTTACAGAGATAATTTAGTCTGTGTGTGGCACCTTCAGGGTCTCTCAGACCACTACTTAACTATTCATTTTGAAGCATTTAACCTTCAGAATTCCTCCAACTGTGAAAAAGATTTTGTGGAGATCTGGGAAAACCATACTTCAGGTCAGTGTCAGCTCTCTTTCAAAAACGTTTATTCTCACCTGTACTTGTTGCCTGTTGCAGACTGAGGATAAAGTATTTTTATAATTTTTAATAATGAGACAGATTCAGTTAATACAAACTAAGAACAATGTTGACTCTTAGGGAATGCCTTTGTGCCACAAGGTGACCTGCAGCTTGTATTAAGCCTCCCTCATGTCCTGATATATCATTTGGTCTACTATTGAAATATTAAATTTGATATTCAGCTTCCCTCAGTTGCCCAAAGTTCTCTAACTTCCAGAAAGGTAAAAGCAGGCAATTCTTCAGAGACATGCAAACCAATGAGCTCTGGGAAGCCCTTGCTTTTTTCATCCTTGATTCCAACCCATAAATAATTGGTGTTCATAGTCCAGGTGGTCAATATACAGCTTATTAATGGAGACCACGTTGTTAAAGCACTGGATTTGAAAGCCCTCCTCTTCATGCCAGCCCTTCTAGTGACCACGTGCAATCATTTTAAGAACATTATGTAATGTAAAGAGAGGAAACAGTAATATATCCTAGTCATACGACGGACATTTGTCAGAATTATTTCTTTAACCAAAGAAATGGGTTATTTCTTAAACCATATGTGCAAGCCTTTAACATTGTGCTTAGATGCCTTTGCCTGAAATGGTTGTCTATTTTTTTTTCTTATATTTATTCATATATTTAAAAATGTTTATTTTTGAACTAACTTAGTTTCATAAAGACAAATACTGTATAGGACCACAATTTTAGAATGAGTACCAGGATCCAAGGAGGGGAGGGAGGGAGGGAGGG
>NW_006399889.1:6150819-6153226 GCF_000299155.1 Elephantulus edwardii | reverse complement strand
AGAGAGGGTTAAACCAAGCTACTCCTTGGAGGCAAGGATTCTGGGGCTTTGTCTGACACACTTTGGACATGTTGCAAGGAGGGACAGGTCCTTGGAGAGGGACATCATGCTTGGGAGGGTGGAAGGACAGCACAAGAGGGCAAGACCCTCTATGAGATGGATTGATTCAGTGACTGGGGTAATCGGGATGGGTGTGTCAGAGGCAGTGTGATTGGCACAGGATAGAGCAAGGTTTAGGGCTGTTGTTGTACATAGGGTCACTATGAGTCACAAATGACTCGACTGCACATAACAACAACAACAAAAACATACCATATTTTAATACATTCGCTTTTACTTTCTTGAAAAAGCATAATTTTACATAGCTGTAATCATAGTATAGATGCATTTGTATACTCTAATTTTATGATCACAAATATAATGAATGCTTATTGAGCGCTATTTGGAGAGCTCGAAGAAGAGAGAGAGAAAGAGAGAGTATTTTACTCAAATGTGTGTTCCTACATCTACTGCCAAAGAAGGAGAATTTGAGAATTTTTTACCAAATTTTGCAGCCTGAAATTGGCTGAACATGCAGTCAGGATGTCTTAATGATAATTGGTGACTGGAATGCAGAAGTAGGAAACAGTGAAGAAGTAACAGCGGTTGGAAAATACTAGTTTGGTGAGAGAAATGAAGCTGGAAATACAGTGATTTCATTTTATATTTACAGTGATTGATTTATTGCAAATACTTTTCCCAAAAGACACAAAAGACGACTCTTTACATGTGAATTTCACCTGATGGGCTGCATAGGAATCAGATTGACTACATTTGTGGAAGAAATTATTAGAGAAGCTCTGTACCAGCAGTCAAAACTAGGCCAGGGGCAGACTGTGGGTTAGATCATTAATTATTCATATGCAAGTTCAAATTGAGGCTGAAGAAAATGAAAATAAGTCCACAGGAGCAAGATATTATTTTGAATCAATTCCATCTTAATTTCATGATCATCTTAAGAACAAGTTTGAGGCATTGGACACCAGTAATAGAAGACCAGATGAGTTGTGGGATGATACCAAGGATATCATCCATGAAGAATGCAAAAGGTCATTACAAAAACAGAGGAGAAAGAAAAAATAGAAATGGATGTCATAAGAGATGCTAAAGATTGCAGTGGAGCATCAAGAAACCAAAGCTAAAGGAAAACATGTCGAAGTGAATGAGATGAACAGATGATTTCAAAGAATAGCTCGGAAAGACAAAGCAAAGTATTATAATGGAATGTGCAAAGAGATGGAATTGGAGATTAAAAAGGAAAGAACTCACACTGCATTTCTCAAGCTGAAAGAACTGAAAAACAAATTTAAGCCTTGTGTCGTAATATTGAAAGATGCCACAGGCAATATATTGACTGACCCAGAAAGCACCAAAAGAAGATGGAGGGAATACACAGAGTCACTGTACCAGAAAGAACTGATGGACATGAAAAATTTCAAGAGGTACCATATGAACAGGAGCCAATGGTAATGAAAGAGGAAGTGGAAGCTGCATTTGAAAGCATTGGCAAAAAATAAGGCCCCAGGAATTGGTGAGATACCAATTGACTTGTTTCAAGTAACACATTCAGTCTCAGATGCACTCACCAGTCTATGCCAGGAAATTTGGAGGCCAACTGTCTGGCCAATGGATTGGAAGAGGTATATATTTGTTTCTATTGCCAAGAAAGGTGATCCAACTGAATGTGGAAATTATAAAACAAGATCATTGATATCAAGTTCAAGCAAAATATTGCTGAAGATCATTCAAAAACAGCTGGAACAGTCCATAGATAGGGAATTTCCAGAAATTCAAGTGGAATTTAGAAGAGGCTGTAGCTGAAGTCACTGCTGATATCAGATGGATGCAATGGGGAAAATCTGCAATCAGGGATCTTTCCAAATTATTGAGGAGTAGTGATATCAGTTTGAAGACTAAGGTGCATCTGATTAAGGCCATGGTCTTTCTGATTACTAACTATGTATCCGAGATGTGGACAACAAATAAGGATGACATAAAAAAAAAATCGATGCCTCTGAGCTGTACAGTTGAAGAAGAGCACTGGACATTGCATGGATTGCCAAGAGAATGAACAGATATGTCTTGGAGATGGTGCAGTCAGAGTGCTCTTTGGAGGCAAGAAATGAGGCTTTGCCTTACATACTTTGGACGTGTTGCTAGAAGGTGCTATTCATTGCAGAGGGACATGATGTTGGGAAGGGTGGAGGGTCGGCAAAGGAGAGGAGGACCCTCAACCAGGTGGATTGAAATGGTGATGGTTGCAATGGGTTCCTGTGTGTCAGGAAGTATGAGGATGGCGGAGGATAGGCCTGAGATTTTTTGTTCATAGGGTCTCTATGAGTCGTAATCTACTCAACAACACCTAATA
>NW_006399889.1:6148782-6150719 GCF_000299155.1 Elephantulus edwardii | reverse complement strand
TTTAAGTATTTTTATTCCTATATCTTGCCATTTCTTCACGAGAAAGATCTTGCACTTTCTTATTTCCTTTGTACATGCAGAACATTTTAAGTAGAGGTTAAATTGATCACCTCTCCACATACATACTTACTGATTCATTCCCACAGGAAGTGCACTGGGCAGATTCTGTGGAGACACCATTCCTGACAGGATAGACACCTCTGGCAATGTCGCTTTGGTCAGGTTTGTCACAGATGGTTCACTGACTGCTTCAGGATTCAGACTGCTATATGAATCTAGTTTGGAAGGTGAGTTCATTGATGCACTCAAGAGAGAAAAGCAAAATATTATTCAGTGCCTATCACTGGGAAAATACTCTGTAGGCACAACTGTAGGAAGAAAACACAAATTTGTTTAATGGAAAAAAATAGATATTAAATAATTGTCTCATCAGTTAATAAGAAAATGAATGTCATCAATTGTAATCAAAGGAAAAGAACTCAGGTGATATGTAATACAAAGTGAGATTTTGATCACAGTGCTCATAGTAAAGCTGGTGCACTGGGCCTTTAGTTTTTGAGAATTAGTATTCCCAAATGCCCTAGTAAATTTAGGTAAAATAAATATTTTTCCTGAAAAAAAGCAAGGTATTTCTTTAGCGTTTAGGTTTTTTTTCCTATTAAAATTCATCTTTCATATTTCTTAGGACATAATGATAATTAAAGTGCTGCCAGTCAGTAATTATTCTCAATGGGAGCAAAGATCAAGTATTAATAGAGCTAGAAAATTAATACAAATATTCTTTAGAAGTCCTCCGGTAGACATCAAACTAAAAAAGCCAACCCACTAGCTTCAAATCAATTCTGATTCCTGGTGATTCTTCGCCGTTAGGTCTAACAGGAGACTGCCTCGTCTATTCTCCTGGTGGGTGGTGAGTTCAAACTACCAACCTTTCAGTTAGCAACTACCACTTAGCTGTGCTAACAACACTAAACTTATTACCTTGGAGTTGGTTCAGGTTTCCTAGTCTGTAAATCTTTATAAGAGACTGCTCATCTTTCTCCCAAGTGCTGACTTCTTGGTGAGCAACGCAATAAACTATATGCTGTGTTACCAAAGCTCCTTCAGGCATATATAGTAGTAAATAAAGAAATGCTGGTTTTGTCTAGCAAGATAATAAACATAAAACTTTAATTTTGAGTGTATTCCTCATGTATGGGGTAATTTTGGGTTAGCTAGAATTTCTCATTCTTTTTCCCCTCTGCAGAGTGTGGTGGGGACCTGCAAGGCTCTACTGGGACATTTTCCTCCCCCAACTACCCAAACCCAAATTCACACAGTCGGATCTGTGAGTGGAGAATCACCGTGCCCGAGGGAAGGCAGGTCACTCTAACTTTTAACAACCTGAGGCTGGAAACCCATCCATCCTGCAGCAATGAACATGTGACAGTAAGTGTCCAATTCTGTCAGGAGAATTATATCCATTGTTTAAGGAGTTCCTTGACCCATAAATCATGTTCAGAAAGCTACATCATGAATATTCCTGCCCATGCAATGGTATTTTGGACAAATTCTAGATCTTTTGGGTGGAACAAGTCACAATAAATTATTGTTGTTGTTGTTATATGCTGTCGAGCCGCTTGCAACTCATAGCGACCCTCCCTATGTATAAAAACCCTAAACCCTGCTCTATCCGGTGCCAGTCGAACTGCCTCTGACACACCCATCCCGATCACCCCAATCACTGACTCAATCCACCTCATAGAGGACCTTCCCCTTCTGCACTGTCCCTCCACCCTCCCAAGTATGATGTCCCTCTCCAAGGACCTGTCCCTCTTACAACATGTCCAAAGTATGTCAAACAAAGCCTAAGAATCCTTGCCTCCAAGGAGTAGCCTGGTTTAACCCTCTCCAGGATGAATCTGTTTGTTTTCTTGGCAGTCCATGGTACATTCAAT
>NW_006399889.1:6147820-6148467 GCF_000299155.1 Elephantulus edwardii | reverse complement strand
TATATAATTTTTAACACCTATATCATTGTGCTACCAGGGCTCCCAAGAGGGTTGTCAGCGCAAAGACAGTATATAATTAAATGTGCATCACATTTTCCATAACTCAATGCACAGAGAAAAATAAAGCCTTAGGGCAGTGCATAACCTGGACTAAGCCCAAGAAATGTACAAACTATCATTTACAATTTTATGTTGATAGATAGTTCTCTTGCCTAATTTTCATCCTTTGTCAGAGGTACTGAGGGATTCTTTATGAAAGGCCTTGGCTGCTTGCCTTCCTTACCTGCTTTCAACTTCAAATAATATGCCACCTCAAGTAATATGTACTCTTTAGCCTTCTTAACTTCTCTTAGCTTACGAGAGATAATAATATCTGTAATTATACAAGTGCACCATTCACACATGTACGTGCACACATAGAGTTTTTTTACCAGTTAATGAAAATTATGGAACCTATGCCAGGCATGTGTCCTGTCTCCATACCTTTTCAACCTGTATCTGCGAGGCTGGGCTCTATGAAAAGAAATGTGGGGTCAAGATTGGTGGACGATCTATCAACAATCTGCGTTATGCAAATGACACAACCCTGCTTGCTGAAACTGAGGAGGACCTCATGCACTTGCTGCAGAGGGTCAAGGACTGCAGCC
>NW_006399889.1:6100224-6144645 GCF_000299155.1 Elephantulus edwardii | reverse complement strand
TTTGTTTGTTTGCTTTTCAAAAAAATTAGATTTGTCAAATGCACCATTCATTCTGTGGGGTAGAAAAGCTGAGGTAGTCTATTTCTCTAAAGATCACAGTCTTAAAAACCCTATGAGGCAGGTTTTTTTTTCTGCCCAATGGTCAAGTAGTAACTGAGTAGAAAGAAGTAAAGTTAGTACATTTAAAGAGCTCTGAAGTCGTGATGTGTTACATATTGCACCTCTAAAAAAAATGTTAGTGATTGGGACCCACCAAGAAAAGTAGGATATTTTTCCATTCTATGTTGGCTAGTTGAGAGGAGTCACAGCACTTTAAAGGACCTGGGGTCATTTTTTACCTTTCTAATACAACTTGTTTTAACTGCTTCCTCCTACAGATGGTCATAAAATCCT
Organism: Elephantulus edwardii; assembly: GCF_000299155.1. Lineage (NCBI taxonomy): Eukaryota > Metazoa > Chordata > Mammalia > Macroscelidea > Macroscelididae > Elephantulus > Elephantulus edwardii. The sequence continues at coordinate 6,144,252 of NW_006399889.1, read as the reverse complement.
ATCTAGGGTTAAAAATTAATCCCATTATTGCTGTTTTCTGGAACACACAGAGTAGGTAGGTTCAGAAGGTCTGCAAAATGGAATCACTTTGGTTCCAATTAAACTTACAGTTTCCCAATTAGTTCTCTTAAAGCTGTAGTTACTAACAGACCCTTTTGAGTCTGGCTATGTACTACCTAGTCCTGTATTTAATATGTCATTGAAACATTTGTCATTTTATGTTTCACTTTGTATTGTTACATAGATTGGAATCAAAGAACTGGTTTGAATTCTAAAATCCATTAAGATCTCTGTGACTTGGGAAAATTGATCATAAAGAGATTATAAAAAAATAACCTTTCTGTGTTGAGTCTTCATGGGGAAACAGGAATCTTACTATATGCCCACGAGGGTTGTGCTGATGGTTCAGATACTCTAAGTGGAGTGATCTGCAGTCTGGCATTACAATATTTCTTACAGGACAAGGCAGTGCTGTGTGTGTCTGGGGCCAGGATCTACGTGGAGAGGTGTTTTAAACCAGAAATCCCCACAAGGCTAAATGACCAATTAAGTAAAGAATGAATGTGTATCTTTTATTCTTAATTCAATTTTCTTTCTGCCTTGCTTTTAATGGCACAGTCTGAGTGATTATTTCTGACTGTGAGCTATTAAATCTTTTTTAGAAAAAGAAACATCAATCAAACAATAGTTTGTTTAGGTGCATCTGGATTTTTTTTTAACTGAAAAGCAGGCATATTGATAATTCACTTTGGTTTTGTAACAAAATAAAAAGCCACTGCCTTTGAGTTCAGTCCAACTCATAAGAACCCCTTTGTGTGTCGGAGGTTGGGAATTATTTTGTTGTTTCTGTTTTCCCCAATCAGTCATCCATATCCTGTTCTTCATTGTTAGTTACAATATACACAATGTCTGCTCTTCCATCCACTTCACATTATCCTTCCTTTCACCTATTTCAACAAGGTAAAGACTATCCATCTTTCGCCCTACAAGCAGCTGATGGATTTGACCATCAAACATTTTTTTAATAAACTTCTTATTTTTATATTAGTTTGCTTTCAAACTTCATATCCATTGTTTTTCACACTGAATCTTTCCCATTTCCTTTACCACCCCCTCCCTCTACCCATTTGTGTGACGCTATGATTACTCCCTGCCCATCCTCACCCCTTGGTCCTCCTCTCCCCCCCTAGGATCCTCATATACATTTTACTAGTTATCTTTCTATTTCTACAATAATGGTTTATGACAGTATTTGTCCTAACTGACCACCAACCTTTTGATTAGTAACTTAACACATCATGCACTAAGCCACCCCAGTTCTTTGGTTTTGTAAGGCAGTAGGCTAATATTTTTCCAGCTACTGTAACTATGCGCATAACTGGAGGTACTGTTTAAGGTTTGGGGACTAATAATACTCTAGTCCATTTATCAAAAATTTAAATTAGTAAGAAAATTGTTTTGAATCAATATATAATTAGAGAAATATGGTGTTTATGATAAGATTGATTTGTAAAATTACTTTTCAAGCTGTTTTGAAATACTTGGATTATTATGTACTTCACATGGAAGAGACCAACATTTAAACTTTCTTTCCCAATCTCAAAGATTGTAGTGAATTGTTATGGAAAAACTGCCCATTGGTGAACTCTGAAATGAAAATGTAAGCATACTGGAATATCTACTTTACATTTAGAACATAATTTTCCATTGCAAAGTGTGCAGCCATTTTTCATTTGTTACTGCATGGCAGGTAGACATTATTGCCCTACTTTTATTTCAGTAAAATGACCCCAAGGCCACAGAATGTGCTGAGGAACTGAATTGCTTATACCCCTGAGATAGGAACCTGTATTGTTAAGTAATTCACTTCAGTTCAGGGTTTTCTCATAAAGAAATTGATTTGGGCTGTGAATATCACCCCCTAGAAAATATACTGTAAGATGGACTGTGTCTCCAAAGGTTAAACTGCCTTTTATTTCCAACAGGTATACAATGGCCTTAGAACTAACTCACCCCAACTGGAAAAACTGTGTAGTAATGTGAATGTAAGTGACCACATAAATTCCTCAGGAAATACAATGAAAGTTGTTTATTTCACTGATGGATCCAGGCCATATGGGGGCTTCATTGCTTCCTACACTTCCAATGAAGATGCAGGTAAGCAGGGAGGTTGTGTATGCATCTTATTTTAATCTGATACAGTTGTTGTTGTTATGTGCCATCGAATCACCTGCGACTCATAGTGACCATATTTATAATATCCCTAAACCCTGCTCTATCCTGTGCCAATCTAACAGTCTCTGACACATCTATCCCCATTAGCCAAGTCACTGAATCAACCCTCCTCATAGAGGGTCTTCCCCTCCTGCACTGTCCCTCCACCACCTCAAGCTTGATGTCCTTCTCCAAGGACTGGTCCCTCCTTGCACCATGTCCAAAGTATGTCAGACAAAGGAGCAGCCTGATTTAACCCTCTGCAGGGTGAACCTGTTCATTTTCTTAGCAGTCCATGATATGTTCAATACTCTTTTCCAGCACCACAGCTCAAAGGCATCAATTCTCCTTCTATCCTCCCTAGTCATTGTCCAGCTCTCTGATGCATAGCAAGTGATTGTAAACACCGTGGCCTGTATCAGGTGTATCTTAGTCTCCATAGTGACACCATTGCTATTCAGTACTTTGGAGAGGTCCCTAACAGCAGACTTTTCCATCAAAATATGTTTTTTCATTTCCTAGCTGCTGGTGCCAGGAGTGTTGACTGTGGAGCCAAGCAAACTAAAGCTGTTAACAATCTGAATCTCTTTATCATCCATCCCAATGCTTCCAATTGGCCCAGTGCGAGAATCTTTGTTTTCTTGATATTGAGCCTCATCCATATTGAAGACTATGGTCCTTGACCTTCTGGAGCAAGCACTTCAGGTCCTCTTTAGTTTCAGCAAGCAGGGTTGTGGAATCTGCATAATGCAGATTGTTGATGCACTAGAGATGCCTCAAAATCACTGCCAACAGCACCAGAGCCTTCTCTTTTTACTTTATTAATGAACATTGCACTTGAGATCTTTTGCTTAAGGAAAATATACCTCACCAGATGGGAAATTTAACCCAGGAAAGGGGAGAAAACCCAACACAAAACACAACCTATGAGCTTCAGAAAGAAAACGGCTGCTGTGAATGAAAAGCTTATAAAAATACTATTGAATGTCTTAGTTCACTTCCACACAATGCCATCAATTAGATTATTATTATTATTTGCTTTTATTTTTGTTCTGAAAGAAGGCAACTTACTCTAGAAATTACATATTTTAATCAAAGGGAGACAAATAGCATTGTTTCTTGACCATCCTACCCCTGTGAAATTTATAAGAGGCAGGAGTATCACATTCGGTCCAAAGCATTTTAAAGTTAAGCTTGGTGTAATTTTAAATAACCCTTTGCTTCCTGGATTTGTGTTATTATCTAATGCTTTTCTAATTTTACAATAGCGGAAACGGATTTTTTTAAAAAATTCTTAATTACTTTATTGATAAAAGTGTTACCTGTTCCTATGTTAAAGAGGTCAAAGTCATTGGCTCTTCTACTATTACAAGATTCTTTGTGTTATCTTATTAAACTCTGGAATTGAGTGATCTAATTGAATAGAATGGACAACCTCCTCTTGTGCAATTAACAACCTCTGAAAACCCACCAGAGGGTCAGCTATGGGTCATTTCCAACTCAATGGTACACAACAATTACAACAATTTCATTAGAAACAATAAGACCTTTAACAGTTATATTTGGATGTTTCTCCAAATTAAGTGTCAGTGAATGATAGGCGTAAGTGATGAAATAATTTATGCAATGCCAAATCCAACTCGCTCACTATGCCTGCCAGAGTCTAAAGAATCTGTTTCTTCATTTCCATCCTTTCTTTGTAAACATAAAGGGACATCTTATATGCATTATGTGCGCAAGTCAGCCTTCTAACACCACCACTGGCTTTTTTTTAGGGAAACAAATCATGTCATTGGTTACCGCTTATTGTTCTTGTATTGTTTGTGTCTTCAGTCACAGTATTTTCTCTTTTGTCTTCTTAGTGTGTGGTGGATCCCTTATAGATTTCCCAGAAGGAAACTTTACTTCTCCTGGCTATAATGGTGTCAACAATTACTCAAGAAACCTGAACTGTGAATGGAGCCTCAGTAATCCAAGTCAGGGAAATTCATCTATTTACATTCATTTTGAGGTTTTCCACATAGAAAGCCACCAAGACTGTGATTTTGATGTCCTCGAGTTTCGAGTAGGTGAGTTCAATCCAGAAGCAATTTCCCTACAATGTTCTTCTTATACCTCTAGCCAACCAAGAATGAACTATCTCCCGTAGCTTTAGTAGAAAATACCAGAGAATATTGTGCAAATAAAGTTGTAATTCTGTGCCCAGATGAAGGAAATATGCTCTGATGAACAGAAGGTGAGACGGGACCGTGTTTACAACTAGGTTCAAGCATCAGTTGATTGGTTTCATAATGCAGAAGAGTTACTGATGTGAGATTTCCATTTGCCTCAACCATCATAATGAGCACAGGGAATATCCTGAAACTTTATTCTACTCCTCCAGACTCCTTTCCGAGGAGACTGGAACTTAACATAGCCAGAATGTATCAGCAGTGTTCTCTACTTTTAAGATTTATAAAAAGCCCGAGGATGCCTACTTAGTCTTTGAAGTCCTGGGGAGTTTTACAGTGTACCAGATGGACAAGCACATGGAAGTGATTTGGGGAATTATTCCCAAAGCAGTCAATTTTTCGTAACAGAAAAAAATTGAGATGTACTTGATAAAACATAATTCTCTTAAGATGCTTCCACTTACAAATTCTCACTTTATCAAAATTCTTTTATTTTCTTAAAGGTAGCCAGCACTGTTTACTATAAAAGCTCTAGAACATCCTCTCTAGCTAAGTACATTAGCTTCAGAAGCTTCCTTCTTCTCTTTATATTTTGGGATAATAAAGAACTCATTGAACCTTTAGGAGTACAGATTAATCCACATTCTTATTTATCCCGTATGTTAATAAAGCATATATTTACAGGAGGAAAGAGAATATGAGCATAATGTGGGAACAAGCTGATAGACAGCTTATACTTTAACTGTTGGGGGGAAAAAAAGGATTCATTGTTTTCCATGAATCTAGATTTATAAAAAAGAAACTGAAATTTGAGTCATGCTTTAAAAGTTCATCAAGGTAACACTGAAAAAAAAATTTAGTCTGTCAGTTCTAAGCATAAATACTGAATATTCTTTTAATTGACTATACACAATGAAGAAAGATTAAAAATTTAAGTGGTTATCAGATCTTTTCCCTTTTTGATATATTTTGTCAGTATTGGTATAATACCTCTTATTTCTAAAAGAAGCACACTTCCAAATTTATTCCTTTTAGTAAGTTCTATCACTGTACATTATTGGCAGTTGTTGCAGACCAAGGGTAAAGTATTTTTATAATTAGTAATAGTGAGACAAATGAACAAGAATGAGATAGAACAGAGAGCATAAGAAACAGGAGGCCAGCAATTTTCCACTAAAGACCCCTATTCCAGCTTCCCAGTATCTTTATTGAAGATTATCAGGAAGTAAATCACAAAGAGAATTCAGTACAATAAAGCCAAACTCTTTCTATGGAAAATCTTCCCCTTAACTTAGGAAGGAGGGGTCAACAAAGCAAGAATCAGATAAACCTTTTAGGATTGCCTTGGTGCCTCAGAGTGAATTCCAGTTTGAACCTGAAATAGCATTTGGTTTATTACAAATATTTCCTATTGGCTCTCCATTCAGTCAAGCATGACTCATACTAGGCTAGTAAACAACAGTTCTGAACTTTGCCCTATCCTGAACCACTCTCATGATCTCTGATATACTTGGAATCATTGTTAGTCACTGTCAGTTCACCTCCCTAAAGGTCTTTCTCTCTTTTGCTAATTCTCCACCTTTCCAAACATGATGTTCTTTTCCAAGGGCTGGCCCCTCCTAACAACGTGTCCAAAACATGTGAGATGAAGCTTCATTATTCTTGTCTCTAAGCATATTTTTCTTCAAAACATACTTGATTGTATTTTTTTTTTTTTGCACTTTTGGCTAAGATCAAGTGCAAAACACACTTCATTACATTTTCTTCAAAGTATACGTGTTTGTTCTCTTGATAGTCTCTTGACAATGGGATATTCAGTATTCTTCACCACCACCACAACACAAAGACATCACTTCTTTTTCTGTCATCCTTATTCATTGTCCAATTTTCAATTGCATAGCAAATACTTGAAAGAAATCATTGTTTGTATCAGATGCACCTTAGTCTTTAGACTAACATCATTGTTCCTTAGAACGTTGGAGAGATGTCCCTGATAGTAGATTTTCCCAATGCAATACATCACCTAATCTTTTGACTACTGATACCAATGGTGCTGATTGTAGATCAAAGCAAGAGGAAATAATTGACAACTTCAGTCTTTTCTCTATTTTTAATCTTTTCTCTACCTGTTGCCTATAGATTAAATAGTGAGGACTCTTGTTTTCTTGATGTTAAGGTGTAATCCATATTAAAGGCTGCAGCCTTTGATCATCTATAGCAAGGATTTCAAGTCTTCTTCACTTTGGGCAAGCAAGGTTGTGCAATTTTCACAATGCAGATTATTGAGTCTTCCTTCACATATGATATATTTATTTTAAAATAATAAAATGTATTTTATAAGGAATATCATATACAATTTGTTTCACTAACTGTATAATATTGGCTTTTGGTGTGTTATTTTATATAGGAGATGCTGATGGGCCTTTGATCTGGAGATTTTGTGGACATTCAAAACCTGCAGTGCCTTTGGTCATACCTTATCCTCAGGTCTGGATACATTTTGTCACCAATCAACAGGTAGAATATATTGGATTCCATGCAGGATATTCCTTTACAGGTAAGGTTCCTGTTTAAGCTCTCAAACAATAATGGTAAAATAATAGATAAAAAACTTCAACAATTTTTTTGCAATTCCCCCCCCCACCCCATATGGTCTCACAAAACATTGTTAAGCTAATTTCTGGGTAGTTACTAGTTTTGTTGCTGATGCCAATAAGATTTTGGCAGGAGGTAAAGGACATTTTCTAAGTGGTTTTTGCAGTTATCTAGGTACTTTCCTTTTTATACATTTCTTTTTTTTTTATCCAGAAAACTTGTTATATACTTATTAGTCTTAGCTTGTGTCAATAGATCCCCTTTGGGTTTTCCATGGAGACAATCATTATCTTATGCAACTGATAATACTTTTATCTTCCAATCCTAACACTTAACTCTTACTCTTGTCTTATTGTGCTGCCTATGTCCACCATGATAATAAAGTGAGCAGAAAAAACAGCAGCAACTTATTTCTCACCTTCATGGGAATGTATGGTATTTAGTTGTGAAATATACCGATTGCTCTTGGATTCTCAATGAAATGCCTCTCATCAGATTAGGGAGCTCTGGGGGCCTTGTAGTAAGGATTTTACTGCCAAAGCACGCAAGTAGAACCCACCAGCTACTTCACAGGAGAAAAGCAGACAATCTCCTCCCAGGTTATTTATAGCCTCTGAAAACCTGCAAGAACATCAGGTATGAGTCGATTCTGACTCTATGGCACATAACAGCAACATTAGATTAAAGAAAATATCTTTCATTCTTACTATGTCACAAATGAATTTTACATTTCATCAAGTGATTTTTTTTCTCTATACATTGGAGTGATTTCATTTTGGCCTCCTTTAATTTATTAATGTAATAAATTATATTAAAAGATGTTTCTCTTGTAAAATCATTCTTGAATTTTAAAGATAGATTCTTCCAGGGAATAATATTTTTTTATTGTCTGCTAATATGTTGGATTATTCATCCATTAAATTGGTTATTTGTACCTGAAATTTCAACCCAAGACAGGCAGCACTAGTCGTTGCTGTTTCCCTGGGCCAATAGGAGCTTTTGTAATATCTTTTCAATGATGTGATCTTCAATGTCATGTAAACATCTCATTTCTAGCTTTCCCTTTGGTTGGGGAAATATCTTCCTTTCTTTTCTGATCATTTGAAATTCAGATCCCAAACCTGAGAACCCATATCTTGGTTTTCATATCCTATCTGACAGCCACACTTTCTGTATGAACACATCCATCCAAATTTTCATTTATTGCTTATGAGGGAGCCCTGGTGACATAGTCCATGCTATGTTGTACTGCTAGTCCAAAGGCCATGCCTCTCTGGAAGTTTGTATCCCCCAGTAGCAGCAGCTCCATGAGAGAAAGATGGATTATCTCTTCCTGTGTGATTTACAGCCTCAGAAACCCATAGCTGGAAGGTCAGCTATGAGTCAGTTCTCACTTGAAGTCTGTGAGTAGTGCTGATAGAGCTGGTGTTTCTTAGGAAGACACCTTGATAGTGAAATGGTCAGGTGCTTCGATAGCCACTGAAAAGACACTAGCTCAAACCCACTGGCCTCTCTGGGAGAAAGATACGGTTGTATGTGCTTCCACAAAAAGTGCACAGCCTTAGAAGCCTCATGTGAACAGTTCTGCTCTGCCCCGGAAGATCACTATGAGTCAGAATTGACTCAATGAACATAGACTTGAGTTTTATTGCTTGTGCATTTTAGAAATGCCATTGAGTTTGGCCATATAACAACACATTTTGTCTAATATTTCTTTTTTATAACCATAAAATTGCTTGGAGGAGGCAGCACATTGATCAATATCTGCTCACTCAACCATCTTGGCAGTTATAAACTATTTATCATGTCAAAAGAAAATAGAGGCCTCAAAAAGCAATATTAATTGTGTTAGACACCAGAAGATACTATGCTTCAAATCTATCTGTATTTCAATTTGTTTACTGATTTGTGTTTAATCTGATGACTTATTTGTGAATACATACGCTTAACATCAAATAATAACATTTCTAATTATTGTACTAATTGTATTCTTCAAACTTACACTTCCCCCCCCAGTGGCCCAGTTCCTTTCAAGAAAGACAGTACCATTTATTGATGCTCTGCTGCATTTACTGCCATACATCTATTTTTTTCTCTATTTATAACACTAATTATCTTCCCTCTGTGTTAAACTTAAGCTTGTCTTTGTGATGTAGAAGCAATATGATACTCTTTTCATCCCCTACTGAATTGTACCCTTATATATAATTTTATTTATTCATTTATTTTTTTTATTGTATAATCTCTGAGTACTACTTATTTTGTCTTAGCAGTTGTTTCTTTTCCTTTTATGTTATCTCATTTTCAGATTGTGGCGGGATACAGATAGGTGAAAGTGGAATGATTTCAAGCCCCAACTATCCAGCCGCCTATAACAGCTTGACTCACTGTTCTTGGCTCTTGGAAGCTCCACAGGGCCACACCATCACGGTGAGTTCTAATAATCTAAAGGATGATAAAGAACTCACACCAGTAATGAGCAAGGAATAGGAATAAATAGGCTTCGCATCCTGCAGTCAGAAAACAGTATTTCATTATTTTCTCTGTAAAATTCTCTCATTAAGATGTATATTTTAGCACCTACAAATCTATAATTAGTGATGACTGAGCACTTTTTTTCAATCACAGGAGAAGCTATACATAGAAAGTAAATCATATTCCTATTCCTGGAGAAATACCCTGTCTCAAAACTTTTAAGAAAATCTCCAACAAGAACAGAACAGAGGTGAAGAAAAAAAGACATAAATAAGCGGAAAAGTTAAAAGAATTTTTTAAAGTTAAAAGCAAAATTTTTTAAGGGTAACAACCTCAAGGTAGATAAACTCACAACTTAGAATGCATCTTCACTATTTTTTTTCTCCTCCAGCTTACATTTAATGACTTTGACATTGAACCCCACACCACTTGTTCTTGGGACTCAGTCACCATCATGAATGGTGGCTCTCCTGGATCACCCATAATAGGACGGTACTGCGGAAGTTCAAGCCCCAGGGCAATCCAGTCTGGATCCAACCAACTGGTGGTGATTTTTAATTCAGACCATTCAGTGCAAAATGGTGGATTTTATGCTACATGGACCACACAAACTTTAGGTAAAAGAAACATTATCCGTACTTACTTTTTTTTATGATCTATTTTTCAAAGGTATTAATTAATCCAACAAATATGCAACTAATTACTTATGCTTTGTTAGGCATGATTCTAAAAATTTATACTTGTAAACAAATATAGTAACTTTGCAAAAAATACACAACATCAATATATGTTTTCTATACTTTGCATGGGCAGAAACTGAGTTAGGTGAGGTGACAGTTGGTCCAGTTCACATAGTTAATAGTTGGTAGAGTCAAGATTTAAGTAAAGATAGGTCAGCCCAGAAACATTGATTTTCACACTTCACCATGTCATCTCCATGGACAAAAGAACATATCAGAACAAGAATTTGTCAGTGGTAGATGTTTGTTGGATGTGTCCCAAGCAGTTTAAAATATTGGAAGTAGACTGAACGCTGTGCTTGTAAAATGTGGATGCTGACTCAAAAGGTCTTAGACTTGATAGGAAACAGTAGCTCTGTGCAAATAAAGTATTAACTTCATGAAAATTCTCAGGAAATGGAAGGATTTGTGTGCTTTTGTATATTGTTCAGTAAATTCTTGCATTAAGTTTCTTACTGCAGAGTCAGATTTCTTAAAAAAAATCTGTCAGAAAAATCAAACTTTCTCCAGTTAACACTGGTTACTATTAAAGTCAGAGAAGATTTTTTTGGTTGAATCTCTAATTTTCTAAGGATAGAAAAGAAAAAGATATGTCTTTTTATGTCCTTGTTTACCTGAATTTTTTGGTTTTGTTTGAGTTCACATTTTTCTTGGTCATCTCTGAGATACGTATTATAAGCTAATTCTAGATTTTTTTCCTATTTTATATATCCATGTTGTTTATTCCATTAATCATTTCAATACAAATAGAGTCACCTTGTTTAGCAAAATAATGTTCCCTATTTCAAAACAATGGTCTTGAATTAAGTATATTACAATAAAATTACAAATGAGTAGAGAATTGTATTCTCATGAGTTGTCGTTGTTGTTGTGTACCATAGAGTCAGAGCCAACCCATAGCAGACCCTACAGTGGGTTTTCAGAGGCAGTTTCATCCTTTTCCAACAGAGCAGCTGGTGGCCTCAAACCATGTGTCTTCTGGATTGGAGTGCATTTTCTTGCCACTAGGCCACCAGGTTCTCATAAGTTACTGGTATAAAATAAGGAATTTGGCTTTGGAGCTCTGGTAGCCTAGTACATAGGGGGTTACACTGCCAACCTTCCCTTGGGATTTACAGCCTCTGAAAACCTACCAGAGGATCAAGTATGAGTTAGTTCCAACTCAATAATAAATGAATGAAAGAGAGAAAGATACTGTAACTATTATATTACCTCAGGAAAGTCAAATATTTGCTCTTTGAAGACAATATAGACGTCTATCCTCTTTACTGTACATTTTAGTGGTCTTAGTGGCCTACTAATGAGCTGAACTGCCAACCTGAATTCATGTGATTGGAGTCCATCAGCTGCTCTGTTGGAGAGAGATGGGCAATCTTCTGTGCAGTTTACTGACTCTGCAAACCCAATGGACGGTTAGCTCTGAGTCAGTTCTGATCCAATGGAATATAACAACATCACCACAAGAGCTTACCTCTGGGTTTAATATATCTTTTTTAAAAAATAATTTTAATGAACATTTACAGAGAACTTGGATTTCCATTTATTCATTGCTGTGGTTCTCTACCCGCCCAGCCCTTTCCCCCCACCCCCTCAGTTTGCTCCTTTCTTTCAAAACTAAAAGAAAGACTCGCTCCCTGGTACATAATCCCCCCACACCCCTCCCACCACCCCAAGTACATTCCACTAGGCAACTTTAATTGTGGACTCTTGTGATAACCATATTACCCTATCATACATCGCTTTTAAATTGTTCAGTCCCTCATCTGTTTCAGTGCAGTATACACAATTTATCCAGTTTTCTTACATTTATAGAGAGTTCTTGCTGTACAGCTGGACAAAAACCAATGACATGCATGTGAGAGAAAAGAAACAGAAATATCACCTTTGGAACTATTCCTTCCCTACAAGTCTTAGGTTATAAAAATGGTTTTTTTTTCTCTTGGAACATTAATGAGTTTTAATCATTAATAATAATAATAATAACAGTAATATTATTTATTATTATTATTTCAGGTTGTGGGGGAATACTCCACTCAGACAATGGCACCATCAGATCCCCTCACTGGCCTCAGAATTTCCCTGAGAACAGCAGATGCTCATGGACAGTCATCACCCATGAAAGTAAACACTGGGAGATCAGCTTTGACAGCAACTTCCTCATCCCCAGCAGTGATGGGCAGTGTCAGGACAGCTTTGTGAAGGCGAGTACTCTTGTTTATTTAACTGGAGCTGGGCTGGTTTCTTGAACATAAACATTTAGATTAGAAATGGCTCATTACCACTCAGAGTAAGAAAAGGACAATTTGTTATTTGGATTTCTTAAGTGGAAAAATTCAACTGCTAAAAAGTGAATCATAACACACATCCTTGTAGCCACTTTTTTGTTAATTCATAGGCAATGCAGATTGCTTTTGGAGCTTAAATTCTCATAAGCATGTGGCTCTTCCTTCCTGTGGAAGATAAAGAGAAGGCGAGGGACATTTGTTGCTTTTTGTTTTATTTTCTGATAGATCTTCAAGGACAAGTGCCCTTTGGGTTGTAAAGCCCCATCACAGGCAAAACATAAAGCACACCATAAAAAGTATAGAGGACTGGAGATGAGGCTAGTGGCAGCCTTTCCTTGGAGCATTGAGAGCCCACAAATTGCAAAGATCCCAAGAGAGCCATATATGACTCATGGCAATGGTCCAGCCAGCAAGACTCTGAAGTCACACTGTTCATGTGGTACTGATTCATCATTTTCTGACCATGATGATTGAATGATAAAACCACTTCATACTCTTATCTTTTATGCTCTAAGATTCTACATGTCCTTTAGTAGAAAGAGTACTGACATTAAAGTCACAGAGACTGGATTTCACTCACATCTCTTCCACTCACCACTTGCTTGTTCTTATATAAGTTATTTTAAACATCCAGTTAATCTTCTTCTTCATTCAGTAACATTCAGTTACTTTTTCTTGTTACCTCAGCATTTCTTCCCCTTATTTTAGCTTCTTTTTTTAAAACGTTTTTCTTTTTAGCTCTTTTCACTTTAATACAAATTTCAGTGTCGTCAGCAATAATATAGAAAGCATAATTCCTATTTTTATAGTGCTGTTTTTAAAGATTAACAGTAATACAATCTAGTAATAATATACCATCATTCAAAAGATAAAATCACCCAATGAGAGGTAGTGGTGAATTTTATGGACATTATTGTTGTTATAATTTTATGTTATCTTATTAACTCTTAAATTATAGTTTGTATCTTATTGATCCATATTTGCTTTTTAACTGAGCATTCCATATCTTTGTATAATATGTGTTTCCTAAAATACTCTTACTAACTGCTTTTTGTATGAAATAAATGAACCTACTTCTCATGGAATGAGTCAGCATCAAATTTGTATACTTAACTAGAGCCTACAAACATTCCAGTTGTGAAAGTACAATTTTAGAAATTCCTTAGATAAAGACTTCTGGACTAAATAAGATAGCATTAGACTGCTAGTCTTCAATCTTCCCTGCTCAGCACAATTATAAAGCCTGGAATGGTGCAAAAGACATCTAGAAGTGAACTCTGAAAGCAAATAATTTTTCCTCTGCCTAGGATGAATGGTAAATGCCACAGCAGCATGCATTGGATTTTTTTATTTTTTTAATTTTGTGTGTTTACCTCAGTGTTAGAAAGCCAATTCAGAGCATGCCACCCAGGAATAATTAAGAAAAAACTACTGAAGAAGAAGAAGAAGGAAAAAAAACCCTTACCAGCTACAGAAAGAGGGATATAATCTCTTTGAAATAATTGAGAATGGGATATTTTACTTAAAAATAAAACAAGATGAAAACAGCTTTAAAATTTCCCAGACTATACTGAGAATTTTTGTGTATATTATTTAGTATAATGTTTAGTTATATATACACTCAAGTACTATGGTTTTACAGTCTGAGAGTATTAAGATCTTGCCAGGGGAATAGGATAAGCTTTAACTCATGTTAATGGCTCTGCAGGTGTGGGCAGGCACTGAGGAAGTCCACAAAGCTCTGTTAGCCACAAGCTGTGGGGCTGTGGCTCCAAGTTCCATCATCACACCGAGAAACACATTCACTGCTGTGTTTCAGGCCCAGGGGACACCAGGTCGGGGCTTTTCTGCATCATTTATAAGCCGTAAGTATCACTAATACTTGAAAGGTCCTTGAAAGATTATGGCTGCAGGTCAGGGTGGGGAAACACGGGGGTAGCTGGACCAGGGATGACAGAAACAAAGAATTGAAAATTAAGAATAAGACTGCCTAACACATGTCATAGAACTTGCCAATTTTGAACTTACAGTATTAAAAGACCTTATGGGCAATATTTTGATGGTCATATAATATATGATGCTGAACACTGTGACACTGTTGTGTCAAATGAGATAATGGTTACCCATGGTGGGCAGTGTTTTATGGAGTTCTCCAAGTAAAACAAGCTTGGAAGCAGAAGTAGCATCCACTTCTGTAATAGCTTGCCTCCGAAAACCCTATGAACCTGGAGAAACTATGAAAGTTATACAAGTGTTCACGTCTTTCATTCATAGGGTCATTGTGAGTTGTCTGCGACTTGATGGCACTTAACAACAACAACAGCAACAACAACATTGGCAATGTACTGAATGATTCAGGAAGTATCAAAAGACAATGGAGGGAATAAACAGAATTACTGTACCAAAAAGAATTGACTGGCATTGAATAATTTCAGGAAGTACCATATGAGCAGGAGCCAATAGTAATAAAGGAGGAAGTGGAAGCTGCATTGAAGGCACTGGTAAAAAATAAAGGCCCCAAGAATTGATGGGATATGAAATTACTTGCTTCAATTAACAGATACAGCCCTGGTAGCACTCACCAGTGTAAGCTAGTAAATATGGAAGACAGCTATTTGGCCAATGGGTTGGAAGAGATCCATGTTTGCTCCCATTCCCAAGAAAGGTGAATCAACAAAATGTGGAAACTATTGAACAAAATCATTAATTTCACATACAAGCAAAATAATGCTGAAGATAATTCAAAAAAGGCTAGAACAGCCCATAGATAGGGAACTTCCGGAAGTTCATGCAGAATTTAGAAGATGGCACCAGGGATATCACTGCAGATGTCAGATTCTGGCTGAAAGTAAAGAATACCAGAAGAATGTCTATTTGTGCTTTATCGACTAGGCAAAGGCATTTCACTCTGTGTGGCTAATAACAAGTTATGGTTAACATTGAGAAGAATGGGGATCTCAGAGCATTTAATTGTGCTCATGGAATACTTATTCCTAGACCAGAAGGCTGTTGTGAAAACAAAGAAAGGGAACACTACCTGGTTTAAAATTCAGGAGGGGGTACATCAGGGTTGTGTTCCCTCTCCATACTTATTCAATCTGTATGCTAAGCAAATTATTAGAGAAGCCGGACTCTATGAAGAGGAATGTGGCATCAGGATAAGAGGGAGATGCATCAATAATCTGCATTATGCAGATGATACAACCTTGTTGGCTGAAGGTGAGAAGGACTTGAAGTGCTTGTTGCAGAACATCAAAGAATGAAGCCTTCGATATGGATTGCATCTCAATGTCAAAAAGATACAAATTCTTAACACTGGACCAATAGGTAACATCGTGATGGATGGAGAAAAGATTGAAACTATCTGCAACTTCATCTTACTTGGATCCACAAGTAACATCCTTGGTATCAGTGCATCTGGTTAACCACTTGCTATGCATTTGAAAGCTGGACAAAGAATAAGGATGACAGAAGAAGATTTGATACCTTTGAGCTGTGGTGTTGGAGAGGAACACTGAATATCTCATGAGCGGCCAAAAGAACACATATGTCTTAGAGAGGGTACAGCCAAAGAACTCTTTGGAGACAAAGATGTGAGGCTTCACCTCACATACTTTGGGCATGTTGCTAGTAGGGGGCTATTCCTTGGTGAGGGACATCATGCTCGGGAAGGGAGAGGAAGGACAAGAAGACACTTTTACCAGGTGCATTGACACAATGACTGCCACAGTGGGCTCTACTGTGTCTCAAGAAGTGTGAGGATGGCACAGCATAGGACAAGGTTCAGATCTGCTGTTCATAGGATCACTCTGAGTCGTACTCGACTTGATGACATTTAACAATAATAACAACAGCAACAAAGAAACAACTAATAATTGTAAGTTTAACAATTCAAATCCACCAGTCATTCCTTCAGAGAAAAATGGATAGTCTCATCCTAGAAAAATGTACTTGAATGCCTGATGAGAAATTGCTATGAGTTGGAACCAACACAACAGCAGGAAGTAAGGCATGGGAAGGTCACCCTAAAACCAGTGAGAATGGAATTGCATTAAATAGTAGACAGTTGAGAACTTACATAAAAGGCAAAAATGCCACTAGAAGTTGATTCCACATCAGTGGCACATGTGTCCATTCCCACTAATGGTGCCCCATGTATAGAATTGCACTCTGTCGGGTTTGTGATAGCTGGTAGATCTCTCAGCCTTCCTTCCAAGACACTTGTGAGTGGACTTGAACTTCTAACCTTTCGTTAGCAGCCAAACGCAATAACCCTTTGCAGCACCCCGGAGCTCCTAAGAGTGATGGTAACCAAGGACCTTAAACAACTTTATCTTCAAATGGGATAAATATTCAGCAGAAAAACAGGAGGAAGAAACTAGTAGACATCACTGGGCTTGGTAGATGGCACATTCGTCACATGCATTAAAATTACGGATTACCAGGCCTTTGAGTTCAGAATTTTCATGGTGGGAGAGTAGTAGCTACCATGTTTCAGCTGTCACTCAGAGGATGTACACTGGCAGACATTCTTGTCAGGATTTTCCTTTCTAAGTCAAACATAGATCTACTTCTCTAGCCATTAAGCAAAAATTATTCACTGCCATCTAGTCAGCTCTGGCTTATAGTGACCTTCCACTGGGATTCCAAAGGCATAAACTTCATGAGAAGAGATACTCTATCTCCTGAGGAGCTCCTGGTCAATTCAGAACACCAGTGCCATGCCACACCCCAAGGATTATACCACCAGGGCTCCTAAAACACAAATTAGTTTAGGGAAAGTGGAATAGCCTTGAAGACTGGTAACCAATGGTGCATGCTTCTTGTTTGGATTAAATTAATTACTCATGACTGCAAATGATATTGGGAAATAATTTTACTTATGAAATCAGAGGAAACATTGCAGTAAATAGATATTTCAGACAGGAGTGAAAGAATGAGGGTAGTGTAAAGGAAGCCAAAAAAGACAATTATGACGTCAGCTTAGTTTCTACAGTTGGTTTTTTGCACAGTGTCTTTATTTATATATATTGATAAAACAGGGAGTGATGTGATTTTATAAAGATATTTCCCATTTTCGTGGTGAAAGACACTTCTTTTTCTTTCTGAGATCTAAGATTCTCATTAAATGAAAATATAACCAATTGAAATGACAATGATAAAGTCTATTTTTTAAAAAATAGCTGTCATATTTATGGCCCAATTATAAGGGTAATTAACATAGTTTTCTAATAATAGAGTAATATATTTTATAAACATTAAGTGTTCAGAATATTGTCCAGAGGGTGTAATCACATGACATCAGCTTTTTCTTTATCCACATGTATCATATTCAGTGTTTACTCGTATTCTACAATGAAATATCTGCAGTGAAAGTCGTATTTATCCATCATACTCTATAGCCTTTAAAAAGGTGATATAATCTCATTTTACATGAATATTTCTTTTTAAATCAGAGGTTCTTCCTCTCTTCGTTTTCTGCCTCTTCCATTCGAAGACTCTAAAGCAATCATTCCAGCAGAAGATTTAGGAAATTGGAGTTTTTCCTTCACTGATAAAATCAATACCATGTGTGACAGCAGGTGTTATGACAATTCCCTTTTCTTCCTCTGTAGGATGTGGAAGTAATTTCACTGACTCTACAGGTTACATCATTTCACCAAACTACCCAAAGCAGTATGACAACAATATGAATTGTACCTACATCATTGAGGCTGATTCTGATGCTGTGGTCATCCTGACCTTTGTGTCTTTCCATTTGGAAGGTAAGTGTGTTCTTAAGCAAATTGCAATTACGTTTTAATACATGAACAAGGAATCAGTAGGGAGCAAGGAGGCAGAAGTACTTTAGCATCATCACCATTTAAAGGAAATAGTAAAATTATGTCATAAAAGAGTTGGATCTCGTATGCAGGTGAAACATGATCAGCAAGTTGCTCGGATGGAAAAACTAGCTGGTTTGGTAGAAGAGCTGGAGGCGATGAATGGCGGTTTAAAACCATCAAGCAGCTGCTGGGTTCACACCTTCCTAAGGTTGCTGTTGCCTCTAGAGCAAAAGTGTAGAGCCAGCAAGGGCCTCTTCATAGTTCTTTGGCCTTCCAGAAGTTCCCAACTATATTGCTGAGTTGTTTATTGCATCCACATTTGGTTTATCTGTTATCTCTCTCTAAGCAACAAATAATAAAATATGTGATCTTTCGGGGGGGGGGAAGAGTTGTATCTCAGGAACTCGGAAGACACAACTTGCAGGATCTCTGCCCTGTTGCCTACCCTCGTCACATGGCAGTCCCTAAACCTCATCCTGACCAAATTATTTTATCAATTTAAAAGTCTCTGTACAAAAAATTTAATAATATAACCCCCCCCAAAAAAAGAATGTATGTATGTGTATAAAAAGCATGGGCAAATAAATTCTAGTCCATGTAAAAAAAAAAAAAAGTCTCTGTACAATGTTTTCCCCCAGTTTGGCCAGATTCTAGAGAATCTACTGTGAGGATCAGGCTTTGTCATCTTCAAGGAGGTCAGCATTACCCCCAAATGCCTTGCACTCCATGTAGGACTTCCCCTTTTCCAGCAAGTTCAAAGAAGCTCAATACTCTAAGACTGACACTGTTAGCAGTGCCATGCATCAGGAAAAAGGAAGCCTAAGATCCAGAAAACCTCAGCTGCCGAGAATTCTGTGTATAGGGAGGGCCAGCCATCCCGATGGTGGGGGTTGTCCAGGAGCCTAGGCCTGTCATGCTGCCAATGCTGCAGGTGCCTTGCATTGTGTCCCACATGCCAGGCCAGCCGTGATCCTGTCACTGGGCCTTACACCAGGCAAGAGCCTGGCTGGGGCTGTGCCGCCACAGCAGCTTATGTGGACGCAGATGCCACCTGCCTAGTCAAATCACATCTTGTTCTTTACCAACCTGACATTCTTTTTAACTCACTTTTTCCTGCTCGTTTCCTGGCTTCATGGAGGTCTGGCTGGTCCCTGGACCAGTAATGCGTTCATTACCTTAACAGAGCTTGACACAGTACCATGAAGAAGTAGTACTTTACCCCATGTCTACCTCTGTTTTTTCCTTTTCATCTGCCTTAAACTTTTAAATGAAGTTCCCCTTAGGGACCTTCTCAAGCTGCTTTGAGGTGTGTGGTTTCCACACCACATACAATGTATTCAGTCTGGTCACTGCTTCTTGTGCCAGGAGGCTGGAAATACAGTGTTATTTTGAGGTTTAGTTTTAAACACACACACACACACACACACACACACTGTTATTGTTGTTGTTGTGTGCTGTCAAGTCCCTTGCCCCTCTACAGCCATCAGCATTTATCAAAGTTCCCAGAGTTCCCAGATGCATTTTGTTTAGGAAGTGGATGTCACTCCTGCTTCCAAATTATTTGTTGAAAATAGGGGTTGTTATTCATTTTCTTTTACACTCTACATACTAACATTGAGAAGAATGGGCACCCCAGAACACTTAACTATGCTCATTTGAAACCTATACCTAGACCAAGAAGCTGTTGTCCAAGCAGAACAGGAGACTACTGCCTGGTTTAAAATTCAGAATGGTGTGCCTCAAGGTTATATCCTTTCTCCATACCTATTCAGTTGGTATGCTGAGCAAATTATTAGAGAAGTTTGACTCTGTGAAGAAGATTGTGACATCAGAATTGGAGGAAAACACATCAACAATCAATTTGCTGAAAGTGATGAGGACTTGAAACACTTGCTGGAAAAGCTCAAATAATACAGCTTTCAATATGAATTTACATCTCAACATCAAGAAGACAAAAATCCACACCACTGGACTGATAAGCAGTATCATGATACATGGGGGAAGACTGAAACTGGCAATGACTTTGTTTTACTTGGTTTCACAGTTAACACCCTTGGTACCTGCAGTTAGAAGATAGGAGACATATTACTTTGGGCAAGTTGACTGTCAGAGACCTCTCCAAATTACTGAGGAGCAATGATGTCAGTTTGAAGACTGAGATGTGCTTGATTCAGAACATGGTCTTTTCCATCACTGGCTATACATCTGAGAGCTGGACAATGAATAATGATGGCAAAATAATTGATACCTTTGAGCTGTTGTGTTAGAGTATTGAATATCCCATGGACTGCCAAAAGAACAGATTATGTCTTAGAGAAAGTAAAGCCAGAATGCTGCTTGGAGGCAAGGATGGCTAAGTTTCATCTTTTATACTTTGGGCATGTTGCTAGGAAAGGTTATTTCTAGAAAGGGGATATCATGCTTGGAAAGGTAGAGAGAGAGTCAGCAAAAGAGAGGAAGACCCTCAAAGAGATGGATTGACAGTCACTACAGCAATGGGCTCAAGTGTGTTGGAGATGATGAGGATGGCACAGGTTAAGACAGGATTCAGATCTGTTGTTCATTGGGTCACTCTTGGTCATACTCAATGGCACCTAACAACAATAAATACACACACACACACACACACACACACACACTCATACATTTATGTTCTGTAAAAGCCATTGTTTTGCCAAAACAAAAATAGGTATCTCAATAATGTTACTGTGATAATATTAGGTATTTTCTGGTTGAAGAATGACTGACAATAGACACAACTTGATGTTTAAAGAGTACTATGACACTTCAAAAACCTGAGCCCTGATGGTGCAGTGGTTAAGTGCTCAGCTGCCAACAAAAAGTACAGCAGTTCAAAACCATGAGTTGCTCTATGGAAGAAAGATGAGCCACTCAGCTTCCATAAAGACTTACATCCTTGGAAACTCTGGAGGGAAGTGCTATAGGGTCACTGGGAGTCATAATTGACTCAATGGCCATGTGTTTTGTTTTAATGCACATGACACTTTAGAAAATATTTCCCTTTAAACTTATTGTTTTCTACAAATTGGCCTTCCATCTAAAAACATAAATTAGTCCATTACTCTGTCAAGGTACCTGTGCATAATCAAAGTTTCTATTTGTCGTGGTGTCCTCTGTCTGTGAAAAGTCAAATTTAACATCTGGGAAACATGTTTAGCGAAAATGAAAAGGACATGTCTGTGCTCATGTAGGAATAAATGATCTAAATCCTCTGCTTTCCCTGTGACCTCACCTCCGCCTACATCTCAACAGTTGTATCTTCTGGCATATGTTTTTGATAGAGAATTCCAGGTATAATCTGATGCATTGCTCTGTCAGGTGGGAATAAAAAGTGAAATATAAAGTTTTCAGCCTAGGCTAGCACAAAATCTCAGTGGTAGTAAAAGATATTTGTGATATGGAAAGTACTTCGGGTAGAGAGTTTTAAACTCTGTGAAATGCCATCCAGTTTTCTATTTGAAAGAACATCCATATCAAAAATAGTTGGAATGCTCTTCAGCAGTATGTGAAGAGTGGTGTGTCTAGACGGATGAGCTCTATTTTCTTCTTTGTGTTCTTTTTATAGTCAGAAAGGAAGTTATTTTAGAAGGACGGGAAAGTAGCACATAGTATGTGGCTAGAATTGTTCACTGCTATGTGCATTTGTTTTTATTAAAATAATAAACATGAGAATGTCATGTGTCAAAAGCATTCATTACCAATCAGTGATTGCTAAGTAAACTATGAAGCCACAAAGGGCACCATCAGTACCAGTTCTACCTGTGTAGTTACAGTGGAGCTACTCTGACCCCCAACAGGACCCCTGGCCATAGCTGGCTAGTGTCATAAGGGAAAGCATGTCCATTGTGTGGTGTGGTTGGAGAAACAATAGCATTTTAGAGTGAGTCACCATCTGCCATCTCTTAGTCACACGACTTTGTTCAAATGACTTAATCTTTCTTTCAAAGAACTACTTTTCTTTTTAAATAAAATAGTTGCTGTCAGTCCCCTAATTTATGTTCATGCCACCCTGCCTTATAACATCCCCAGGTCAGCTGCACATTTGACCATTGTGGGGTCATCATGGTCTAGAAGTCTGCTGAAACCTGGAATCACTTTCATTAACATGTCATTACACAAGGCTCTGCTGACAGATGCAGGAGTTAAGAAAGTGAGATTATTGCAAATTGTAATTCATGACAGTGGCCTTTCTAGTCATTTCTGCTATTCAAGATCTTCAAATGTGTCTATACACAAGGTCTTTGAAAGCACATAAGAGGTTTGGCCAAATTAAGTGATTTCTATTTCTAGTAATGAATTTTCTAACCGTCAACCAGTTTAATGGACTCTTCCTTTTTTAAAATGTGTAACAGGATTCCTGTATGATAATGTCTTATGATATTTTTGATGTTACAACCACTCAGCATTTTCAAACCGCTATATGAGTAATTGGGTTTTGGCTATATAGTAAATGAATCAGGATAGTTTCCCAAAAAAGATAATCAAATTTCTTTTCAAATTAGGCTAGTAACTCTGGCTATATATAAAGTGAATCATGATTATGTCAAGAGTAGTGTTTCTTGAAGACCATCAACACGACACGGTTTCACTAACCACGTAGAACATAACCTTCCCTTAGTCCTTCCAAAGTGACCCTGGAGGAGACATGGCAGCACACCACTGGAAACTGAAGAACTACTCTCCAGGAAAGACACTGCCTCATGGCAGGAGCAGTGACCTTTCCGGCTGTCATGGGTGATAGAGACTGTTTTTGATAAAAAGCAGCCAAATAACTAAGCAGTTCTGAGCCCAAATACAAGCAAAGCAACCATTGGCCTGTTCACAGATGAGTAACATTAATTTGTTGTTTTGTAGACTGCTAAAACAAAAAGTCAAGTTCACCAGCAAAAGTAGGGCTACATCAGACTACATCATACTGGTCCACATGTTGTGCTGCTAAACACTAACAACTTGTTAGAAAATGGTTTATTGGAAGTGTGGGTGAATATAAATCACATGGGAGGAAACTATCCAGTCTCCCAATGAAGCAGCTAGTGGATTTAACAACAAGCCTTTTGGCTGGCAGCACATTTCCTTACCACTATCACACTTTGCTAATTTACCTCGACATATATTTTTTCTAATCTTCTCATAATTGTCATATTTCTTTAATAGTTGTTCTCTAGGGAGTTCTGGAAGCCTAGTGGAAAGAAGCTTTGCTGCCAACCCTAAGGCACATGGTTCAAATCCATCAGCCACTCCCTGGGAGAAATGTGTGTAGTCTCCTTTCATGTGATTTAATGCCTCTGAAAATCTACTGGAGGGACAGCTATCCTCAACTTGGCCCAACTTGAGGGTATATAACAACTGGATTCCTTTTACTAAACAGTGTTGCATTGTCTTATATAGTGTATTTATTATGAGTTAGAACATATTTGCCAGCAACTTCCAAAAACATTACCAGAGACTCTTTTTCTAAGCCTTGACTGAATCTATGCCTCTTTGCTTTAAATTATATTGTATTTGAGATATTTGCATAGTTTTTCATTATATATCCTTTGACTCTGCTTTCATATCATCATTTTCTGATAGCTGTGTTCTTTATTAAGAAGCCCTGGTGGCATAGTGTGTTGTCAGATTGTTTATCTAAAAATTCCTGGTTTGGATCCATCAGATACTTTGCAGGAGAAAGATGGGCAGTCTACTCCCATAAAGATTTATAGCTTCAGAAATCCAATGGAGTTGCTGTGAGCCAGAACTGACGGGACTGAATTGGGTTCTGTTTTGTTTTGTTGGGTTTTTTTGTGGCCTTTATTGCCAAAAGTCTTTTTTATTGAAAAATTAGACCAGTACTCTTTGGTTGAGGTGATTTGTAAAACTTGAGAAGAGCATATTTGTATGCAAAATCATTTGATACCTATTGACATACTTACCTATCATTTCGTGGCTTGTTGCCTTGCCAATGCTGAGGGCATTTTTTAATGTTCTCAGATATTATATTGTTTTTGTGTGCCATCAAGTTAGAACCAACCCATAGCTGACCCTCCAGAGAGTTTTCAGAGGCAGTAAATCACATGGTAGGAGACTGTCCATTCTACTTCTGCAGAGCAGCTAATGGGTTCAAACCATGTGCCTTTGGGATTGATTACCACTAGGCCACAGAGCTCCCTGTCAATGTTGTCTGGTGTCATTAAATCAGTTGAAACACAGAGAAACTTTATGTACACCAGAATGAAATGCTGCCACCTGGTTCTGCACCATCCTGTCAGTCACTGCTGGTCACGTTCGTTGTAGTCACTCCATCAGTTCAACTCATGACAGTCTTCTAGTTTTTTTTCAACTTTATTAATCATGATTTCCTTCTCAAAGGACAATCCCTTCTGGTAATATGTGGGAACTCCACATTTTGTACTTATAAGGGGGTGAGGTGAAATCTTGCCCTCCTTGCTTTTGAGGAGCTTTCTGGTTGCACTTCTTCAAGACAGATTGGTACTTTCTTTTACCAGTCCATTCCAGTTCATACCAGTGCACTCAACATTCTTCATAAACACCAAAATTAATTTCTTCTTTAATCTTATTTATTCATTTTCCATTTTTTAAGCATGTGATATTATTAAAATAGGTAATTTTTTTAAAGTTTGGCATTATACAGATATTTGATATCCTATTTGTTATTGCTAGCTGCTATCGAGTAGCCTATAACTCTTAGCGGCCTTGTGAAATTTGCACTGTTGCACCAACCTTGCAGTTTCACCGTGCTCAAACCAGTGTTGGAGTCACTATATTAACTTGTCTTGTTGAGAATTTTCCTCTCTTTCTCCAACCCTCCACCTTTCTCAGCATGATGTCTTTATGTAATATCAATAGGTCCAAAGTATGTAAGGCAAAGTTTTACCAGTCTTTCCTCTAAGAAGCACCCTGTTTGCATTTCCTCCAAGATGGATTTGTTTGTTCTTTTGGCAGTCTATAGTATATTCAATACTCTCTACCAACACTACAATTCAAATGCATCAAATCTCTTTTGGCCTTTTTTTATTCAATTTTCAGCTTTCTGATACATATGTAGCAATTGAAAAGAACATAGCTTGGATCAAGTGCACCTTGGTCTTTCAACTGATATCCTTGTTCTTTAGCTCTTGGAAAAAAGGGTCCTTAACATCCTGCTGTCTTATGGGAAATAAAAACTGGAACGGTACCTTACCTTAAAGAAATAACTACTGGTAAAAGATACAAGGAGATTTAATCCCTAATGAAACTGACAAAAGTCTTAACTTTGACATTTACTGAATCAGTCTTTGGCCATAAGTAGATTGCCTGGAGTCTTTGTTTCCTTATATGATATTCTATTGCCACCTAGAAAGAAAAATTTAATCAATCCCTCAACTTCACCTGCTTCTTCCTAACACAGTTTCTTATTGTAGAGAACAGATCTTTCAAACTTCTGTTTATGGCTCATGATACTACTGCTTTTTTCATATCTGAACTTTTTATAATTCAGCTAGTCTGCTTAATTATTTACTTCATAATCAAGAATATGGAAAAAATATACCTTATTTCTTAAAACTTTTTCCCATAACCTTCTGAGACATCCACTCTCATGGTGGTCTATACTCTTGGGGAAGAGATGGTAAAGGTAGCTCTCTAGTAATTACAGAACATGTGCTTTGCGCACTATTTAATGCTGGAGCTACATAATCATCTAACAAGAGAGATCTTTCCTTATATTTTGTGATTTTTTTTGTTGTTATTTAAGAAACATTGTTTCTGACCAAAACTATGTAATTAATGCATTTGTATTTTTTTTAGATGTTCTACTAGTTTATTTACAAAATTCAAATACATTGCTTTCAAGAAAAATTCAATTTCCCTTAGCCCCCCCACCCCCCACTCATCAAATTGTACAACCCCATGATTAATCCTCCCCTCCCCCTGTACATCCTCATCCCTCTGCTTCCAACCTCTCCCAGCCCTCTTGGATCCTTATACTCATTCTATAATAATGGTTTTATACACTATTTATCCTTGTGGAACTGAGTTAGTTCACCCAGCAAATGCTCTCCAGTCCCTCCCCAGTTAGGTAATAATTTACAGAATCATTGCTTCTGCATGCTGCATAGTATTCCATGGTGTGAATGTACCATAATTTCTCAATCCGTTTGTTTGTGGTTGGACATTTGGGCTGTTTCCAAGTTCTTGGTGTTGGTAAATAATGCTGCAATGAACATTGGTATACAAGCCTTTGTTGGTGCTTCAGTTCTCATTTTCTCAGGGTATTTTCCAAGTAGTGGAATAGCAGAAGTCATATGGAATTTCTATTTTCAGCTTTTTGAGGAAGTTCCAAGATGCCTTCCATAGTAGTTGAACACATATGCATATTTTGAACCTATATCCATTTATTTGAAATTTAAAAATACTGATAGAGCTTTTAACATCTGAAGTTATAATTAAGATATATAATTTTTCCATATTCAAACAAGATTCTAAAATTAATCTACTTTTCCCACTATTTTTTCCCAACAATGTATTGCTTCTTATTGCATAACAACATTGAGATTGTTAACAGCTTTAGTCTGCTTGGCTCCACGGTCGACGCTCTTGGCACCAGTAGCCAGGAAATAAAAAAATGTATTGTGATGGGAAAGTCTGCTGTTAGGAATCTCTCCAGGTTACTGAAGAGCAATGGTGTCACTCTGGAGACTAAGGTGCATCTGATACAGGCCATGGTCTTTGCAATCACTTGTTATGAATCAGAGAGTTGGACAATGACTAGGGAGGATAGAAGAATAATTGATGCCTTTGAGCTGTGGTGCTGGAGAAGAGTGTTGAATGTAACCTGGACTGCCAAGAAAACAAACTCATCCTGGAGAGGGTTAAACCAGGCTGCTCCTTGGAGGCAAGGATTCTGGGGCTTCGTCTGACATACTTTGGACATGTTGTAGGAGGGACAGGTCTTTGGAGAGGGACATCATGCTTGGGAGGGTGGAGGGAAGGCGTAGGAGGGGAAGACTCTCTATGAGGTGGATTGATTCAGTGACTGGGGTAATCCAGATGGGTGTGTCAGAGGCAGTGCCATTGTCACAGGATAGAGCAGGGTTTAGGGCTGTTGTACATAGGGTCACTATGAGTCGCAAGCGACTCGACGGCACATAACAACAACAACAACAACATTTTTAACTTGTAGGTTTATGCTCAATTAGAAGGATTTCTCTTCCATAATTATCAAAATAAGAGAACTCAGGTTAATTTAATGGATGTATCTTAAATGTCTCATTTCTTTAAGCTGGATGCTAAGTTAACTTTTAAATTACATCAAAATTGTGCTGTAGCAATAACAATTTTCTCTACAATTATATTCATACTCCAAATAAAGGGGATTCTTTAATATACATGTATGTAAAAAAAAAAATGTATAGGTCAATTTTCTTTCACTTCCAAGTACTAGATTAGGTTCAAGGTAGTTTAGATATAAAGTTTATTGGGAAAATAGGGTGTATCTCATTTCATTGAAAAAAAATATTTTAAATTAAGGAAAAGGCTAAGGGCTTCCAAAACAAATTAAGTAAGCAACAAGAATTTTTAAACTCATCTCTTTTCCTCCTTGTATGGTTGTTTTCTACTTATTAACTTTATTTTCCCTTACACTAGCCTGTTTGCTTAGTGACTTGCCCGAACTAATTTTACAAATTATGTACTTTGTTTGCGACCACTTACATCGCCATGTAGTTAGGCTGGTGGTTAGGTAATGATTAAACAGGGATTTCCTTAAACACCTGGTGTCTTTAAATCTCCCAGTCTCTGCCAAGGGCTCCATGTGCACATTGGGTCACAACTTATGCATTAGTAGTACAACGGAGTGAAGTTACAATCCTGCTTATGTGAACGCTTCAGGCCAGCCTGAAGGACGTGGTTTCAGTCATCTCTGTTCTCATCTGCACACACAGAGCTTTCCCCATCTATGTGACCTAGGAAGGTACCAGAGCCTCTATAACCAGTTCGTTTCTTACTTTTTCCTTTGGAGCTTCTAGGTTACTCAACTGTTGACCACAACTGCCACCATGCCAAGATATTAAAACAGTTGCTGTAAATGTTTCTTAACAAATACCCACTGACGATACACTTTTAGCGATGAGAATTTTGTATCAGGTCAAAAGGGCTGTTTTGCATATAGTCCTTTTGAGTGGGACCTTCTGGGGAACCACACAACAAGTCAAATAATGACAATTTGGTGAGCAGAGGCTTTAAAAAGGAATATAGCTCCCACCTGCGTCCATCAACCCCCAGTGAACCAGATCTTGTCTATAAAAGCTACAGCTCCTCTCTGCCTGAGGGTGTAGATCATTGTTTTTCAAAGTTACTGCTATGCTTGTGAGTGGAGGGTAGCAGCACTGTGTAAACTACATTGCCACAAGCTGTTTTTTCACAATTTCACAAGTCAGTGATTCTTCTCAAATAAACTCCTTGGGTTGCTGTAAAATTTTCTCTTCATTTTCAGAGCGATTGAAATTTCCTTTTTTCTTTTGCCTTATGGAGGACTAATTTTTAGAAGTCCTCACCATCCATTTTGGTTCACACTTTCCCAGTTGTTAGAATTTTATTTACTCACTACATACAATGTCATTTTTCTTAAATTAGTATTTCAGAAGAAAATATTTTAAAAATCAATTGTAGAAGATTTTGCTGAATGGGATACTTATTATTCGTTAACAGAATATATTAACCCAGAAAGATAACTGAAGAGGGTATGGTAATCAAAGACTTTTAAATCTGCTATTTATTCTGTTTTTTATTTTTCTTAAAGGACAGTGTATGTATGTGTGTTTGTATGTGCATACACACATTTGTTATATAATTACAAACCAAAGCAATTTTTAACATTTTTAAATCAGTAAATCCTTAAGCAATATTACGTGTATAGCCATTTATGAGAGTTAAATAATCAATAAGGGATTTCTAATTTCTCTCATGCTAAAAGCCCCTTAGCTCTTACTATGAAAATGTCAACTCATCGCAGGCTTTCTCAATACACCATCAACATTTTGTGTCAGATGATTTTCTTTGCAGTGGAGGATGAGTGACTATGCATTGCAGATTGTTAAGGAGCATCTCTAACATCTACAATGGCATACATAAAAGTAGCATCCCGAAGTTGGGGTGTTTTTTTAAAAAATTTATTTTAATAAAAGTTAAAGAAACGTAGGGTTTCCATTCATTCATTGTTGCACTTTTCTCCCTGCCCACTCCTCCCCTCCAAATCACTCAACTCTTTGAAAACTAAAAGAAAAATTCTTTCTTTGTTATACAATCCCTCCCCCTAAGTCCACTCCACTATGCAGCCTTCATTCTGGCCTCCTGTCATAACAATAATACCTAATCATATATCCCTTTTAAACAGTTCTCTCCCTCATCTGTTTCAATGCTGCAGTATACATTATTTATCCCCTCTTTCTCAGTCTTCCCTTAATCCTGATGTCTGTCCCGCTTTACAACAGTAGCCCTATGCAATATTTGTCCTTTTGTGACTGAGATATTTCACGCAGCATAATATCCTCCAGGGTCACCAATTTTGTATAACATTTCATGAGTTCCTTATTTTTCAATGCAGCATAGTATTCCATTGTGTGAATATACCAGAGCTTTTCTATCCGTTCGTTTGTTGATGGGCACTTGGGTTGTTTCCATCTCTTTGCTATTGTGAACAAAGCCACAATAAACATGCTTGAGCATATATCTGCTTGGGTGGTGGTTATGGTTTCTTTAGGGTATATTCCCAGTAGTAGAATTGCTGGGTCAAATGGTATTTCTATTTGCAACTTTTTGAGAAAGTGCCATACAGCCTTCCATGGTGGTTGCACCATTTTACACTCCCACCAACAGTGAATAAGGGTTCCAGATTCTCTGCAAGCTCACCAGCCTTTGATGTTTGCTACTCTGTTGAATTTTGTTCTTCTTACTGGGGTGAGATGATATCTCTTAGATGTTTTATCCCTAAGTTTTAACAACAACAAAATCTCTTCAGATACTGTAAAATATCTCCTGGGAGACAAAGTTACTCCCAGTTTACAGTCACTGGATTAAAAAAGCTATGTCATAAAGCGGGGATGGGGGGGTGGAAATGGGATTTACCTATTGTGGAGTGCTTGAGATAAATAGATAAGTCATTTCACAATGAAATTCATGGAATCTCCTAGCAAAGTTCCATCAGGAAAAATTAAACAGAAACTTATTGGGGGGGAAAAATCCTTTTATTATCATTGTAATTTCTCTATAAAATGCACGAATCTTCATGACACTTTTGGCTTGGTATGTACAGCCTTTATTGTTGATGTTGTTTCTGATTATAATGCTGGTCATTTCACACTATGTACATACAGCTCGCTCGGCGATCGCAGGAAGTTGTACCAATGATGGAGTCCACATCATTAGAGGTTACAGCTTATCCTCCATGCCATTTACTACCCTGTGTGGTGATGAGGTCCTGGCTCCACTCTCCATCTCTGGTCCAGTGCTGATTAACTTCTACTCTAACGCACACATCACAGACTTTGGATTCAAGCTTTCCTATAGGATAACTTGTAAGTAGCCTACATTATGTAGCTTGTAGTTCTGTTTTCTTATTTTATGTGTGTGTTAATTCTTATCATATTTGTTTGTGACTCATGCTATCACCATTTTGGAGCTTTAGAAGATAGTAAGGAGAAAGGGAAAATTAGGTGCCTAATACAAAAGTCTATAGATCATTTTCCATAAAAACGAAGAGGAGGAAACTGAAAAGGTTGGATAATGATGGGCAAGATCCAATGGTAATTGATTTTCTAAAACATAGAGCATGGGATTGATTGTATGAACCACAATATGAGTGAAGATTAGTGTGAAACACAATGTATATGAGCTTTGTGCGCAAACCAATATAATTTTTTTTAAAAATTAAAGAAAATAAAGAGGAGTTTTCTGTGAACTTTTGCTAAACCAGCTTTTTAGAAATAAAAAGAATTATTAAGTATTTATTTTTAAAGTGAATATTATTTTTGTCTCTAATTGTCTGTACAATAACAATAATATCTTTTAAAAATGGATTCTCCAGTAGCCTGTTTCAACCCCTCATGTCACTTTACTAATGTGAAAAGTATCACTACTTTATAAATCAGAAGAAATATAGAAGCTGTATTTATGATTTTCTGCTAGGAAATTATTTTTTTAATGATATGATAATAGCATAAACCCTAAAGAAAAGAAAATGCATGCAAGTACACTATAAAGAATTCTATGTATCAAATCCAAAGTTAGAGACAGGCCAGTTAACAGATAAATATCTTTGAAACTACTACACAATTTTTCTGACAGACAATTTGATCTCTATTTATTCCACTTAGTAAGATCATGTTTCCCTACTCTAAACAGTCTTTTCCTTTCTTGTAATAAACTTAATTATTTTGTCAACAATTATTTTAACACACCATGCTGATTTCAATGAAATGAGGACACAAATCCTGTAAAATTTATTATCATCTTTACATAGGTAAACCCATTGCTAAAAGAAGAACATTAAATAGGGGTGATTTCCCCTAAAGTAAGTTACTATTTCCATCAGTTGTTATTGTGTGCCGTCAAGGTAGACCCGGCCCATAGCTGACCCTCCAGCAGGTTTTCAGAGGCAGTAAATCCCATGGGAAATTTTCCATCTTTCTCCCACAAAGAAAGTTTTCATAAGTCATTTTCATTAGCTAGTATCAGAATCTTGACTCTCAGCACTTACAAAGTATATGTCAAAGTGATTTTATAGGTTTCTTGGCATAAACAGGATAAATATGAATGACTAAAATTTCTTCCCCAATCGTATAAGGATTGATTTGGTTCATACTCATATATGATAGCTTCTTTGAGTGGTTAAAACCTAAACTTTTTATGTTATTTTCTTTAAACAATTTATATAAGTTTCAATATAGTTATCACAATATTCTTGTTTCATTTTAAGACTTCCAGTCTTTACTGTGTGCAAACATTGAAGGTATTTAAATATTGGTAAGCTTTCAAGACTGTATGATTGTGTACAAATGCGATAGGGTAATGTCTGTGTAAATCTAACATTTAATCCACTACTGTGTTTCCTGGGATCTGAGCACATGAATACTTATGGGTATAATAGAGATTAGTGTTCCCTGCAAAGTGGGCTTAGCAGAGACCGTTATAATAATGTGGTGTGGTCTGTAGGGAGTTGCACTGCTAAGTCAAAGGTGGCGGCACTCTGGCGGTTCAGATTCACCAGATGCTTTGTGGGAGAAAGATGAGCAAGTGTCTCCAGTGTGTTACAAAGAACCTTAAGTGGCAGTCATAATATTTGTTCTTACTTCTAAATCACATAAATGGACATATATAAAGATAGGGTACAAACCATTGGAATGGCATAAAAATCTACCATTCATAATTTTGGTGTTTCAATATTATATAAATACATCCTTTTCTTGCTGTGATAAAATTAAGTGACATAGTTTGAGCCTTCCTTGGTATAGTCCAAAGAATAATGAGACATTTTAAATTGCTCTTCTGTGGCTTTCTGATATTATTATGGTGTCATTTTATTGATTAAGCTGTTGATTTTGGGAGTCAGAGGGAGAGTGAACCTGTCTTCATGCTTGTTGAGGACTAATAATACAAACTCAGGCGAGTATAGTTCTCTTCTATCTCACAACTAGGCAGACGTACATAGGACCTACAAATTATGTATTTGAACCTATAGAAGGAATCAAACTTGAAAACACTAAATGAAACTTACAGTACTGTTCTTTATAAAATTCTATCCTTAACAAAGGAGACTTAAATGGTGTGAGATTTGTAAATGTCAGTCCTTTCTGAGTCTGAATTCCAAGAACCTGCTCTGGATTCTTCTTTACTCTCTAAACTTCCAGTTATTGTCCACATTGCTCTCTCAGTCTTCTCATTAAATATAGGGACAGAAACCTTTGCATTCCAGCACTTGAAATGCTCTTTCTCACTGTTTTCATTTTGCCTAGTAATTTGATTCAGACTTAATTCTTTCTAAGATGTGCCTCAAAAGACTTTTGTTCTCATCCTACTCTATCATTATTTCTTTTATTTCTCCCTTATGATAAAGGCCAGTTATTTGTCAACACAATGAATGAAAAGAGGTTTGAGTTGCTTTGAGAAAAATATTCTTTTATGGAAAAGAATACAATGTTGTAGAATATTTTAGAATTGTCTCTCCATGCACAATAACTGATATCTGTTTGTTCCTTTGTCTTGCTGTAGCCTGTGGTGGCATTTTCAACTTTTCCACTGGAATCATCCGGAGTCCTTCCTATTCCTATTCAGACTACCCTAACAATATGTACTGTTTGTACACCATCACTGTTAGAGTCGACAAGGTGATCCAGCTCAAGTAAGTAGGGAAAATACACCTTCTTAATGAAATCTTTTCAGCTCTTTACAGAAAAGATATCCCGGCCTGATGGAAAGCATTGAGTCTCCTCATAGGTCTTTAAAGAAATCTATAGGAAG
The DNA here is from genome assembly GCF_000299155.1 of Elephantulus edwardii. Lineage (NCBI taxonomy): Eukaryota > Metazoa > Chordata > Mammalia > Macroscelidea > Macroscelididae > Elephantulus > Elephantulus edwardii. Next base: position 6,110,434 of record NW_006399889.1, on the reverse strand, counting down.
GAGGGGATCTGATGGGATAGTCTGTAGAGAGTTGTGCAGCTAACTAATTGGCTGCTTGTCTCTTGTGGTTCAAACCCACCAGGGGCTCTGCAGGGGCTGAGCAATAGTCTACCTTTAAGATCATAGTAGTGAGCTTTTTGAGTTTGAGACAAAGGTGTGGAAAGATTCCTGGAAACAGTAGGGAAGTGGCTTCGTTCTCCTCATGCAAACAAATAGTGATTAAGGGGGAAGGACAAGCACATGAGTTAAAATTGTTATCATTTTCCCACCATTCATTCCTGCAGAGCAAAGTCTGCATTCGATGTGTACATTTTATATACAGGTACACAAATTAACAAACTATTTTAAATAGTCCGTAAAATAATCACATGAGGTTTATGTGATTTTTTTTTATTTAACCAATGAGAAAACTGAGGCAGTCTGATAGAAAACTGAAAAAACATACATACACAACTAAATAAGGAGTGAAAATTTGATTCCATGGTAGGTATCTGCCAAAGATCATCTCCTGTTTCCTTCAGCTGTCTCGTTCAAAGGGTTAATTTTCTAACTACTTAAAAGTGGCGTGTGTTTTTCCTTCATTTGTGTATTAGAACACATTTAGACTGATGTTGTAGAGACATTATATCTGTATTACAAGTCTTTCCCTAATCCTTCTCAGGGAGTTCTGGTGGCCTAGTGGTAGTAACTGCATTGTGATATCAAAGGCACACAATTCAAATCCACCAGCTGCTCTGCAAGAGAAGGATGGAATCTCCTGTGGGACTTATTGCCTCTGAAACTCACTCGAGTTTGGGTCAGTTCTGAATGATGGTAATCAGTAACATCAACAATCCTATTCAACTAACAAGAATGATTAAAGGACAGAAATCTACAGCTTACCTACGTGATAAAACTTGAGGGTGCTTTTATAAAAAAAATAACCTCCTCTTCAGAAATATATTTCAGTGTTAACGTAGCATGTCATGGAAAACTCTGGAGCTTGATATAGTTCACAGTATTACAGCATTTTTCACATAGAAGGTTAATGGGTTGGAACCACCCCTCTTCCCTGTCCAATAATAGCTCTGTGATCGCCTTCCACCTTAAACATGACAGACTGTCTATGGTCTACCTCTCAGGGCCGCACATGAAATGGGGCCTCTGCTGAGACAGGTCTCATCCAGCCTGCTTTGCTCATGTAACAAAAAGTGGTCTGTGGTCTGGACCTTCAAGAAAATTGCAAAACCCATCTGAGCTTTTTATTTGTAAGAAAACTGTCTCATTCCAAAAGTTCTTTAAAATTCCAGGGTCAAGAGAAGGACAACAAAGACCTACACCCCCCCTTAAAAACAAAACAAAGCACATACATGCTAAAAAACCAAGCACAACAATCAAACAAGCGGTCAGAAAGATAGAATGCCTATGATGGAATCACCAAGACAAGAATACAACATTAGGACCAGGTCTTGTCATTTGCTTCTGGTAGGATTGTTTCTGGCATGCATAAGTTTATAGTTTAAATGGGTGATTTGGAGGGTTTGTGGGGCTTTATGGCATGTTGTCATGTACTGTTGTTTATGATTCATGACAGCCTTACAGAACAGAATGGCCCCTGTAGGGCTGCCAAGGCTATTACCACCACAGGAGAAGATTACTAGGGTTTTTACCTTCAGGGGGTCTCTGGCAAGTTTGAACCACTGATCACTCAGTTAGTAGCAGAGTGCTTAACTGTTGTACCACCAGGGATATAGAGATGATGTTGTTGTTATGTGCCGTCGAGTCACTTGTGACTCATAACGACCCTATGTACAACAGCCCTAAACTCTGCTCTGTCCTGTGCCAATCGCACTGTCTCCGACACACCCATCCCAATTACCCCAGTCATTGAAGCCATAGAGATGATACTTTCTGGCTTTCCCCACATTTTATACTGGTCCCAGAGGATAAGTTCACAATTAGAAGTTTGAAAACTTATTTGCTATGTACTTTCTAAGAGTCCATATTTTATTCAAATAGACACTTTTAGGTGCTACAGAAGATACTTTAATAAAACCTAAGTTCTCCTGTCTATCTAGCTCTTCAACTATGCTGTCAGTGTACTTTATCTGTCAATGGATATTTCAAGATATCTTCTGTGCTCTTCTGAGTCAATTATACAAAATTTTTAAAAAAATCCAAAAGGTTTGAGTCTTCTTGAAAACTCAGACTTTTATTTTCTTTCGTAGACCGTCATGGAAAATAAACACTTTGTGTCCATAGAATGAAAATGAATGAAGTACTTTTTGAAGTTCTGAACTGTTGTTCTACCTTGACTTTTTACAAGAAATTACATATTACATGTTCTTGTGGGGTGGGGGGGAATTACATTTTGTTCTTCATAATCAGCTTGAAAATATTCAATCAACAAAGTCCAACTGGGGGGGAAAAATCAACATTTGTTTTCAAGATCTTTAGAAAGAAGTACATGTTTTAATCACTATTTCAAAATGATCTCATATGATACGTATGATATATTAATCTAGCTCCCAAAACATTAACAATAGCAACCACAACACAAACTAAGAAAGCAGAAAAATGTACAAGTTATGGAGAGGATATCAAAGAATTCATGTAAGTTTTTTAAAAAAATGCGTTATAATTAACACCACTGTAAAATTCAAAAGGAAAATAAAATATGTAGAAGGTTTTGCTTGTTTGGGGAAATTGCTTGAAATGACAAATTACATTTTTCATTGTTGTTGTTGTAGTTAAGTTGTAGTCAAGTTGCCTGCAACTCATAGCAACCCCGTGAGCAACAGCCCTAAACTCTATCCTGTGAGTTTTATTGTCTCTGACACACCTAAACCTAATATCCTAGTCACTGAATTAATCCATTTCATCAAGAGTCTTCCTCTCCTGCGCTGTCCGTCTACCCTCCCAAGCATGACAGACGTCCCCCTCCAAAGACTGGTCCCTCTTTGCAACATGTCCAGAGTAAGTCAGACAAAGCTTCAGAATCCTTTCCTCCTAGCCTGGTTTCACCCTCTCTAGATCAAACATTCTCCTAAGTGGTATAGCACTGGTCTGTCCATTTGCTGTACAGATGTTAACTCGTGGTTGCTGTGATGCTAAACACTGACCCTATTGTGTCAAATGTGATAATGGTCACTTAAGGTGGACAGTGTTTGGTGGAGTTCCCCGATTAAATCAAGCATGGAAGCAAGAGTAGCATTCACTTCTGAAATAGCTTGCCTCCAGAAACTCTATGAACTTGGAGAATTGATGAAAGTAATGTAAGTGTTCACCTCTTTCATTCATAGGGTTGCTATGAGTCGTCTACGACTCGATGGCACTTAACAACAACAATAGGATGAACTTGTTTGTTCTCTTAGCATTCCATGGTATATTCAATACTCTGCTCCAGCACCACAGCTCAAAGACATCCATTCTCCTTCTATCATCCTTAGTCATTGTCCAGCTCTTTCATGAATAGAAAGTAATTGCAAAGACTATGGCCTGGATCAGGTGCACCTTAGTCTCCAGATCTATATCGTTGCTCTTAGGACTTTACTTGATATGGTTATGCCTTTAATAGTTACTTGGAATGACAATGCATAAGGCCTACTTTAAAATAGGTTAAACCATATAGTAAGATTCAGTTGTATCTGTCAGGTTAGGTTATAAGTGTTTAAAACATCCCCAAGATTCGGTAGCTTGCTTAACTCAGTGCATTTATTTCTAATATGTGCAAGGAAGCTCCCTCCGAGTGGCCACCAGAGCTCCCTACAAATGCCACTAGTGCTACATAATATTTTTTCTTTTATGAGACACAGTCTTTAACATCTTCCTGGTTTTCAAAATCATAATGATAACAGCAACTTTAATTTGAAGTTCATCATGGTTCATTCAGAAATCCAAGTTCTAGAGGGTTCATTTCTTCTGGTACTTTGAATGAAGAGGAAGAGATTATGGCAAATGGATCAGTGGTTTTAAAATTTATTCCAGGAAGACATATGTATCACCTCTGGCATACATTTCACTTATACAAGCAAGTCTTCTAGTCATGCCAGCCCTGAAAGGCTGTTCAGAGGAGTGATCCTACTAGTACTAGTACTAGCGAGATGGAGAAGGGGCAGGAGGATGGGGTGTATAAGCAGGTTCTAGTGATCACTACATGGAGCAGAAGTGTGGATTTCTTGTTACAGCAATGAATGTGATTCAAGGAATTTGAGCTGATTCTTTTCTTCTGTTGCTGGTGGTGTGTATTGTCAAACCAGAACCAAACCATAACTGACTCTTCAGAAGGCATTCAGAGGAAGTAAATCACAAGGAAGGAGATTGTCCATCTTTTTCCAGCAGAGCAGCTGGTCGATTCAAACCATGTACCTTCAGCGTGGCAGTGCAACTCCTTACCGCTAGGCCACCAGAGCTCCCTTAATTGTGTTTCTCCCACTTGTTAAGTGCTGTTGAGTGGAGTACAATTCATAACAACCCCATGAACAGTGGACCTGAATCTGTCCAATCCTGTGCCATCCTCACACTTTCTTATACACTAGAGCTCATTGTGGCAGTCACTGTGTCAATCCACCTGGTCGAGGGTCTTCCTCTCCTTCACTGACCCTCCACCCATCATGTCCTTCTCCAAGGAATAACCCCTCCTAGCAACATGCTCGAAGTATGTGAGGCAAAGCTCCATCATCCTTGCCTTCAGTGAGCATTCTGACATATTTGTTTGTTCTTTTGGCAGTCCATGGGATGTTCAGTGCACTTCTCCAGCACTTAAAGGCATCAATTCTTCTCCTGCCATGCTTATTCATTGTCCAACTCTCAGATGCATAGCAAGCGATTGGAAAGACCATGATCGTTAACTCATTAGTGTTACATAATTTTTTCTTTAAAGAGAAATTACCTATATCATATTCCTGGTTTTCAAAAATCATAATAACAACAATACTAACTTTAATTTTAAGTATCTATTATATACCAGGAACCATAAGCTCACTTTTTTATATGTATTATTTCACTGAATTTTAACGTAACCCTCATTTAAAAAAACTGGAATATAGAGATTGAGTGGGAGAAGATTGACTTATTATTCTAAAGGCAGGACTTAATCTGTTCTATTACAATATCTTTATCCCCATAAGTAAAGAATAAAATAATAGTACTTTATATTTCTCAATAGAACCGTGATATACTTTTTTAAAAAAAATGAGACTGAAAAAAATAACATGTTGTTTCAATGTCAAATCAAGACATAGCTTAGGTTGTCATAGTTGATTTTGAAATTAATTCAATGCATCCTAATTGTAAATGCCTTGAAGTTCAGGATTGTATTTTACTCATATTTATATCCTCAGCCCCCATCACAGTCTTGGAAGTACTTGAAATCTTTCACTAAACTTTTGAACTTATTGGGTAAATAGTGCATTGTTTCTAAAAAGCCTTATTAAGTGGAGCTTGGCTTTTCTCATTATAATAATTTCCTTGTTTTTGTTTTGTCAAGAACAAAGGTATAATTTAATACAAATTCAGATGAAGTGCATCCGTGTTAACGTTAACCACATGCACTCCACTCCACAGGTTCAATGATTTTGATGTGGTTCCCTCCACCCTCTGCTCCCAAGATTACCTGGCGATTTATGACGGTTCTAACGTCACTGATCCCCTCCTGGGTATGTTCTGTGGCTCCAAGCTTCCACCAAACGTGAGAGGCAACAGTAATATTTTGCTCCTGGTGTTCAAGACAGATGAATTTCAAACAGCAAGAGGTTGGAAGATAACTTTCCAACAGACACTGGGTAAGGTTTTTGGCCACTGGGTAAATCTATTTTTCATGAGTCTGACCTACCTTTCCACTTTTTTTTTCTTTGTAACTTGACTACAGTTGCTTTTACCTTAAGCTTAATGATATACGGCATGTAAGTCATGATTTTATGAAGTATGTGCGTTATCTTTTGATTAAAAAAAAAAAAGTATTTCACAAACCTCTCCCTCTATTATACAAAGTCAAGAGCTATTTATATGTGGCTATCTCAAATGAGCCCTTAGCCTCCAATCACCAGTGAAAGTAGTAAAACAAAAACCAAAGCTCACTGCCTTCAAGTGTATCCTCACTCCTGGTGACCGCCTGTTTTACAGAGTAGAATAGCTCCATAAGGTTTCTCTTAACTGTAACATTTATAGAAGCAGATCTCTGGCCTTTTCTTCCATTGTTGCTGTCTATGTTCAAACCACGAGAATTTAGGTTGGTAGAATAGCAAGTGGAAATGATAGAAGTTGAGCCAGGTGGCAAACAAGGGCCAATAGACAGACAATATGAAACCATGTGTGTGTTAACTTCAATCTTCAACTGGTAGAAAGCTTTCTCTTTCTCTCATTACCTTTAAGTCAGAACAGACCTGGAGCTGACCCCGCCTTAGGCTTCCTAGACTGCCTATCTTTCTCCTGAGGAGCTGCAGGTATATTTGAACCACCAGAGAGAAATAGCATTCAGCATAATCACAGGACTCCCTACAGACTAGAGATCCCCTAAAGAGCCCTTGGGGGTTTAAGTATTTGTAACTAGATGCGGCTTTTAGAAATATCTCTGGATGAAATCAAAACAACTATGAGATAGCATCTCACCCCAGTAAGAAGAGCAAAATTTAACAGAACAGCAAGCAACAAATGCTGGTGAGGTTGTAGAAAAACTGGAACCCTTATTCACTGTTGGTGGAAGTGTAAAATGATGCAACCACTGTGGAAGGCGGTGTGGCACTTTCTCAAAAAGTTGCAAATAGAGATACCATTTGACCCAGCAATTCCATTACTGGGACTATACAACCTAAAGATACCATAAGCATGTTTATTGTGGCTTTGTTCACAATAGCAAGGAGTTGGAAATAACCTAAGTGCCCATCAACAAACGAATGGATAGAGAAGCTGTGGGATAGTCACACAATGGAATACTATGCTGCATTGAAAAACAAGGAACTCATGCAATATTATTCAAAATGGGTGACCCTGGAGGACATTATGCTGAGTGAAGTATCTCAGTCACAAAAGGACAAATACTGCATGGTGCCACTGTTGTAAAACAGGACTGATCTGGGGTTGGGGAGAGACTGAGAAAAGTGGATTAAATAATGCATTGAAACAGAGGAGGGAGGAAACTGCTTAAAAAAAAAGATCTCTGTGGTAGCAGTATGGTGGAAGACACAAATAACCTTAAGACTTAAAAGGGACAGCATTCATTCTAGGCATCTGATTGGGAACTGTTGAAGCCTTTGACTAACATAGTGAGAATGGGAAGAGAGAAAAGGATGGAAATCTTAAAGATAGTCCTAAAATAAAATACATTGGAAATAGAATGATTGGAACTTGATGACATTACACATGGGCTCAGATGAAGATGACCTTTAATAGGAAAGTTACTAGATGGTGTAGTGCATTTGGGGAGCTAAGGTAATGCTTTTGGGAGGAGGCTGAGTTTGAAATCTGCAAGATGTCTCAGAGGAGATAACTTGGAGGCATCTAGAAATTGAGAAGAAATTTGGGGTTGAGAGTTCTCTGGCAGTCATGAATAGGGAAGGCAGGGGAAGCTGGGCTTGAGAAGAAATCTGTAATAATGCTGTGGTTAATTCTAACTATGTGTGAGAAATAATTACCTATGTCAGCTTAACTCCATACTTTGAATCCTTTAACAGAGAAGGTGCCTTCTTACTCGTAAGTGTATCAATGCCACAGCCTAAGATAATTTATATTTGATGTAAAAGGGTGCTTTGCTTCTCCTGTTTGAATATAGACATTATTAGATTACTGTTCTGAAAACTAACATCTCTTCAAATTACAGTATGAAGACTCAGAAGAAGCTGGGGCATTTTCCAGCTGCTAAACCAGTCTTACATTTCACAATGTCTCTTTCTATTTACCACATGCTGTGGCTAATCTTTATCTCTCTGGTAAAATGCAGACTTTACCTTACACTTCCTTACATTTGCCACATTATCTTTTTCATACATGTCTTCAGGGATGCAATTAGACATTTGTGTTTTGAAAGCTTCCCAATAAACCACAGGCATCATGACAAATGGTATCAAAATAGTACTTTGTCACCTACCCTCCTTAGCTGTGTCAACAATAAGTTGAAAGCAAGTCTCACCGGCAAACAAAGAGTATTACCTTAAAAGAATTGCCTAAGTGAGGTGGCATACAAAACACAGAAGACTGCTTTGAAAGAATTAATTTTTCTTTGGAGATTTCTTGCACTAAAGAACTCATAGATTCTTGCCTTTAGCACAGACTTCAGAATGAAATGGCATATGCATGCATTTGATCTTGTTACCTGCTTTCAAGTTGTTTTTCTTATTCCTAATGTATTCACTGAGTCCCTGGGTGGTTCAGCAGTCACCATGCTTGGCTGCTAACCAAAATGTTAGTAGTTTGGGTCTACCTAGGGACAATTTGGGAGACAGGCCTGCCAGTGTGCTTCCAAAAAGAATCAGTCATTCTGCTCTAACTCATGTGGGATCAGTATGAGTTGAAATCAACTTGAACCCAGTTGTTATGTTATTTTTGTTGCTGGTTTTATGTGTATGTACAAGTGTCATCTGCTAAACCTATGAATGACTCCGACTATTGTCCCTTCCTGCTGTCCGTAGTCTTCCTGGCTGCCTATATTTCTAGTTGTAGCTTAATGCATATTATCACTTATAGTTCAGTACACAAATTTTTATTAAATAGGACATTTAAGATTCAAAGAGTTGTCTTCAAGCTCTCCAGCACTATCATGTGTGTGTTGCTTCTCTAATTATTTAGTGTTCCATGTTGTTGTTGTTATTGATTGTTTTGAGTCCAGCACAACTAATAGCAATCCCATGAACAAAAGGCCTGAAGCATGTTATTTAGGAAGTGGATTCCTCTCCTGCTTCTAAATCTGTCATAGTATGTTACTGTTGTTATATGCTATAGGATCCTTCATTTGTTCTCTGAGCTACAGAGATGACACTTACAAACTCACTGTGGCAGTCATCACAACAAAGCAAGGAAACACTGCATAGTTTAAAAGAAGAAAAGGAGTGCAGCAGGGGTGTGTCCTGTCTCCATACTTTTTCAGTCTGTATGCAGAACAGATCATTCTAGAGTCTGGGCTTTATGAGGAGGAATCTGGCATCAGGATTGGAGTAAGACTCATCAACAACCTGAATTATGCAGAAAATGTATACAATATGGATAGAAGCTCAACATCAAGAAAACGAAGATTCTCACCACAGAACCAATTGACAGCATTAGGATAGATGGAGAAGAGATTGAAATTGTTAAAAATTTCAGCTTGCTCGGTTCCACAATTAATACTCTTGGCCCTAGCTGTCAAGAAATCAAAAGAAAAATTGCACTGGATAAATCTGCTGTCAGATACCTCTCTAGAGTGCTGAAGAGCAAGAATGTCAGTCCAGAGACTAAGGTGCGCCTGATCGAGGCCATGGTCTTCTCAATTAGTTGTTATGCATCAGAGAGCTGAACAATGGAATAGCATGAGTGAAGAATAATTGATGCCTTTGAGTTGTAATGTTGTAGAAGAGTATTGAACATAACCAAGAGAACTAACAAATCGATCCTAGAGAGGGTGAAAACAAGCTGCTCCTTGGAGGCAAGAATTGTGAAGCTCTATTTCACATACTTTTGGCATATAGCCAGGAGGGCGCAGTCTTTGAAGAAAGATATGCTTAGAAGGGTGGAAGAATAATGTAGGAGAGGAAGACACTGGATGAGACTGATTGACACAATAACTGGAGTATTGAGGGTAGATATGTCAGAGACAGCGAGATTGGCTCAGGATAGAGCAGTGTTCAGAGCTATTGTACCTGGGGTTACTATGAGTCGACCCGTACTTAACACAGAAGGAAAATCAGCATCAGGAGCATCATCTACCCATAAGTCACTGCACTTTTATAGTCCTCTGCTGTTTTCTTTGGGTCACAGAGGGAAATGTAGTGTGGAGATCAGACATGGAATTTACCAGCACTGTGTTAGCACTGCTTTTCATAATGAAGACATTTGTCTCCTTTTCATTTATATAAATGCCATGAGAACTTGGAAATACTTAAGAAGTAATTTGAAGTAATTGTTAATAGTCATTTGCTACTGTAAACCCAAGTATTATTACTTTTTTTTTTTTAATTTAGGTTGTTTATTTTTCATTTCAGTGAACATCTACAGAGATTTTGGGATTCCATTCATTCATTGTTGCACCCTTCTCCCCGCACAA
>NW_006399889.1:6050997-6100039 GCF_000299155.1 Elephantulus edwardii | reverse complement strand
AAATATAATACTTTTAGACTATTCTCTCTCCCATGTATTATTACTTTTTAAACTGTTTTGATGCTCCAGAATTTTCATTACCTCACTCTACTACTAGTCAATCTACTGGTCATTATGGATACCTTAAAAAATGGTTTACTTTGCTTTTTGCTGCATAGAGTGAAAGAAAGAAGAAAGAATTGGAGTGGATTTAGGCCTAGAGCCTATAGAACCTTTTTGTTAAATCCCTGTGTGAAGGACTTAATCCTGACTAATAGGATGTGCAGCCTTTCTGCTTGCTTCCCCTCAGCCATTTCAAACTCACAAACCTTCCATGATAAGAGGAGGAAAGTGACTTTAGGGCAGCTTCTCAGATTTTATTGTAAGAAAAAGGTTGGACCAACAGGGAAAAAATTCCATTTCTGAGGTTGTCAATTCAGTCTGGGGTGGGGACCCAAACCAACGAAAAAATGCTATTGACACTGAGTAAGTAACTGAAGTACAAATCATTTTAGTTAGTCTGTTACATTTCAGTATGGCTACAGCCTGACTGGGTAATACAAAGAGTTAGCTCTCAACTACCAATCATAAAGATTAGTGCTTCTAGCAATCATAAAGATTAGGTGGAGACACCTAGGAAGCCTGGGCCTGGGGATCAGCTGCCTGGATTGCCCTATGGAGCAGTCTTTTGCTCACGCAGAGTCCCCACACGTTAGAATTGAGTCAACCGTAACGGCAACCTCTTGCCTGCACTCTAAATTGATAATTACAAGTTTATATACATGTTTGGCAGTAGGTTTTGTACATCTGCTTTCATTTTTCAAGGGTTAGTAAGGAGCCAAGCATGCATAATTATGTGATTACTAAGTAAACTTCTTTCTCCATGGTTATATTTGTCTTGCTAGTGGGTCAGAGTGAACCTGAGGGGAAAATCCTCTAGCTTTTTGTTCTGTATTTTACCATATACAGAGAGAGGAAGGAGATTTTTTTTTTCATGAAACTGCTTCTCTTATGAGGCCCTGTGCAAAAATATTAGGTTAGGAGAAAGAAAAGAAAAAAGAAAAAAAAAACACAAACAATTCACAGAAACTATCAGTAGCTGGGTGGCTTGGTGGTAAGGGGTTGCACTACCAACTCAAAGGCATATGATTCAAATCCACAAGCTGCTCTGAGGGAGAAAGATAAGCAATCTCCCTCCTCCCATGCGATTAACTGCCTCTGAAAACTCACTAGAGGGTCAGCTATGAATTGACTCCAGCTGGACAGTACTTAACAATAACAAAAACTGCAAATCTGCTTCCCTTTTTCCCCATGCAGCCCAAAATACGTAAATTATTGATCCTGAGTGATTGGTAACCAGCAAAGTGGTAACACGAGGCTTCTTCAGAGAACCATGCCACTGGATTTATCTTCCAAACTCTTTTCACTTTTATCAGCTCTTTATTGGCACGTGTGATCACTGACAGTTTAAAAAGCTCTCAGCTCGGAAGATTCGGTGGAAGCAGGCACACTCCGCAGAGCAGAAATGACACTGAGAGTAAAGACTTTGTGTCCTATTAACTTCTGATGTTTAGTCCCCACCACTTCTTCACTGGGGTCAATTTCAGTCAGAACTGCATTGCTTTGTCTATCTCATCAGTCATATTATATGCTGGAAATATGCCTTTAACCATAAAGGCTTCCAATTCACCTCACTAGAAACATATTGCACTGGGAAAGTCTCCAGTCAAGGACCTCTCCAAATTATTGAGGAGCAATGGTGTTAGTTTGAGGAGTGAGATGTGCCTGATTCAGGCCATGGTCTTTTCAATCACTTGCTATGCATCTGCGAGCAGGACAATGAATAAGGATGACAGAAGAAGTACTGATGACTTTGAGTTGAGGTGTTGGAGAGGAGTACTGAATATTCCCATTGACTGTAAAAAGAACAAACAGATTATGTCTTGGAGAAGAGGCAGCCAGAGTACTTCTACGACACAAAGATGACAAAACTTTGTCTCACATATTTTGGGCATGTTGCTGGGAGAAGCTATTCCTTGGAAGAGGAAATCATGCTTGGAAACTGAAGGGCCAGCAAAAGAGAGGAAGACCTTCATCCAGATAGACTGACACAGTGACTGCTGCCAAGGACTCAAGTGTGTCAGAGATTGTGAGGATGGCAGGGTTCAGATCTGTTGTTCATAGGGTTGCTATGGGTCATATGTGACTCAACGCACCCAACATTTGCAACTGGTCTCATGCAGAGACGCACCCAACATTAGCAACTGTCTCTTCCTTACACATAGTCACCATTTCATCACCAGACTTCTACATATTGGCTTGTAATGGGGATTTAAGGTAAATGTATCTATTGTGTAAAACCATGCCATTTCTTTCAAAAACACTGTATTTTGTAACCCCTGTGCAAAATTTCAACATGAAAACGTGAATTTGACCTCATTAGGTGGACAATCTGTAGACATCAGAATCATGGAGTTACAAAGAGTGAAGAGTGCCCCCTGCAGGAGATTATGTCCGAGGAGCAGAAGGCTGTTTCCTGGAGAAGTGGATGTTGTGAGGATAAGGCAGCACCAGAGACAGCGTGCTTAAATACTGGAATCATGCATGACTCAAAACTCCCAGCCTCTGCGGCCCACACCCTACATGCTGTGGATTAGGGTCACTATCTGGCTTCCTGCACCTGTGGTAGATGCCTTATGAAGAATGAGTCAAGTAGCATTAACATTGGACTCAGAGACCTCTGCTGTGAAAAAAGGCAGAAAATGCCAAAGCGCATGTTTAATAAGGACAAAGTGCTTCAGAGGACAACAAAGGTGGAAACCAGGAATCAAGTGGCCATGATCCAGTTGACTCATTGTTTCATTGCCGGGTTTTATGGCTTTGGAGAAGTTCTATAACATTTCTGAACTCAAATTTTGTGTACTACAATGAAAATCCACTTGAAATATTTTCTCCAGCCTTTAATATTGCAGTAGGAATTAATAGATAATTTCTGTGAAATGTCTTAGATGTTGAAGACAGAAACTGCACCCATTATAGCATAGTATTAAAACCCAGATGTTCCATTAAATGAAGCTCCATGACCTGCTCTCCCCGACTCAAAGCTGGAGAGCGTGGTGGGCGTCATCTTGCTGACCACTACATGGTGCAAGACTTCCCATTTTTTTTAACCCATACTGCACTGAAATATAACCATCAAACTCTAATTTCATAATAAAAATGAAGAGTCACATGTTAAATTCCAATTAAATCCTTAGGCCTTTCATAGAAACCTAGCACATAATTATTACTCCATCAATAGCTAAAAAATGAACTAAAGAATAAGGTATACATAACCGTGTTTATTGCAACTTTGTTCACAATAGCAAGGAGTTGGAAACAACCTACGTGCCCATCAACAAAGGAATGGACAGAGAAGCTGTGCTATATCCACACAATGGAATATTACACTGTATTTAAAAACAAGGAACTCATGCAATATTATTCAAAATGAGTGACCCTGGACAACATCATGCTGAGTGAAATATCTCAGTCACACAGGGACAAATACTGCATAGTGCCACTATTGTAAAACAGGACTGACGTTGGGATTTTGTGAGAGACTGAGAAAGATGGGATAAATAATGTATACTGCATTGAAACAGATGAGGGAGAAAACTGTTTAAAAGGGATATGTGATTACTTATTATTGTCATGACAGGAGTCCAGAGTGAAGGCTGCATAATGGAGTGGACCTGGGGGGAGGGATTGTAAAACAATGAAAGAATTTTTCTTTTACTTTTCCAAGAGGGCAGTATACTAGGGGGGGAAGTTGGGAGGCGAGAAAAGTGCAACAATGAACGAATGGAAATCCAAAGTCTGTAACTTTTCATTAAAATTCATAATAATGAAAAAATTTTAAAAAATAAGGAAGCAAATTATGTTGACTTAACAATTACATTATATGATAATAAAGATAAAATATACCATATGTTACTCATTATGCTGTATTTAGATTCGTTTCATTCTCAGAATTCCTCCTGGCCCATGTAATCCAGCTATTAAAGAGGCTAGATTATGGCATCACTTTTATCCTCAGCGAATTAGGAGTCCTGAACCAGAGTCAGCATTTGGGGTTATATGTGCCTGGTCTCTGGATTCTTACCTGTTGCCTTACCATCTGGAAAAGGTCTCTCAAATATGCTAAAGATGACAGTTGAGAGTGATGAGAAGAAGCTAAGGAAATTGAATAAGGGTTCACTCATCAGCAGGGATAGGAAAAGAAGTAAAGAGAGACAGAGAGAGATGAGGTGACTCTGGGGGGATAACTCTGGAAAATACAGTTACAGTGACAATCACTTACAGATTAAACCTTTGTTACTTTTATATTTCATAGTTCCAATATTTTGATGTCGAGAGGCATTCTAAAATCCTGTGGCCTGAAAATAATAAGATTATAAACGTTCAGTGACACCAACTGTATATGTGTACGTGTCTCTATTCACTTCTTAGCAGGCTGCTGTTCGCTGCAGATACAAATTGCTTTTAGAAGTTTCAGTGCAATAATATATAGAATAGATGTGTAATTTTGTAAGTTATTGCTGAAATAGCTCCATTCGACAATATTGGGTGTATTACTTGAAAGCAACCAAAAAGTCATGAGTTGGTTTTGTTCTCTTAATATTACATCTCTGTCTTATGAAGTCGAGAATGAGATGAGCTGACCCTATAAATTCATTTGCAGAAAACTAAAGTAAGCTCATTTCCGCCCATTTTAAGCTTTACAACTTGTAGTGATCAGACTTCCCTTGGGAAAGGACGCCGATGACAAGGTTATCTGCAGTTTATCTTTTGTGGAGCTTTATTGAAAAGGATTTGTTTGTTCCCACAATGTGGGAAGAGAATAAAGAAATCAACAAATGATGAAAAGAACCCAGGTTTACCAAGACCCTACAAAGCAAGTAGATAGGAGTATGATTTTACATCAGCAAAAAGAAAGCAAAGTTTTTCTTATTAAAACATCTTTAACCTAGAGGTCTGCACATGCTGGAATGATCAAATTGTTGTTCCTGGTTCTGAACGTTAAGAAAGATCTTGAGAAAATAAAGCTACATGATTGGAGACAAAACTAAATGATATAATAGGATGAATGGTGAAATACAAGGTAACGCTTTGAAAGCCATTCAAATGAATCAGAGATGGTCAGCGATTCTTTTGCATTACCTAAGCCACACCAGTCCGCCCCCAAAATACAACCTTGTCTTAGATAACCGCATGTTTTACATTAATTATTTGTAGCTGAAAATGCCTTATAAAAATCATGATCCTTGACCAGATCAACATGGCTCTAATGTAGTATGTCTAGCATTGTAAAGCAAAATAACCTGGGTCAGCAATAAAATTTTAAATATGCTTAGGTTGCAAATCAACTGGAAATAGACAAGCTATACACCTGTGTTCTTTTCATCAACATAGGATGGGTTTGTCAACTCTGTATGGGTACTTTATACTCTGCTCACTTGCAAGTAAAGATTTGCCACAGAATCCCGTATTACTAATCCCACCTGCCACTGAGCATCAACTGTGTGTTAGATGAAGCACACTGTGATTTGCATCAATTATATCACTTACTCCTCACAACTGCTTTATGAGGGAGACTTGATCCAGTTTAACAAATGACAGATAAGAATTAAAGATATTAAGTAATTGTTTTAGGGCAGATTTTATTAAAGGTAAAGCGAAGCTTTGAAGGAAGCCTACCTCTCTTTCTCAGTTCTGCTTTTTCTAGAAACCCTATGTGACTTTTTGGCAATCATTAAATGCGCAGAACAAAGAGGGATTCTTCATGACTTTTCTGAAAGGGAAGTAACTTTACTATTTGGAGTAGAGCCACTGCTTTCAGTTTTCATCTCCTCATTTGGCACTGCATTCCGTGCCGTAGCATGCCAATCTATACAAGTCTCTGCATAGGAGTTGCCATGTTTCCAGTCCTCATTCTACTCTAAAAGGGCGGCAGGAAGGAAAGAAGCAAGAAAGAGGGGGTGGAGGATGGAAGAAGAGAGGGAAGGAAGCAGTCAAAGAAAGGGGGAAGAGAAAAGGTAACATGTACACATGGCTTGACATAAATAGAGCCCTGCTAACTGAAAGATCAGTAGTTCAAATCCACCCAGCAGATCCATGAGAAAAAAAGGGTCAGTATTCTGCTTCAGTTAAAGTTATAGCCTAGAAAACCCTATGCAAAGCTCTGCTCTGTCAAAGATCAACTCAACAGCACATAATATGTAAAGAAATGCGTCAAGACTGGGAATTAAAATACCAAAAAAGGAAGAACATGATCAGCACTTCTCAAGCTGAAAGAATGGAAGAAAACATCCAAGTTTTGATTTGCAATATTGAAGAATTACATGGGCAAAATATGGAGAAACACAAAAAACATCAAAGAAATGCACAATATTATACTAAAATATGGGAGAAATATATGGTATTATTATACAAAAAATAATTGTTCAACATTCAATTATTTCAGGAATCAGTGCATGACAAAGAATTAATGGTATAAGTCCAAGTTGCAATGAAATCATTGGTGGAAAAACAATAGCTCTGGAATTGATGAAATAACAATTGAGATGTTTCAATTAATGGATGCAGTATAGGAAGAATCCTCTCATCTATACCAAGAAATTTAGAATGCAACTGGACAACTGGCTAGAAGAGAACCATATTTGTTTCTATTACCAAAGAAAGGTGATCCAGCAGAATATGAGAATTATGAAACAGTTTCACCAATATCACACGCAAAGAAAAATGTTGCTGAAGATCATCCAAAAATGGCTAGAAAAACACATTGACAGAGAACTGCCAGAAGTTGAAACTGAGTTTAGAAAATACTGTGGCACCAGGAATATTTTTTGCTGATAAAAGATGGATCCTGGCTGAAAACAGGGTACCAAAAGAGAGACTGTCTGTGTTTTATTGACTATGCAAAAGCATTTGATTGTATGGATCATAGCAAATTATGATTAACATTGAAAAGCATGGGAAGCCCAGAATATTTAATCATGCTCCTACATAGCCTAGACCTAGACCTAGAAGCTGTTGTCCAAACAGAGCAAGGGGACACGGCATAGTTTAAAATCAAGAAAGGTGTGTGGTGTGGCCATATTCAATCTGTATGCTGAACAAATAATTTGAAAAGTTCGACTGTAAGAAGAAAAATTTGACATCAGAATGGGAGGAAGACTCATTAAACAATATGGTGTTGTGCAGATGACACAACCTTGCTTACTGAAATATTCACTGCAGAAGATCAAATACTACAGCTTTCAGTATGGATTACATCTCAACATCAAGAAAGCAAAAATCTTCACCACTGGACCAGTTGGTAACATCCTGATAATTGGAGAAAATTTGAAATAGTCAATGATTTCATCTTTGTTCAGAAGACAGGAAAACAAAAGATGAATTTAATTGAGACAGTGTACTGTCAGGGACCTCTCCAGCGTACTGAGGAGCAATGATGTCATTTTGATGAGTAAGGTGTACACGATTCAAGTTGTTGTCTTTTCAGTCACTTGCTATGTGTCTTAAGAATTGGGTATGAAAAAAAAAAAGAATTGGGTATGAATGAGGATGATTGAAGAAGAACTTGGTGCTTTTGAGTTGTAGTGTTAGAGAAGGGTACTGAATATCCTATGCCCTGCCAAAAGAACAAACATATGTCTTGGAGAAGGTCCAGCCAGAGTGTTCCTTAAAGACAAGGATGGTAAAGATTCACGTCTCATACTTTGGGCATGTTGCAAGAAAAGGTTATTCTTTGGAAAGGCACATGGTGCTAGGAAATGTGGAGGGTCAGCAAAAGGAAGCAAGACCCTCAATGAGGGTCTGCAGCAATAGGCTCAAGTATGTCAGAGATGATGAAGACGACAGAAGATAGGACAGGGTTCAGATCTGTTGTCTGTAGGGTTGATATGAGTTACACTAGACTCTCGGACACATAACAGCACCAACATCATTAGTATTACATGCAAATAATTTTTTTTCTGAAGATCAATTTAAAAAAAAAAAATCCCAGTAGTATATTGGTGATCAAAAGTACAAAGAGCTTCCAGAAATCCAAACAAGTTAAAGTACTTCTTTGTTCATTGTCCAGCTTTCAAAGCATATGAAGCAAAAGAAAGTTCCATGGCTCAGGTCAGACACACCTTAGCCTTTGCCCTTTAGCTCTTTAAAAAGGTCTGTGTTAGCTGATTTGCCCAAAGCAATATATCATTTGATTTCTTGACTTCTGCTTCCATAGATGGTGATTTTGAGTCCAAATAAAAAGAAATTATGGACAATTTGAGACTTTTCTCTCATTACCATGATATTTCTTATTGGTCCAATTGTGAAGATTTTTTGTTTTCTTGCTATTCAGATTTAATCCATACTAAAATCTGTGGTCTTTGATCTCCATTAGTATTTCAAGTCCTCTTCACTTAACAGTAATCGAATCTAAGAATCGAGTCTTTCCACAGCTCCTAAAGAACATTTTTTGCTGTTTTCTGGTAAAATTTCATAATTTTACATTTTTCATTTCTTAATCCATTTTGAGCTAGTTTTTATTTGCGGTCTGAGGTTTATCTTGCAGTTACATTTTTTTGTCTAAGGATATTCAATATGTTCCAGAAACTTGGTTGAAATAACTGTTCTTTCCCCATTGAGTTATGTTTGCACGTTTGTGAAATTAGTTGATTATATTGTGTAAACCAATTTCCTGTTCCAGTGATCAATGTGTCTGACCCTCTACCAGTATTATCTTGATGATCTATGTTGTCGTTGATTGCCTTCGAGTCGAACATGACTCATAGCGACACTATGAACAAAAGGCCTGAAGCCCCTCTACAAGTATCAACATTTATAAAAATTCATAGAGTTTCCGGAGGCAGTCTTAATATTGAGTAAGAATATGGAGTGATTTTTTTTCTTATGCTGTATTTATTTGTCAAGATGGTTTCAACTTTTTGAGAACGAGTGACTTTCCATATAATTATAGAACAAGTTTGTCTAAGTGTACAGAAATCGTTCTTGAGTAGTTATACAATTGTATTAAATGTACACATTATTTTAAAGATTTGATATGATTATACTATATTTGCTATATTTCAATTTGTGAACATTTTATATTTCTTTTTATTTAGAACTTTTAAAATTATCTGATTTTATAATTTGTAACACAAAGATACTATTCATGTTTCATTATGCATATATCTAAGTGGTTTATTTGTAGTGATTGTAAATGCTATTGTTTTTCATTTTAATCTCCAACTATTCATTGTAAAGAAGTGTTATGGATTTTTTTGGAGTGTGCTTATTTTCTTAGATCTTTCTAAACTCATTGGTTTCTGAGAGTTTGTGTAGATTCCCTGGAATTTCCTACATGATAACCTCTTCTGCTTTATTTCTTCTTGCCAGCCCATGATTGGCTTTTCTTGCCATTTACACAAGTAAGAATTTCTAGTAATATTCTGAGTAAGATTGTGCTGCTGTTATGTGCTGTTAAGTCAGCTAAGCCTAGTGAGAGCAAATATTTCTCCCTTATTCCTGATCTTAGGAGGGAAACATTTCGTTCTTCTCCATTAAGTATGATGTTAACCATATGGTTTTTATAGATATTCTTTAACA
The DNA here is from genome assembly GCF_000299155.1 of Elephantulus edwardii. NCBI lineage: Eukaryota > Metazoa > Chordata > Mammalia > Macroscelidea > Macroscelididae > Elephantulus > Elephantulus edwardii. The sequence continues at coordinate 6,090,421 of NW_006399889.1, read as the reverse complement.
AGTTGATGACATTGCCTTCTATTCCTAGTTTAGATATGTGTCCATGAATGTGTGTTAGGTTTTGCAACTGATTTTTTTCCCTATATCAATGATACACTCTTTCTTAAGAAACAATTTTTTTTAATTCCAAACTTGGTAAGAATGGTTTTCCTGAAATGTCCTGGAGCTAACAATGCATACATAAGATGTTTTCAGTAATACCTAAATAATGCAAAATGAATTAAAGATAAATGATAGCATCCTCCTTATCCTACACTTTTTATGTACTATATTGATCTTGGTCTATTGGTTATAGCTACTTCATTGGTGCTGAAAGCACTTTTCTTTTATTGTTGTTAAGTGCTGTCTAGTCATAGATGACTCATAGTGCCTCTATGAACAAAAGACCTGAACACTTTGTATAACTTACATCATTTCTCTAAGTTCATAGCTTTCCAGAGGCAAGCTATTGCAGAAGTAGATGCCACTCCTGCTTACAAGCCTGTTTTAAGAGCTCCACAGAACACTGTCCACCGTGGGTGATCATTATTGCATTTGACACATCACTGTCACAGTATTTAGCATCACAGCAACTTGCCACTAACCTGAATTGTAGCTGTTGACTTGCCTAGTGGCAAGAAGCTGTGCTGCAATCCTGAAGGTATGGAGTTAGAGGCCATCAGCTGCTCTGTGGGAGAAGGATGGGCAATCTCCTCCCATGTGATTAACTGCTTCTGAAAACACACTGGAGGGTCAGCCATGGGTCAGTTCCAGTTCAACGATACTCAGCAACGACAACAATAACAATGTGGTTCTGTGTGGTCTGTGAACTATCACAGTGAACTCTGGATACAGCAGAGCTCTAAGATTGATGTCGGGATGAGAATAAATAAGTACAGGAGTGTGGGGGACAAGTCCATCCTCATGGAAATTGGATTTGTGTTGTTACTGATGGGGACAGTTGCCTTTTGTGGACTTAGTAAAGGTCAGATATGGCCATCCCCACACCTTTCTTTTAGTAAATACTTTTATCTTAACATTTTGTTTTACGCTTCTCAAATGTTAACAGACAAAAGCACATTCTAAGTTAAACTATATTTTAAGTGAGTCAAACATGCAAAGGCTCCAGTTAAAAAACAAAACAAAACACCCTAAAACTATCATAAAAGCCATTAGTATGTCTATCTTTTCTAACATAAATTCCATAGCTTATACGCTATACACATTTGAGCTTTGGTGGTGGTGATGGTGATGGTGATGTTTATTCTAGTACAACATTAGGAGAATATAGCTCTGAGTGGTTGAAATGAAGCTGTCCTGCTGCACTCCCATCTCCCTGAGGCACCAGCTCTCAATGCACTTATGTTCTGCTTCCTGTGCCTCATTGCTGCTTCCTTCCAGGACAGCCTAGAGCCACAGATGGCTCACTGGGGTACAGGAAAATGCCGATCTTTATCTGTAAATATGGCCAGCCATCCACCAGCTGTCCAAGTAGTGTTTGTCCAGGGGCTGAAGGCAATGCTATCCGGAAGACCTCAGTAATGTCAGCTGTATGTAACGCCAGCCACATAAATGTCAGTGCTCTGCACAATTCATCTTCCTCCATAAATCCTTCAAGATGCTTTCTCTGAGATAACTACTTTCTCTGAAAACTACTTTTTCTTTTTAGCAGATTTGCTTTGGCTTGTGCTTCACTCTAACGTTTGATAATTGGTAAGGGAAAGAATTTAGGATTCCATTACTGATTTTTAATTAAATAGATCAGGACCGACTGATTGCTGATGATGAGTTTATGTTTCTAATATATCTTTAGCCAAAATCTATTCTTTCTCTAAAGAAAAAGCTCTTTTGTATGAAGGGGTTGGTGGGTTGTTTTGGGGTTTTTTTTCCAATTTGGAGAAGGTTAGAGTGACATTTGTTTTCGGGCACAGGGAACATTGTTAGAGAATGGCTGTGAAGATTAAGCTTCTGAGGATACCTGACTGGTGAGGTAAGAGTTGATGGATGAGAGGTGGCAGGATGGTTGAAAAATGTGTGGTCACGAGAAAGACGATAGATTCATCATGCCAAACAACACACCAAGGTTAACATGTCTTATACCAGCACAATTTTAGAAAAATAGGTATTAATATAATAACTATTCTTATTGTACATGTGAAAGTAATTTATTTCCTAATCACAGTCATCTTTTTTTTCTGTTGTGTATATTACCAGCAAAACACAGAAATAGTAACTTGACAATAGTACTTTTTGAGCAAAAACTACTTTTCTTTTGTTAATATTCATCTTTATATTTTCCTAGTGACATGGATGTTTACATTTCTCTTTTCCTGTAGGAGAACAAAGCCACTGGACAATTGTACTCTTTAGTGTTTAAACACTAAAATGGGGAAATTGAAGCAGTTATAACTATGTCCCACATCACCTAAATACCTCCCGGGGCATATAATATGTTTATGTCAATTTTGTCGATGTTTGGTCAGGATTATCTACTGGTAATGTTGGTTTTCCATTTTCTTTATGTTGTGTACCTTGACATCCCCCAGGGATGTAGTTCCAGGACACCTATGAGTACCCAAATCTGTGAATGCTCAAGTTCCCTTGTATAAAATGACATAGTCTTTGCATATTAACTACATACATCCTCTGTTATTGTTACATACTATCAAGTCAGAACTATCCCATAGCTGACCCTCCAGTGGGTTTACATAGGTAGTAAATGGCACACAAATAGAATGTGCATCTTTCTCCTCCAGAGCTGCTGTGGTGTGAATACTGTATGCCTTTGGGTTGACAGTGCAGCTCCTTACCCACTAGTTTTAAGTCATCTCTCAAAAGAACTCAAACTCTCTGCTGTTGAGTTGATCTCGCCTACAGTGACTTCCCATCAGGTTTCTAAGGCTGTAAATCAAATGGGAAGAATTGCCAATGGAACAGCTGAGAGATCCTAACTGCTGGCTTTGGGCAGGCAGCCCACCTCCTTACCTGCTAGACTACCCAGCGTTCCTGAAAATCAAGTCTACATGGTATGCCAATTGACATATTTTAGATAACAGATGCTGCCCTGGACATGCTCACCAAGTTGTGCCAAGAACCACTTGGCCAACAAACTGGAAGAGATCTATATTTGTTCCCATCCCAAAGAAGGGTGACCCAACAGAGTGTGGAAACTATAGAACAATATCATTGATTTCACATGCAAGCAAGATTCTACTGAAGATTACCCCAAACCAACTGAAACAGCACAACAGCAGAGAACTGCCAGAAGTCCAAACTGGGGTTAGAAGGGGTCGTGGTACTAGGGGTATTGTAGCTAATGTTAGATGGATCTTAGCTGAAAGCAGGGAACACCAGAGGAATGTCTATCTGTGTTTCATTGATTGTGCAAAGGCATTTGACTGTGTAGATCATAACAAACTCTGGCTGACTATGAGAAGAATGGGAGTCCCAGAACACTTGATCGTGCTAATGAGAAACCTATACTTGGACCAAGAGGCAGTCGTCAGAACAGAGCAAGGGAACACTGCATGGTTCAAAATTGGGAAGGGTGTATGCCAGGGATTTGTCCTGTCTCCATACCTTTTCAAGTTGTATGCAGAACAGATTATCTGGGAGGCTGGGCTCTATGAGGAGAAATGTGGGGTCAAGATTGGTGGAAGATCTATCAACAATCTGCATTATGCAGATGATACAGCCCTGCTTGCTGAAACTGAGAAGGACCTCATGCACTTGCTGCAGAGGGTCAAGGACTGCAGCCTCCAATATAGATTGAGGCTCAATGTCAAGAAGACAAAGATTCTCACCACTGGACCAACTGGCAGCAACAGGATGGATGGTGAAGAGATTGAGATTGTACACAGCTTTAGTTTGCTTGGCTCCACAGTCAAAACTCTTGGCACCAGTAGCTAGGAAATTAAAAGACATTGCGATGGGAAAGTCTGCCGTTAGGGACCTCTCCAAAATACTGAAGAGCAATGGTATCTCTCTGGAGACTAAGGTGCATCTGATACAGGCCATGGTCTTTGCTATCACTTGTTATGCATCAGAGAGCTAGACAGTGACTAAGGAGGATAGAAGGAGAATTGATGCCTTTGAGCTGTGGTGCTTGCGAAGAGTATTGAGGGTACCAAGGACTGCTCGGAAAAAAAAACAGATTCATTCTGGAAAGGGTTAAACCAGGTAACTCCTTGGAGGCAAGGATTCTGAGGCTCCGTCTAACATACTTTGGGCAGGTTGTAAGGAGGGACAGGTCCTTGGAGAGGGGCATCATGCTTGGGAGGGTGGAGGGACAGCACAGGAAGGGAAAACCCTCTTTGAGGTGGATTGATTCAGTGACTGGGATAATCAGGATGGGTGTGTCAGAGGCAGTGTGATTGGCACAGGACAGAGCAGGGTTTAGGGTTGTTGTACATAGGGTCGCTATGAGTCTCAAGCGACTGGACGGCACATAACAACAACAACAACCAAGTACAAACCAAATGCTATACAAATAATACTTTCTCTTCCTCTTAGCTTTTGGGTAATTCTTTTAACTATTTAGTGCTTGCCTCCTCTCAATATTTTTCAGTCCAAACGTAGAATCCTACAGATGTGGAAAGTGCATTGTATGCATTTTATGATTTAAGTAATGTGCTGTACTACAGTTTTTTAAGTCACACAAATTATTTGTGTGTATATATTTGTGTGCTATTTCTATAACTGTGCTATTTTAACCATAGTGTTGTGTTAAAAACCATCTGAAATTCTGTAGGTTCTAACTAAAACATCTCTTCTTACCTCTTAAAATCTGCAGAGTGGTTTGCCTGCCAGTTTCAGGCTGCAGGTTGACTGGATTCAGTTCTGCCCTGCAACCTCAGCTTTCCTGGTGTCCTCTAGTTACTTGAGTAGCTCATTATCTTTTCCTGGAGCTCAGAGGCACAGGTAGCCAAGCTATACCACATAGCCCATATAAAATATCTCCCTACTTCACAATTACCATTATTCCACTGTCTAAAGCATAACCTATGCACAAGCCAAACACGAAGGTGATGGGAAAAATATACTCATTACAGTCTAGTGCACTGCAAGAAGTGGGAATGGAAAGAGAAGCATGCTACAATCCAGGGCAACCCAGGCCAAAGACTTGAACACGCTTCTTTTAAGTTCCCTAGAGGGAATGTTTCTTATAGGACATCATTATCACTATTATTATTTAATTATGTCTAATATCACTAGGCTCTAGTGGCCTAGTGGCATAAGCTGCACTGCAATCCTGAAGGCACGTGGTTCAAGGCCACCAGCTGCTCCATGCGAGAAGCATGGACAATCTCCTGCTGTGCACTTAACTACCAATGAAAATCCACCTCAGACTCAGCTATGGATCAGTTCTGACTATGGTACACAACAACAGCAACAATATCAAAAGACAAATGGCATGGGGTAAATCTGCTGTCAGGGACCTTTTCAGAGTACTGAGAAGCAACGATGTCAGACTAAGGTGCATCTGATCCAGGTCATGGTCTTCACCATTACTTACTATGCATCAGAGAGCTGGATAATGACTAAGGATAATAGAAGAAGAATTGATGCCTTTAAGTTGCGGTCCTACAGAAGAGCCTTGAACATACCATGGTCTGCCAAGAAAATAAATAGATCAGTCTTAGAGAGGGTGGAAGCTAATTACTTCTTGGAGGCTAGGATTTTGACTCTCCATCATACATACTTTTGGCACATGATCGGGGGGACCGGTCCTTGGAGAAGGACATCATGCTCAGAAGGGTGGTGGGACAGTACAGGAGAGGAAGGCCCCGGATGAGATGGATTGATACAGTAACTAGGGCAATGGGGGTAGGTGTGTCAGAGTCAGTGAGACAGGACAGGGCAGGCTTCAGAGCTGTTGTACAGAGAGTCTCCATGAGTTGCAGGTGACTTGAAGTCACATAATAACAACAATAGGGAGGTCGGGTGGCCTAGTTGTAAAAAAAAAAGCTGTGCTGAAATCCCAAAGACATACAGTTCAAATCCACCACTTGCTCCACAAGAGAAAGATAAGCAAATATTCTCTCATGTGATTTACTGCCTCTTAAAACCCACTGGAGGGAAGGGTCAGCTATGGGTCAGTTCTAACTCAGCAGTAAACAACAAGGCAGTTCCAGTGGAGTAGTCTGTAGGGAGTTGAGCTACTAACCCAGAGGTCTCAGCTCTCTGGATTCAAATGGGAGGAAAATGGGCAGACTTCCCCCATACTATTCACAGCCTCAGAAACAGAGTGAGGGGCCTGTTGTGAGTTGGTTCTGGCCTGATGACAGAGTTTTTGTTGTGTTTTAAGTCCTGCTCCGGGGAGCTCTGGTGGAATAGTTCATAGGGAGTCGTGCTGTTAACCCAGAGGTTGTGCGTCTCTGGCAATTCAAACCACCAGCAGCACTGGTCAGTCTTCTATTGCCATAAATGCAGCCTCAGAGGACTGTTAAAGTTCATAGAGTTTCCAGAGGCATGCTGTTTAGGAAGTGGATGCCACTTCTGCTTCCAAGCCTGTCATAGTATGTTATTGTTGTTATGTGCCATTGAGTTGCCTGCAGTTTATATCAACCCTATGTACAGCAGTTCTCAACCCTTCCCTGTCCTGAGCCAGTTTCACTGATTCCAACACATCAATCTCCATTGCCACAGTTACTGTATCAATCCATCTCATCCATGCTCTTCCTCTCCTGTGCTGTCCATCCACCCTTCCAAGCATGAGTTGGAATTAATTTGACTGTACCTAACAGCAACAAGATACTCATAAGGAGCCCTGGTGGTTTGTAGAGTGAAGTCTTGGGATTACAGCTGAAAGGTTAGCAGTTCAAATCCACCAGCCACAGCCCATGAAGATTATATGAAGTATCCTCCCATAAAGGTTTACAGCCCCTGAACCCCAGCAGATGGTCTCTATGAGTCAGTATTGAGTCACATGCAGTGCTTTAGTTCCTTAAAATGGTGCTTACAACACATTTAATGGCTAGCCCAGAGGTTAATAGTTTATACCCATCAAATGCTTTGTAAGAGAAAAATGAAGCAGTCTGGTTCTATAAAGATTTACAACGTTGGAAACCACATTAACAGTTCTATGGTGACCTACACAGGTACTGAGTCAGAACCACCTCAATAGTGATTAATTTGGTTTGGAACTTTAAGGATACTCATTATACTCAAGTACAGTTGTCATTCTGCCTTTATTGACTTACTAGCAAATCAGTGGGCTTCCCAGAACATTTAATTATGCTCCTGTGAAATCTATATTTGGACCAGGAAGCAGTCATCGGAACAGAGCATGGAAAAATTGCCCATTTCAAAATCAGGAAAGGAGTGTGTCATGGACATATCCTATCTCCATACTTTTCCAATCTATATGCGGAACAGATCATTTAGGAGGCTGAACTTTATGAAGAGAAATGTGGCATCAGGATTGGAGAAAGACTCATCAACAACATGTGTTATGCAGATGACACAACCTTGCTTGCTGAAACTGAGGAGGAGTTGAGTGAAGTATTTGCTGCAGAAGGTCAAGGACTGCCGTCTTCAATATGTATTGATGCTCAACATCAAGAAAACAAAGAGTCTCAACCACTCGACCAATTGGCAGCATCATGATAGATGAAGATTAAGATCGTTTACAATTTCAGCTTGCTTGGTTCCAAATTAAACACTCTTGGCACCAGCAGCCAGGAAATCAAAAGACAAATTGCATTAGGAAAATTTGTTGTCAGGGACCTCTCTAGAATGCTGAAGAGCAATGATGTCAGTCTAGAAACTAAGGTGTGCCTGATCCATTTGCTATGCATCAGAGATCTAGACAATGACTAAGGATGAAAAAGAGAAAGAATCTACATCTTTGAGTTTTGGTACTGGAGGAGAGTATTGAATATACCATGGACTACCAAGAGGACAAGCAGGTCTGACCTGGAGAGGGTAAAATCAAGTTGCTCCTTGGAGGCAAAGATTTTGAAGCTCCATCTCACATATTTTGGGCATATTTCCAGGAGGAACCAGTCGCTGCAGAGGGATATCATGCTTGCAAGGGTGGAGGGACGGAACAGGAGAGGAAGACCCTGTAATAAATGGATTGACACAATAACTGGGGTTATGGGTGCCAGAGACAGTGAGGCTGGCTCAGGATAGGGCGGGTTTCAAAGCTGATGTACATAGGGTCACTATGAGTCACAGGCGACTCAGATGCACATAAGAAAAACAACAGTGATACAGTGAAGCCTTTGAGTTTTGATGTTTTAGGAGGAGTACTGAATATCCCATGGACTTCCAAAAGTACAAATAGATATTTTGGAGAAAGTTCAGTCAGAGGCAAGGATGGCAAAGCTTTGTCTCACACATTTTGGGCATGTGGTTAGGAAGAGCTTTTGCTTGGAAAGGTACATCATACTTAGAAAGGAGAAAGGTCTGCAAAAAAAGCAGAAAATCCTCAGTGAGGTGGATTGACAGAATGACTGCAGCAATGGGTTCAAATATGTCAGAGATGACGAGGGTGGCACAGGATAGGACAGGGTTTGAATCTGTTATTCGCAGGGTCATATGAGTCATACGCATCTCAATGGCAACTAACAGCAACCACAGTAGTGACAGTTTTCAAAATACCATTTAACCTTTTTCCTCCCTCTCTCTTGTGCGCCATCGAATTGAATCCTACTAGCACAGGAGGAGATTGCCCCTCCTTCTCTAGTGAAGTGTCCGGTAGATTTGAACCTCTTGCCACTAGGCCACCAGAGCTCCCTAACATTTAACTTTTAAAGTTGTTATCATAATGCTTAACAACAAACTTTAAACTCTTATTGTCCCTTTTTACTCTTAGTTCAGAAGATGGCAATATCAGTGTGTATAGAATGCTGCTCACAGATTAATTTTTAGCATTCTCTGATTCTCTTACTCCTGGCGTGGGGTGGAGATGGGAATCTTTGAAATGAATTTCTGTTATCCACAGAATAATGGCTGAAAAAAAATTTGTAATGTGGCTTTTCAGAGTGATATAAATGGCCCCACTTCATCTTCCTGGTCTTCATTCTTTTTCTTTTTTAGTGGTATTTGTTGCCTTGAACCACACTGTTCTGTCTGATTCATACTGTCAATTCTTGTGCATTTATCTTTGGTCATGAGATTCTTTCAGTCTAGAATTCCAACTAGCCCCATTCATGGATGCCACACACTGAACTGATTTCCCTCCTTATGAATTTGACAAGATATTCCTTGTTCCTTTGTTAACTCTTGTGTCCTTGATTATGCCATCCTCTTTTTTTTTTCTTTCTTATAGATGTCTTGCTGCTAACATGCTACCTAATTCATCTTTACCCATTGCAGCATTAACAATAGTTTCTTGAATATTAGGAAAAAACATTAAGTAAACAAATAAAGCTATCAACTAACGCATTAATATCCTAAGCAAGTATTCCAATTGCTTATGGATTTCAATGCATTTAAAAAGTGAGTTCCTGAAGCAGCAATCAGTTCACATTGAAATGAATGCAATGCCAACCCAAACCTTTAGTCTTCGGGTATGTTAGCAACAAGTGGTGAAAACTTGTGAAATACTTAAGAGTTCATAACCAGTACTTCGTCCTAGACATTATCCATGGGTATGTTAGGTATGGACTTTTGAAAGTATTCAAAGTGCAGAAAATTCCTGACTATGTAAATATAGTCTTACCTGGCTGTGAATCAATGGACAAGGCATCCTCCTAATTAATATACTCACTGAAACTACATTTCATACACTTCAGGTCTGCAAACGAAGCTAAAGACAGCCTTTATTCACATTGCCTAAGATCCAAATACAAAGTCTGAGTGCCCCCTAGTGTTGAAAGCAATCCTTTCTCTGTTAGGCTAAAAGGAGTTAAGACAAGCAGATAGAAAGCCATTGCCCGTGAAATTTAACTTTGGAACCAGAAATAGCCTATATTATGAAGAATTTTTCAAATGTTCTCTATGAGTATTGCTTTGAGTATCGATTTAAACCCTATTCCCACTGGAGCTATTTGGGATTACATTCATCCCTACCGTTTCAAATTGGAAGTTTTCTCCTGTTACACTCTTGTCCTATTTCTGATACCTCTGCTTGCTGTACATAGGACTAAAGTCAATCTATTTTCTAAGGATTTTGTTCCATTTCTCATTCATAACATAGAATGTCATCATCTTGAGACTATACTCTCTCTTTTTGCAACTTTATTCTGATTTTCAAGATTTTCATTTCAAATTTAGTAGTAGTATTTTTTCTCTGACAAAGTTCTTTTACAGTTTCCTTTTTTTAAAAGAAATTAGAAATTAGGTAAAGGGTATGGTTTACTCTGACCTGCACTGCCACATTAAATAAATGCTTGTCAAGCTTTTTCTATCAGATTACTCAAAGTACTTATTTACTCTACATATTAAAAAAAAAAAAAGAAAGGTTTGTTATTGGCCAGTTTTCTTGGAATGTTGAATAAACTCTTTGAAAATACAATTTTCAATCTGACAGTAATCTCAAACATAGACACCTATGGTGCTGGAGAAGAGTGTTGAATATACCATGGACTACTAAGAAAACAAACAGGTTTGTCCTGGGGAGGGTGAAGCCGGAATGCTCCTTTGAGGCAAGGATTCTGAAGCTTCGTCTGACATACTTTGGGCATGTTACAAGGAGGGACTGGTCCTTGGGGAGGGGTATCATGTTTGGGAGAGTGGAGGGATGGCGCAGGAGAGGAAGAGCCTCATGAGATGGATGGATTCTGTGAGTGGAGCGGTGGGAATGAGTGCATTTGAGAAGGCGAGGTTGGCACAGGGTAGAATAGCATTTACGGCTCTTCTCTTGTACATAGGGTGGCTATGAGTCACAAGTGACTTGCTGGCACATAACAACAACAACATGTTCCTTACCAGTTTTATTATGCAAAATATTTTTATAAAATTGGATCTTTTCAAGCATGGAAAAGGCTTCAGTAAATTGCATCAGCAGTTCAAATGTGCATATAGAAATAGATCGCATTACACACTTGTCTGAACAAATGTGTGAGGAAAACTGAACAAGTATCAGTGAGACCAATGAGGCAACTGAAGTGATTGAGAAGGGAGTAGAGGTGAAGTAAGTCAAGATATTGTCAAACCAACCGGAAACAATACACACTTAAACTTCATTGAAGCTCAGTGTTGGATCCCTTCATGCCCATAAGTGTGCCACAAAAATTGGCCTTTTTTAGAAAATTTGGTTATACCACATCCTGTTTGGTCTGTACAGTGATTTGTCTCTGTTTTCACACAGGACCTCAGCAAGGATGTGGAGGTTACCTGACAGATGCAAATTACACCTTTGCCTCTCCTGATGCTGATGCAAATGGAAGATATGACAAGGGTTTAAACTGTGTATGGTTCATTAGTGCACCTATCAACAAATTAATTAAACTCACTTTCAATACGTTTGCTTTGGAAGCAGTAAGTTTGCAAGGATGCATTTATGATTATGTAAAGGTAAGACTATTTTCTTTCTTAATAGAGTCTACTAGTCTCAGTGTTTAGTCATAGTGTGTTCCAGTCCATAGCTTTCATGAAGTCCTGAAAATTTCGAGTACAATTTGTTTCTAAAATAGTCTGTTTTTCAGGGATGCAATGTACAATTTCACAGATATTCTATATTCTTCTTAGGCTAATCTTTGGTGTGGATGAATCTTGGTGGTGTAGCCCTTAGAAGGTGGCACTGCTAACCAAAGGTCTGTGTGTCTGTGGTGATTTGAATCCACTGGTGCCTCCTCAGAAGACATCTGGTCAGTCCCCTGTCATTAAAGAGAGAGCCTCAGGCAGTGACCTAGAGGGTGATGGTGAGGTGGACTCAGTCATAAAGCAATAGGGGTTATGTTCTGGTTTGGTTTATGCGGCATTAAATACGTGCCTAAAATTATGTTTAAATGTAGGAAAGTTCATTATAATCTGATAGAATTTTTTAAAAAGACTTGGAAAATGACAGAGAGTTTATAGCAGTTAAGAAAGAAGACATTTTGTTCAAAGAAAACAAACAAAAAATGACATAGGAGTTGGGATATGTGTTCTTGAGAGGGTTGAAGAGATTGGCTTTATTGGAGCAGAATATAGGTGACCGCCTTTATCAGAGAGTAGTGTTAGCATGTAACAAACTTTTTGAAGACCAACTGGTGTAAAACATAGAAGCAATTATTATTAATTTGTATGGGAGAATTTTTAAAGCCTTTCCAGGTCACCAAAATAGCTCGCCCAAATCATACCAAGTAAGAGATAAAAGACTGATATGATAAAAGACTGACATAGTGTTTAAAGTTTTGGTTGTTTGATGCTGAAAAGCTGAGTGTTGTTCAGAGAGGGAGGAGGCAACACCCTCACTATCTAGCACGCACCCTCTACCTCTAAGTGCACACATGCTCATTGTGATCTTCACTTTCTTCTTCCTGCCCCCAACTTCCCCTCCACACCCCAACCCTAGGAAAGCAAAAATCCTTGTAGGATTTCTTTTGGTTACTGAAAATATGTCCTTTGTGGAAGTGAAGTGTAGTAAACAGAACTAGTTTGGTCAAACAATTTTACTGATTGTGAAAGGGTAATAAATTGAGATTTGGTGGCTCGGTGGTAAGGGTTGTGCCACCAGTGCAAAAATAAGCAGTTTGAACCCTCTAGTTTCTCTACAGGAGAAAGATGGGCAATCCTCGCCTGTGCAATTTACTGCTCTGAAAACCCACTGGAGGGTCAGCTATGGGTTGGTTTCAACTCTCCGGTGCACAACAACAAAAAAGAGTAATAAGAATTAATACTTGTAAAAAAAGAAGTAAAAAAAAGCTGATGAATTCTATTTTACCACATGAAAATAAGAGGTGATTGGATAGATATTCTCACTGAATCTAGAAAAAAGCAGTATTAAAAGGAAATTAATCCAAGGGAACTCTGGTGGCCCAGCAGCAAGAAACTATGCTGCAATGCCGAAGGTGTGCAGTTCAAATCTACCAGATGTTCTACTGGAGAAGAAGGGGCAATCTCCTTCTGTGCCAGTTGGATCCTATTCGGCCATACACAACAAGAAGAAGGGGAAAAAAAGGAAATTAATCATTCAGACTCCCAAGGAGCAGCTGGAGGATTTGAACTGCTTGCCTTTATGTTGGCAGCACAGTTTCTTAAAAATAGGTTACCAGCACTCCTCCTAACATAATGTAACATGACATAATCTAGACGCAGCATTCAGAGAAGATTGAAGGGATCAAAGTCTGGAGTTAAGACTCCAATGGCCACTTCCTGTTAGGTGAGAAAAGGACCCAGAATTAAGAGGTGGCAGCAATAGTGGAAAAGACAAGACCAGTGCAAGAAACTTTGAAGTAAAAACATTTTTAGTATTTGGTTTTAGATGAAAAAGTCATATATAGAATTAATTTTTCCTTACATATCTAACATATTTACTGTAACAAATGGCAAACCTAGCAGGAGACCACAAGAATGTCAGTAGTCGTAGGAAGAGGCTCTGCTTTTGTAGGTTATGGCTTCAGGTCTGGTAATAATGAGGTGAACAAATGGGATTGTCAATTGGTAGAGACTGGGCTCTGATTGAAGATGGTGGAATGTGGGTACAGCTTTTAGCTGACAATGTCTGGTAACCTTGTCCAGATTGAATGTGCTTTCACAGCTACTGCAGCTGGAGGAGCCCCTTCTGTGGGAATTAAAGCTGCCAATGGTGTGGTGTTAGCAACTGAAAAGAAACAAATCCATTCTCTATGATGAGCGAAGTGTACACAAAGTGGAACCAATCACCAAGCATATAGGTGTACAGTGGTGTGGGCCCCTCGGACACAGAGCTAGCTTTGCAGGATTATCTTATTTACCAAGAGCCCATTCCCACAGCACTGCTAGTCCAGAGGGTAGCTTCTGTGAGGCAAGAATATACCCAATTAATTAGCTGGTGTGTATGCATTTGGAGAGTTCAGTAACTTAGGTAATGGGAGTAGGTATGTAAGAGACAATAAAGTTGGCACAGGATAGAGTAGGGTTTAGGGATGTTGTACATAAGGTTGCTATGAGTCGCAAGTGACTTGACAGTACATAATAACAACTACTACTCATTTGTGGTTAGAATGAAGGATGACCTTACTTATTTCAGTCAGAACCATCTGGAGCTTATTTTGCCTGGAAGGTGACAGCAATGGGAAAGACTATGTGAATGAGAAATCTTTTCTGGAGAAAACATATAAAGAAGATCGTGAACTTGAAGATGCCATCCATACAGCCATTTTAACTCTAAGGGAAAGCTTTGAAGTGCAAATGATAGAAGAAGAACATAGAAGTTGGAATCTGCAATGAAGCTGGATTTAGGAGACTTACTCCAATCGAAGTAAAAGAATACTTGGCTGTCTTAACATAATAATCAAGTGACTGAATAATCTGGAATTTCAGATAATTTATCTACTTACGTATGTTCTCTTTTTCAGGAAAACAAAAAATAGGTAGAGACTGGAATGGAGAAGAAAGTACCATAGATAGTGAACAAATGTTTACATTGGGAAACAAAAGGCATTCTTTGAGAGAAAGAATGTGTGAGCTCAAACTTCAGCTCAACTTTAGAAAAGGTCTAGAGTGAGGCAGTGGAGAGGACAAGAGTCAGAAAAAGAAACAGAGATAAGTCACAGGGGGTGGAGGGGGTAATGGAGGCAAGAAACCAGGAATAATGTATTACCGACGCCAGGAGAAGATTCTTTCATAAAGACTAGTAATCAATATTATTCAGTTATAAATTACAGGCCAAGGTAGGTTAAAAAAAGAAAACTCATTATATTGCCTGCCCATCATTTTAATAAAGTATTGGAGCAAAAGCCAGATTAGAAAAAAACTCATGAAAAACTAGAGATAGTGGGTCATGTCAATTCAGATTGAATTCTTATTTTCTGAAATTAGATCAGTGTTGCCAGAACAACAGTATAACTGTTATTGAAGACTATATAAGAGCTCTCTGGTTTCACAGGAAAGTAGCAAGCTTTCAAGACAAGCTTTTGAGAATTCAATTCTGTTTTCTCACCAAATAAATTTTCTAATCTCCCTGTATCTCCAGTACTTTATTTATTATTTTTAAAAGAGATCATAGCACATGCCTTGTGTGGTTGTTTTTAGGATAATGTAAATTAGTTTAGCACCGTACTTGGCACGTAATTTGTAAACAAATTCCCTTAGCTTGTTTAGAGTAATTCCAGATAAGCACAGAGTAAAAACAGTGAATTTTTGTGTGCATGGTAGTCTGTTGGGTAAGGAGTTGTGCTGTCAATCTAAAGGCAGGCAGTTCAAATCCACCAGCTCTTCTGAGATGAAAAGATGGTCCGTCTCCCCTGTAATTTACACATGTGAAAACCTGCTGGAGACTTAGCTGTGTGTCAGTTCTGACCCATTGGCATTCAGTTGAGTTGATTGTGTGTTTAAATTCAATTAAGACGTTTAAGACACGGTCTTACTGGGAAGAGGCTGACCAGATTTACTTTCAAGATACTTTCATTTCTGTGAAAGGGATTTGATAATGTTGTTAAACAACTTTTATTTTCTGAACTTCCTCAAGGTGTTCAGGACAAAACCAGCAATATAAAAAAACTGGGAACTGCTTTCCAACTTCATGATAAATGCTTCACCCCACCGGCTCTAAGAAATTCTTTCAGATCTATTCTTGTATTGTATTCTGGGAAAATAATTTTCCTCCATTGGCAACTTTTCCAACTTCCACAAAGTTGGAACTTCCAGGAATAGCCCTTTAATGTGAACCTTGAATTATTTTTATTAAAGAGATAAATAGGACATTTGATTCTTTTCAGACTTCTTAGCCAAATCAAATAACTTTCAGAAACATTAATTTTATTCAATTAAATTCTACGTTTAATTTTAATTTGCTTTAAATGTATTTTAACATTTCCCCCTTTTATTGTTTTTTTGAGAACATATAAAGCCAAACACATACCAGTTTTTAAAACAGATTAAGTAGAAATGTAACGATTCCATTAATCATTCATAGTTATATCGTTATCATTCTAAAAGGGTTGACTTGTGACGTTTTTAAGCTATGTTACCTAGTGAATTGTATGTTTTGTGGAGCAGTTGCTGCTGAAATTCGAGCTACTTTAAAAAATCGATACCTTTGAACTGTGAGAAAAGTACTGAATATCCCATGGACTACCAAAAGATCAAACAGGTCTTGAAGAAGGTGCAGCCAGAGTGCTTCTAGGAGGCAAGGATGGAGAAGCTTGATCTTGTATACTTTAGCATGTTCCTAGGAGAGCTTATTCATTGGAGAAGGAATTGTTTGGAAAGATGGGTAAGAGAGGAACAGCAAAGGGGAGGAAGACCCTCACTGACACAATGCCTGCAGCAATGGATGTGTCAGAGATTGAGGATGACACAGGATAGGAAAAGGTTCAGATCTGTTATTGAAAGGGTCGTTATGAGTAGTACTCATCTCTATGGCACCTAACAGCAACAATAATGCCTATTCTAAGTGATGCGGCATTATTGTGTGCCAGGCATAGTGTCTCCATCTGGCTGTTAAAGATAGGATCCTTCAAGACTGCTAGTAAGGTGGAGAGTGCTGTGTACACACTACACAGCATGACAAGAATGATTCCATTATGCACTCAAGAAAGACATCCTAGAAAGGATGATTAATTATGTATACTGCATTGAAACAGATGAAGGAGAAAAATGTTTAAAAGGGATATATGATTAGGTATTGTTGTCATGACAGGAGTCCAGAACAAAGGCTGCATAGTAGAGTGGACTTGGGGGGAGGGATTGTATAACAATGTAAGAATTTTTCTTTTGCTTTTCAAAGAGAAGAATGAATGGGGGAGGAGGAGTGGGCAGGGAGAAAAGTGCAATAATGGATGCATGGAAATCCAAAGTTTCTGTAAATTTTCATTAAAATTAATAAAAAATTTAAATCTTGAAAAAAGAATTAAGTACGATCTTACACTTGTAAATAGATTTACTCACAAGATCTATACTTCTGAATGAGATTTGATAATCTGTAGATGTTGTTGAGTACCAGATGGCTGACATCCAAAAAAGGAGGCAAGAGGGTCTGCAGATCGCATAATAGATGCTGAGGCCCTAACACCACTTCCTTCATCAGTTCAGTCACCCTTCTATAAGGAGCACTGAGGAAAGCTGAAAGAGGGCTTCTGGGGCATGACTCTGGATTCCTTTCTGGAAATATGCCCCCTTCTTAATATTTCCCAATTTTTTCTCAACCGGATAAGTCCTTTCCCTACATAGTGACTGCTAGGTTCAAAATGCTGAGTTTTCACTTAGGGATCAAGTACTTTAACCGCTATACCCCTATGGATGGCACCAATTTTTCAAAACCAAAACCAAACTCCAGTCTTTGAGTAAATTCTGACTCATAGTAACTATCCATCGGGTTTCCAAGACTGTAAATCTTTATGGGAGGAAACCGCCCATCTATCTCCAGAGGAGCAGCTAACTGATTTGAATGCTGACTTCAGGTTAGCAGTTGTTGTTGCTGTGTGCTGTTAAGTCAGAACTCATCCATAGCTGACCCTTTAGGGAGTTTTCAAGGCAGTAAATCATATGGAAGAAGATTGCCCATCCTTCTGCCACAAAGCATCTGGTGGATTTGAACTGTGTACCTTTCAGATTGCAGCTCAGCTTCTTAGCCTCATACTTAACTCACCATGCCACCTGTAAGAAGTTTACTAAAATCATGTTTCATTAAGAGAGACAGTGACATCTAGTGGTAGAAATATTTTTTCACAGTTGAGTTTTCTTGTGTACAGCTTCTTTGTATATACCATGTATTGTTATTGTTGTTATGGGACATTGAGTCACAAGTCATAGAGACCCTGTGTGAAATAGCTCTGAACCCTGCCTTATCATGAGCCAGTCTCACTGACTCTGTCACAACTAATCTTGCCCCAGTTAGCATATCAATCCATCTGATTCAGGGTCTTCCTCTCCTGCACTGCCCCTCCCTTCCAAGCATGATGTCCTCCTCCAAGGACTGGTCCCTCCTGACCACGTTCCCAAAGTGTGTGAGACAGAGCTTCAAAATCCTTGCCTCCAAGGAGAAACTTGGTTTCACCCTCTCCAAGACAGGCTTTTTTGTTCTCCATATATCCAATACTATTCTCCAGAACTACAACTCAAAGGCATCAATTCTTCTCCTGTAATTCTTAGTCATTGTGCAGGTCTCTGGTGCATAGCAAATAATTGTGAAGACCATGAAGATCAGGTGCACTTTAATCTCTAGACTGACATCATTGCTTGTTAGCACTTTGGAAAGGTCCCTGACAGCTGACTTCCCCAGGGCAATTCATCTTTTGATTTCCTGACTGCCGGTGCCACGAGCATTAATTGTGGAGCCAAAAAAGCTGAAACTGTTAACAACCTCAATCTCTTCTCCATCTATCATGAGGCCAGTTGGCCCAATGTTGAGAATCTTTGTCTTCTTGATGATGAGCTTCCCATATTGAAGACTAATGTCCTTGACCTTCTGCAGCAAACACTTCAGGTCCTCCTCAATTTCGACAAGCAAGTTGTGACATGTGTATAACGTAGGTTGTTGAGGAGTCTTCCACCAATCCTCATGCTGTACTCCTCCACATAAAGTGCAGCCTCCCTAATGATCTGTTAGTTAAATCGGTTAGAGAAGGTCACTGTGAATTGCAATATACTCAGTGACAGTAGATTTTATTTCTTTCCTATATTGCTAGCATTTTACAATAATAACTGTAGTCAAGAACTTTCTAAGGTGTTTGACCCACCACAGTTCTGTTATAAACTCACTATTTGGAGCTTTGGAAGTATAGAGATTTGTTTTTGCAAAGACAGGGAATATTTGTAAGCTGAAATCTTTATTTTTAATTGGCATAGTTGAGCAAAATCCAGACCTCCCCTGCTTCAACAAGTATGAGCCAAAAGCTCATAGCCATCAGAGATGACTACTAAAGTCCCGTTTTCTTTTGTAATTTGGTTTTATTGGGACATAAATGAATGAACATTCAGAGGCTAGATTGAGCCCACTTCTGGTTTCTCAGCCAATTTTTTTTTTAACATTCTCTCATCTCATTTTCTTCTCAAATATGGTGCTTTGTCTGGTGACTTGTGCTGGGTGCTGGTGGCACAGCAGTGACTAAATCAGACAAAGTTTTCTTCCCCAGAGGTACATACATCATCACTGGGTGAAACAAACATACATACATACACACACACACATGCATACATACTCAGTGTGTAAGATACTTTTTGAGTTTAGTAAGAAAATGAAATAGCAGGGCATTGACAGAAGATGGCACTAGATTCTACATAAGGTTGACTCTCTGGGGCTATGCTAAGACTTCAGGCCAAGAAGGAGCCCGAAGTTCCGAGCACAGGAAGGCATGCTCTGGGAAACAGTAGTAAATGCCATAGCCCCGAGCAGGGCGTGTCCTGAGGTGGAGAAAGTACAGACCACTAGTGAATGGAGAGTGATCTAAGAGGAGGTGGCACCAGGTCAGGTGAGGGTTTCAAAACCATGTGAAGAGTTTGGACTTTATTTTTAGAGCAGTGGGAAGCTATTGAAGAGTGTTAGGCAGAGCACAAGTGAGTGTGAAAATACTAATCTAAATGTGAAAGCATTCAAGCAGCTATGTGGAGCAGTGAGTACTTTGGGAAGGAGATCTACTAAAAAACTCAAATTTTCAATGGGAGAAGGATGGCAGTCTCCTCCTGTGCTGTTCACTGCCTCTGAAAAGCCAGTGGAGGGTCAGCTATGGGTTGGTCCCGACTTGACAGTACACAGTAACATCATTGTTGAATTGGAACTGAAACAGGAGGAGATTGCCCATCTTTCACTCCAAGATTCGCTGGTGGACTTGACCCCCTTCAGGTTAGCAGAACAATGCCCTGTAGACTATGCTTCTAGAGTTAAGACATAGTAGAAAGAAGTGATAATAATAAAAATAAAAGATGATGGTGACAGTAGTAGAGATGATGTCAATGGGGTAAACCTGGAAGTAGAATAGATGTGAGAGTTGGGAAGGGGAAAAGGGGAAGTCAAGGATGGCTGAGATGGTTTGAGATCAAGAAAAATTGGGATATATTCCAAGCTGTGGGATAGATGGGTCACATGGAGACTTGTACACCAGTGTTCATAGCAGCAGTATTCACCATCGCAAAAACATGGAAACAGCCCCAATGTCCAACCTCAGATGAATGGATTCAGAAATTATGGTACATTCACACAGTGGAATACTATGTAGCACACAGGAGCAATGATTTTGTAAATTATTACCTAACTTGGGAGAGCCTGGAGAGCATTATGCTCAGTGAACTAACTCAATCCCACAAGGATAAATATTGTATAAAACTATTATTGTAGAATGAGTATTAGGATCCAAGAAGGGTAGGAGAGGCTGGAAGCAGAGGGATGTGGATGTGGAGGGCCCAGGGGGGTTAATCCTCGGGTTGTACAATCCTCGGGTTGATGGAGGGGGGTGAGGGAAATTGAAAGAATATGAATTTGTATTCAAATTTTATAAATAAACTAGTAGAAAATGTCAAAAAAAGAGTTGAAGGAGCGAGATATTAGTCATAGTCTGGGTATATTTTTTTCAAGTAAAAATAGTGGACTAACTAACTCTAAGGACACATTTAAAAAATGCTTTCCTGTGCTTGCTTCGGCAGCACATATACTAAAATTGGAATGATACAGAGAAGATTAGCATGGCCCCAGCGCAAGGATGACACGCAAATTCGTGAAGCATTCCATATTTTTATAGATTATGTACACTGAATTGAAACAGATGAGGGAGAGAACAGTTAAAAAGTGATATATGATAGCATGTTATGATTATCACAGGAATCCAGAATTAAGGTCGCATAGTGGAGTGCATTTGGGGCGGGGGCGGGGAGGGGGGGGCGATTGTATACCAATGAAGAAGTTTAACTTTTGCTTTTCAAAGAGAAGAGCGAACTGAGGGGAGGGGGCAAAGAAAAAAGTGTAACAATGAATGAATGAAAATACAAAATCTCTGTAAATGTTCATTAAAATTAATAAAATAAAATTTTTAAAAAGTGCTTTCCTTTCCCAATGAGAAAAAAATGTAAGACTGTATGCCAGATTTTTACTAGAAAATCTTATTATAATGAAATCAATTCAATTACAATTCTGTTCATAAATTAAACACAGCTCTAAGAACATCAGTGTACTGATTCTCAATCATGCCCTATTCTGACTTCACAACTGTATGCAAAATAAAGGCCCTCTTTGTGAATAATGGCAAACTAATGAGCTTTTTTCCCTCCCTTTCAGCTGTACGATGGGGATAGTCCAAATGCCAACTTGGTTGGAACATTTTGTGGTTCCACTATACCTGCTCCTTTCTTCTCTTCTGGCAACTTCCTTACGGTTCAATTTGTCAGTGACTTAACTTTAGAAAGAGAAGGATTTAATGTGACATATACCATCATGGATAGTAAGTACTTTGAGACATTTGGCATTTTCTAATAGATTATGAAATGCATGTATGTGTGTATTAAAAAAATTTCATGCTCACTGCTCACTACATGATCAGTTGTTATTGTTGTTGTATGGGCCGTTGAGTCACCTGTACCTTATAGTGACCCCGTGTACAACAGCTCTGAACCCTGCTCTATCTTGAGCCAATTTCACTGTCTCTGACACACCTACACCCATTATCCCAGTTACTGAGCCAATCCATCTCATAGAGGGTTCTCCTCTCTTATGCTGTCCCCCCCACCCTTCCAAGTGTGATATCTGACCCCAAGGACTAGTCCCTTCTGGCAACATGCCCAAAATGTGATCACAATTAATTATTGTTCTTATGCACCATTGACTCATAGCTGACCCCCAAGTGGATTTTCTATAAATCTCACAGAAAGAGATAGCCTATCTTCCCTCCACAGAGAAGCTGATGGACTCAAACCACCTGCCTTTGACTTGATAATGCAACTCCTTACCCATCAGGCCACCAGCGCTCCTTATTGTTAACTCTTGTAGCCTAGTGGCAAGAAGCTGTGCTGCAATCCTGAAGGCACACAGTTCAAGGCCACCAGCTGCACCTTGGGAGAAAAATAGACAGTCCCCTCTGTACAATCAACTGCCTCTGAAAACTCATGGGAGGATCAGCTATGGGTTGGTTCCGATTCTATGGTATACAACAACAACAATATCAGTTAGACAGCTCTAGTGGCATAACCCCTAGGGAATTGTACTGTTAACCCAAAGGCCATGGATTTCTGACACTTCAGATCCATCAGCAGTTCCTCAGCAGTGATTTTCAGCACTGGAAAGCCAATGGAAGGTCAGCTGTTCAGCTGTGAGTTGCATCCAAGTTGATGGCAAGAAATTGAGTTGAATGTCAATTACTAAACTCTATGTTAATTACTCTGTGTTTAATCCATAACACAAATTTGGTACAGTTCTTAGCCATGAATATACCTCAAATAACATGCTTTCTTAATTGTTGTTATGTACCCTCTAGTCACCTGTGACTCATAGTGACCCTCTGCACAATAGCTCTGAACCCTGTCCTATCCTGAGTCAATCTCATTGTTTCTAACAAACCTGCCTCTGTTACCCTGATCATTGTATCAGTCTATCTCATCCAGGGTTTTCCTCTCTTACCCTCCACCCTTCCAAGCATAATGTTCTTCTGCATAGACTGCTCCCTCCTGATAACATGCCCAAAGTATGGTGAGATGGAGCTTCAAAATCCTTGCCTCCAGAGAGCAAGCTGGCTTCACCATCTCTGGGACAGACCTGTGTGTTCTCTTGGCATTCCTTTCCTAATTAGAATGATGTAAATATAGCTCTTCTAATCTGGGAAGGATGGGGAAACAGATTTATTAAATACTGTTTGTGTGATAAAACATTGGCAAAAAATAGCTTATTACTTGTTTTCCCTTATTAGTGCCTTGTGGAGGAAACTATAATGCAACTTGGACCCCACAAAGTAGCATGTCACCAAATTCATCAACCCCAGATGTTTCATTTCACACCTGTACTTGGGTCATTGAAGCTCCTCCCCATCAGCAGATCAAGATAGCTGTGTGGGCTCTCCGGCTTCACTCCCAAGACTGCTCACAGAATTACTTGGAGTTCCAGGACTCACCAGAGGTAATAATTACAGCATGTGCGACAGTCACACCAGGTAACCTTTTCTCCAGTATGTGGGAAACACTTGAAATGATGAAGGCCTGGTTAAGTAAATTCTCTAAGTTATTTCCAGCTTTTTAGGTTTTTAGCCCCTCCATGCAGACATGGATTTAGTCCCCTGGACCAACAGTTCTTAAAGGCTGGGGTATATAAGAATCATTGAGATATCTTAATTAAAATGCATGTCCTTGCACCCCATCCTCAGACACTGATTCGGCCAGGAATGAGTCATTAATATGCACTGTTGATAAGCATCTCAGGTATCTAATACTGGTGCTCTACGGCCAGGCTTTGAAAGATAGATCTCCATTTAGTGAGATCTGTATATGGGAAGAATTGAAGGACAGTGAAGAACACAGAAGGATCAGTTAGGAGGTAATTTGGCACCAAACTGGTGGAATGAGAGATATATGGAATGTTGTTGTTGTTGTTATGTGCCGTTGAGTCGTCTGCGACTCATAGCGACCGTAGGTACAACAGCCCTAAACTCCACTCTGTCCTGTGCCAATCACACTGTCTCTGACACTCTCATCCCAATTATCCCAGTCACTGAATCAATCCACCTCATAGAGGGCCTTCCTCTCCTGCGCTGTCCCTCCACGCTCCCCAGCATGATGTCCCTCTCCAAGGACCGGTCTCTCCTCACAACATGTCCAAAGTATGTTAGACGGAGCCACAGAATCCTTGCCTCCAAGGAGCCACCCGGTTTAACCCTTTCTAGGACAAATCTGTTTGTTTTCCTAGCAGTCCATGGTATTCTCAATACTCTTCTCCAGCACCACAGCTCAAAGGCATCAATTCTCCTTCTATCCTCCTTGGTCATTGTCCAACTCTCTGATGCATAACAAGCGATTGCGAAGACCATGGCCTTTATCAGACGCACCTTAGTCTCCAAAGAGACACCATTGCTCTTCAGTACTTTGGAGAGGTCCCTAACAGCAGACTTTCCCATGGCAATGCTCTTTTTAATTTCCTGGCTGCTGGTGCCAAGACTGTTGACTATGGAGCCAAGCAAACTAAAGCTGTGTACAATCTCAATCTCTTCACCATCCATCCTGATGCTGCCAATTGGTCCAGTGGTGAGAATCTTTGTCTTCTTGACATTGAGCCTCAATCCATATTGTAGGCTGCAGTCCTTGACATTCTGCAGCAGGCGCTTCAGGTCCTCTTCAGTTTCAGCAAGCAGGGTTGTGTCATCCGCATAACACAGGCTGTTGATAAATCGTCCACCAATCTTGACCCCACATTTCTCCTCATAGAGCCCAGCCTCCTGGATAACCTGTTCTGCATATAGGTTGAAAAGGTATGGAGATAGGATGCATCCCTGGTGTACGCCCTTCCCAATTTTGAACCATGCAGTGTTCCCTTGCTCTGTTCTTACAACTGCCTCCTGGTCCAAGTATAAGTTTCGCATTAGAAGGATAAAGTTTTCTGGGATTCCCATACTTCTCAGAGTCAGCCATAGTTTGTTATGATCTACACAGTCAAATAAAAAAAAAGTTAAAAGATTGTTTTGAGATGATGAATATGTGGTGCCCGAGTGATGAGGTGCTGCGTAGGCAGACATTAAGTATGTTGTTGACAGAAGACCTGGAGATGCACACATTGTCATGCAGGTTGCGGTTGCTGTTGCTGTTGTTGTCCATGATTTCAGGAGTATGGAAAACGCCCCAGGAGAAGAACTGTGGTGAGCTGTGGCCACCTTAACGTGTGCATTATGATGGTCAGGGCTTAGTTACAGAGTCCTAGAGTGGCTACGGTTTGTATTTCCACAAGAAGGGTCTGTCTTATGGTTTCAGTAGAGAATCAGCCCCTCCATTTCCTCAGGGAGTGTGTTGGTGGTATTGTTGTTGTTGCTATGATGTGCCACTGAGTTAGAAATGGCCTATAGCTGACCCTACAGCAGGTTTTCAGAAGCAATAAATTGCATAGGAGGAGACGGTCCATCCTTCTGATGTGGAGGAGCTGCTGGATTTAAACCGAGTGCCTTTGGTATTACAGTGCAGCCTCTTATCATTGGGCACCAGCACTCCCTCCAGGAGTGTGAGACATGACCCATTCCAAGGCCAATCTGTGTCTTATTACACAGTCTTCTATGTTGAGCCCTTCAACACTATAACTAGTTACCATTCTGAATATTTAAGTCAAGCTTTTTATAAAGTGAAATCTGTAAGAGCAATAACTCAAGAGGAATTGAGTTTGGGAGTCTCAGGATTCTGCCTCTGACAGGGTTTCTCTCTCCTGTTGTTCACTTTGTAGTGGAAAATATTTGTTTTCCTTCACTGTCAGGTTTCTGCTTCACATAGGAAACAGCTTTTAGTGAATATAATTTAATTTCCACTGTGAGCCATTGTGTCTTGAAACTAAGACTAATGTGATTTGGTTTCCATTTCATTTCAGAGTAATGGAAATCCAGGAGTCCGGTTCTGTGGCCAGAATGTTTCATCTGTACCAGCATTTTATTCTTCTAGGCGCACAGCGATTATCGTGTTTAAATCTGACATTTTTAACACAGACTCTAGGATAGGTTTTACCTATCAGATTGCTGGTAAGAATTGTATATTTTATTCAGAAAATCCAACAACATTGTAATTATTTTCAGAATTGATGCCTATGAGGAATTTTGGAGTTGCATATTATAATATACCGCCATGTGACATAAGATTTTCAAGTGAACCATGGCAATAAAAAATTTAGTAATTTATGAAAGCTCATTTCTGAAATGGCAAAGTAAATATACTATTAACTAAAATGCTTAAGTCATGTTATCCTGTTCAAAATTCATATAAAAACATACCAGTTGTTTTACTAACAATCCTTTTGACTACATACAGGAATCATGCTCTGTGTGTGTGTGTGTGTGTGTGTGTGTGTGTGTGTGTGTACACATGTGTGTGTGCATGAGAAAAAAATGTAAACTTATATATTTACAGCTTTATTGAGCTTTAATTCTCATATAAGACAATCCACCCATGAAAAGTATGACATTTAGCAGTTTTCAGTATATTTACAAAGTTGTTAATCACTACGCTTTTAGGGAATCAGTTTGTTAAAAAGACAAAGATACTTGAAAGAGAGTTACTATCCTTGAAAGAGAGTTACTATAGATTACTATACTTGAGATGCCTATTTCCAAATAAATACTTAATTAAGGCCTGCATTGTGTCTAATAAAAACCTAAGTGGCTTTTGATTCAAACAAACAAATGAAACTATTTGGGTAATTTTATTAAAATTTGGAAGTGAAAAATGGTTTGCCAGTTCTGTCAGAACAAGTAATTCATGAAATAATTTCAACACAATTCTTGTGTAAAAACTATCTTGGAAGTTGAGGCTTTATGATACGTGTAAATTCATTCTCTTCTACTTCAACATGATTAGAAAAATGCAGGGGTTCTGGTACATCCATCCTCTCCAAAGAATTAAATTAAAGACTAAAGGAGGCTTTAGAAGTCAATTGACAGTAGAGTGCTTAGTTAAATTCGGCCAGGAAGCACACACTCAATGCCTGGTCACCCTTCTCAAGTACCTATAGATTAAAATGTAACAAAATAGGAGGAGACAAGTCATAACAAGGTAAGCATATTTCATAAGGGGATATTTTCTGTCACATCTCAGTAGGGTATCTTATATTAAGCAGCCACTGTCCTATATTTGTTATATATATACAACTGATTTCACCTCTTAGGTATCTCTTAAGGAGGTTGGATCTGCTTATTTATAAAATGTATTTAAATTCCATTTTTTTAAAAAAGTATTCCTTTCAAAGCATTGTAAGGATTATTAACGTTTTTCTTTCTCTAAGACTGCAACAGAGAATACAAGAGGGCGTTTGGTAATCTGAAGAGTCCTGGATGGCCGGACAGCTATAACAGTGACCTGGACTGCAGTATTAGGCTCACAGCACCACAGAACCACAGCATCTCCCTCTTTTTTCATTCATTTGGTGTTGAGGAGTCAAACGAGTGCATTCATGATTTCTTGGAGGTAATCTACATTTAGATACCATCAAATTGAATTACTTAAATAATGCTAGACTTTTTTTTACTGGTTATATAAAAATCTACTAATTAATTTATTCATTGGTCTTTATTCTATTATTTACTGAAAGAAACCATATTCAAGGACGTCTAATAGCTCATAATTTAATGGAAAAGATAAACAAGGAATATATACATACAGGACAATGTCACAATACTGTTGTAGTGTTGGGTGATAGATAACCTTACATTTGACAATAATAGTTAAAGAATAAAAACTTAAGTAAACATCAAGTTGAAAATACTTTTTAAAAAGTAGTAAGATACTTCATTTCTGAACTGAAATGTTATTTACTGATCAAAGACAGGAGCAGTGAGGGGGTGACTGCAACATGGGTGTTGGGGTCTCCTATATTTTGAAACAACACATAAGTGGTTCTTGTGTAACATTGTCAATGTACTAAATGACTGGATGGAACACTTTGAGATGGTTAACTTTATGTTATCTCAGTAAAAAAAGATTTTGAAAAAGAGTTAAAAAAAAACGTAATAACAGTTATACCCACTTATGAAGACCCACACTCATAGCTGTCAAGTTGTTTCCAACTCATACTGACTCTTCCCTGTGTTTCCAAGACAGTAAGATGAAAGGGAGAAGATTGCCTGTCTTTGTTCTCAACAGCAAGAGCTGATGGCAGATTTCAATGCCCAGAGATTCAAAGCCTCTGAGGTGGCAGTGTAACTCATTTTAAACAGTGCCACCAGAACTCCCCAGTGTACCTAAAGCCTGCATTAAAGGTGAAATAACTTTAATATGTTCTAAGAAAGAGTGTATCCTCGAACAATTGATTTACAGTGACGGAAGCTAGATTCTGACTCTTCCTTCCAGACCACCACTGAAGAAACAAATTGTCATCATGTTGAATCCAATTCCTGGCAACCTCTTGCATGTGAGAGTTTAACTGTGCTCCACTGTATTTTCAGTGACTAATTTTTTGTTGTTATTGTTGTAGATTGCCAGACCTTTTTTCTGATGTATCTCTGGGTAGATTTAAACTATCTTTAAGTAAACTGTTTTCACTACCCAGAAGCTCCCAACCACCAATGCAAGTCTCTAATTCAAATATAGAAACAATTTTTCAGTTTGCCTGTCCTCCATTGGCCCACTCCCCATCCCTCTATGAAATAAGGCACTAGGAGTTATGCCTGTGCACCTGGAATGAAGAAAACCATGATACTCCAGTGCCTACACCTTTGTGATTCTCCTGTACTAACAAATAAGCCTTGTTAGGTCCTTTATGACCTATTTTCTGACCTAGTTCCCATTTGGTTTATTTGGGTTTCATTTTTCTTTTCTTTCTTTTTTTAAAATAGGAGGGAGTGTTTCTTTTACTTTTCAAAGAGAGGAGTGAACTGGGTTGGGGGGAGGCTGGGTGGAGAGAGAAGTGCAGCAATGAATGAATGGAAATCCAAGGTCTCTGTAAATGGTTATTAAAATTATTCAGTTTGTTTTTCTCTTTGAAAAGAAAAAGAAAAAAAAATCTTTCATTGTTATACAATCCCCCAAGGCACCAAGTCCACAGTCCACATTACTATGCTTTTCTTTTTCTGGAATCTTGTCTATTTACAATTTTTAAAATCGTTAAAAAATGTCAGGAAAAGCACATAGATAAGAGAACTTCCAGAAGTTCAAGCTAGATTTGGAAGAGACCATGGCACCAGGGATGTTATTGTTGACGTCAGATGAATCCTGGCTGAAAGCAAAGAAGACCAAAAGAATGTCTATTTTTGCATTATTGACTATGCAAAGACATTTGACTGCATGGATCACAATAAATTTTTACTAACATTGAAAATAATGAGGATCCCAGAACACTTAATTGTATTCATATAAGACCTATACCTCTCCCAGGGAGCTGTTGTGCAGAGGAAGGGAACACTGCATGGTTTAAAATAAGAAAGTTGTGTATCAGGGTTGTAACCTTTCTCTGTACCTATTCAATCTTATGTAGAATTAATTATTTGAGATGCTGGGCTATGTGAAGAAGAATGTGACATCATGATTACAGGAGTATTCATTAATACCATATGTTATGCAGATGACAGAACCTTGCTTGCTGAAAAAGAGGAGGACTTGAAGTACTTGCTACAGGAGATCAAAGACTATAGCCTTCAATATGGACTGCATCTCAACATCAAGAAAATAAAACTTCTCCCCACTAGACTGGTGGAGAAAAGATTGATATTGTCAATGACTTCATCTGACTTGGATCCACTTCAATACCCTTGGTACCAGCAGTCAGGAGATAAAGAGACGTATTGCACTGTCAAAGTCTAGCAGTCAGGGACCTCTCTAAATTATTGAGGAGAAGTCATGTCAGTTTGAGGACTAAGGTGTGCCTGATTCAGGCCATGGCTTTTTCAGTCACTGGCTATGCATCTGAGAGCTGGACAATGAATAAGAATGACAGAAGATTTTATAACTTTGAGCTGTGGTGTTGAAGTAGAGTACCGAATATCTCATGGACTGCCAAAAGAACAAACAGATATGTCTTGGAGAAGGTGCAGCCAGAGTGTTCCTTGAAGACAAAAAATAACAAAGCTTACTCTCATATACTTTGGGCACAATGCTAGGAGAGGCTACTCCTTGGAGAGGGACGTAATACTTGGAAAGATGGAGGGCCAGCAAAAGAGAGGAAGTCTCTTCACCAGATGGATTGACACTGTGACTATAGCAATAGGCTTGATTATGGCAGACATTGTGAGGACGCCACAGGATAGGAGAAAGTTCAGATCTGTTGTTCATAGGGCCACTCTGAGTTGAACTCGACTCACAGGCACCTAACCACAACTTTCTACTTTGCAGCAGCTTCAGAATTTTTTAAAAACAAATAAACAAAAAAGACAACAAACTCATTGCCATCAAATTACAACTGACTCATAGCTGACCCTTTAGCAGATTTTAGAGGTCCTGCCCCCACTGGTTCTACAGGAGCACCAACATCACAAGGGAGTGGAGAGGAAATGGCTGGACAGAGGTAGTCAGAGGCCTGAACCATTAAACCAGGATTGGCTGGGCATGGGTGGGAGGTGTTGGAGGGGCAAGGAAAGGAAACTGAGCTGGATGCTCTCAGGGCAGGTGTGGACATGAGAATAGGACACATGCACTAAAGAGGTAGGGCAGGACTTAATACCTGATCTGTTATCTGCGTAATAGGAAAGGCCTCTCATCTGCTCTTTTGGGTAAAATATTTGTCAAACATTGTTCTAAAACTGAGCATCCAAATTAAGACAGACTGTGGAGAAGGATTGGCCACCCACTTATGAAATAACAGGCCTTGGAAAACCCAAAGCACAATAGAGCACACTCAGAGCATAGTAGCAGATCTAGCTCTGGAAACTGTTCCCTCATACTGGGAAACACAAAAGAGGAGGAACAGTTGCAAGCAGACACTACTGATTAGAAAGTGAGAAGTATAAATGCAGGAAAATTGGAGCTTGTTAAGGAAGAAATAAAACAGATAAATATTGACATACTAGGTACTGGCCAAATAAAATGGATTGGCATGGGATATTTGGAATCAGACAATCATATGATCTTTCACACTGGAAATGAAAAGGTGAGGAAAATCGAGGTCACTGTCATCTAAATGTCATTTTTACTTCTATCTTGAAATACAATGTTGTGAGTGACAGGATATTATCCCTACACATACAAGGAAGACCTGTTAATGCCACAATCATTCAAATATATACATCTACAACCAGAGCCAAAGAAGAGGAAACAGATGACTTCTACCAACTTTTACAGTTGGAAACCGATCAAACATGCCAGTAAGATGTATTAATAATAATGGTTGAATGGAATGAAAAAATTGAGCGCAGGGAAAAAGGATCAATAGTCAGGAAACATGGACCTGGTCACCAGACAGAAATGAGGCTGGAGGTAGAATAATAGAATTCTTACAATCAATAATATATTCTTTGGAAATATCTTTTGTAAGAAACACAAACAATTACATGAGCTTCACCTGATGGTCTACCCAGGACTCGTTGACTACATCTTTGGGGGTTGGCAGGGGAGAATCACTGGAAAGCTGAATGAATATCAGCTGTGAATACTAGGCCAGGTGCTGATTGTGGAATAGACCATCAACTATTCATATGCAAGTTTAAACGGAATCTAAATAAAATCTGATCAGATCCACAAGAACCAAGGCTTTACTTGTCTATCCCACTTGAATTTAGACTATCTCAGGAACAGGTTTGAGGCCTTGAACACTAATGAGCAAAGACCATATGAGCTGTGGGAGGTTATCAAGAATATCATCCATTTAAGAATGTAAAAGATCATTACAAAGAAGGAAAAGAACAAGCTGGATGTCAGAAGAAACTCTGAATTTTTGCACCAGAGCACCAAGAAGCCAAAGCAAAGGGAAGAAATCAAGAAGTTAAGGAGCTGAAGAGAAGAGTTCAAAGGGCATCTTGGGAAGACAAAGCCAAGTATTTAAATGTGCAAAGAGCTGGAGTGAGAAGATTAAAAGGAACAAACTTTGTCGGCATTTCTTTTTTTTTTTTTTTTGGTCGGCATTTCTTAAGCGGAAGGAACTGAAGAACAAATCCAGGCTTCTAGTTGCAGTACTTAAGAATGCTGTGGGCAGAATGCTGGAAGCATCAAAAGAAGATGGAAGGAGTAAACAGAGTCACTAAACCAAAAAGAACTGGCTGTCACAGAAGAATTTCATGAAACAACATATGATCAAGAGGCAATGGTGAGTCACACACTTCTGGGGAGACACGCATGTTAGAGGAGCTTACCATCACTATCACTCTGCTGCAAGATGCCAAGGCCTTTGTTGCATGACCAGTCTGAGAGCATCTTCTAGCCACTGCTTCCCCGGGGATTGCTAGGCTGAGACCCAACCGAGGCGCACTCACACCCTGGCTGGCAGAACCACTGCCTGCCATGTTGAGGAGCTGCTGTTTTAGACTGCAGTCTATCCAGAGAACTAGACCACTGCCCCTGCTACCTGGAGACCCTGCTGCGCTTCTGCTTGGAGACCGCCCAGCTACTAACCCTGCTGTCCAGTGCCAGGAGCAACAATATCACCGATACTTTGGCCTAAACACTACTATCTAGCTACATCATGTGAGATTTCTTAAGCTCAAGCAGAAGAGGCTGGGTG
This sequence comes from Elephantulus edwardii, assembly GCF_000299155.1. Lineage (NCBI taxonomy): Eukaryota > Metazoa > Chordata > Mammalia > Macroscelidea > Macroscelididae > Elephantulus > Elephantulus edwardii. Next base: position 6,058,128 of record NW_006399889.1, on the reverse strand, counting down.
GAGCCATGGTTTCTCAGGAGCAACAGTCATCCAGCTCTGGGTTGACCATTGTTCCCAAGAGGGGAGCACCAATAGCTAGGTTCTTCACAAAACATTGCCATACCCTAGGTCATTATGCAGTTACAACAACCTAACATCTATCTACTAAGAAAAGACTCACATAATGTCAAGAAAGCAGCAGAGAAGGTTAGAATACTAAAAGCAGTGTGAGAAAAACAAAGAGTCACCTACAAAGGGGAAACAATTAGATTAAGTTCTGATTTCAAAGCAGAAACAGTGGAAGCTAGTAGGCAATGGGATGGAATATACAGAAAGCTGAAAGAAAACAATTACCAGCTCAGGATCCTATATCCAACAAAGCTCTTAAGCAAATATTGAGGAGAAATTAGATCTCTTGCAGAAAAGAAGGAACTTAAAGAATTTGTGAAAACAAGACCAAAACTACAAGAAATCTTATCTTTCACATGGAGAAGCCAAAGGAAAGTACATGGACCATAGTAACCAGAAACAGCAGAAAAGAAACACAGTAAAATGGCAATGGTAAAACCTGGCCTGACAATAATCACACTTAATATGAATGGACTAAATACACTAGTTAAGAGAAAAAATAATAGCGGAATGGATTCTAAAAACAAAGCCCATTAATATGTTGTCTACAAGAGACATGACTAAAAAAATGGAGAGAAAGACAGACTTGAAATCAAAGGCTGTAAAAACTATACCAAGCAAATGACAACCTCAGTAAAGCAGGAATGGCAATACTAATATCTGATAAAATAAAATTCAGAATGAAAACCACCATAAAAGGAAGGTATTACATACTGATTAAAGACACAGTAGATCAGGGAGACATAACCTTGGTCAAGATTTATACACCAAATGATAGACCTGCAAAATACATAAAACAACAAAAAAGGTGACCCAACTAAATCAGCCATGGGGAAAAGCAACCTATGGACCACATATCTATTCTGACACATATAGATAGCATACATCAGAGTGACTCCCTTGCAATTATATGTATGAATGTATGTACATGTGCATTGATTGATTGGCTACTATACAGAAAGACTGGTCACTGTGCCTATGAAAGAGATTCCATGACTTAAGACACCAGCACTAAACTGTGTTCTGAACTATGAAATTATAAAAAAGAATGGAGAAGCTTTCAGTATTTTGAATGCATGTATCAACATTAATACTTGTTGATTTAACAAGTTCCTGTATAATAATTCTTTACTAGGGCTCAAGAGTTCTCGTGTAGGGGCAGGTGTGAATGCACCGTAGGAACCTGACTGGATACCACTGCCGGAGGAGACTTACTGGATAACAGAGTGATTGAATTCACAATGTGGTTATCCGCACACACACATTGACTAATTTTTCTGGTTTTGTGAGTGTCTACCTCATACAGTGAGTTGAAAACAGAAATTCCCAGCTTGAGAATGGTTTTTAAAGATATGTAATAAGTCAGAAATGTTTATAGCTTTGCTGATCTGGGTCCTTTCCAGTGCAGAAATTCCTTTTGTTTTCAAGTTTATTACACTTCGCACATTGTCCCCCTGCCCTTTAAAAAAGAGCAGTTTTCAATGGAGGAAAAAACCCCAAAGCAAAACCACAGTCCAATGAGTAGAATATAATTGACTATAATCACAAGGGGCAACATTGCCTGCTCTATCACCTTTTAAAAAATTCACTTTACCTACATTCTTCAAAATGTCTCTCCAGGAACAAAGGTTACAGGATCATAGCACTAACCAGTATATGAAAATGTGCCTTGCTGTTTTAATTGCTCTAAGTTACAGTTATTGCAGAATACAAATGCAAATGGGTTGTTTTTTTCTTTATGAATTAAACATTTCTGTTCTTTGAAACTGCAAGTGACTTGTGAGGATAATTCACAGAAAAAACTTCATTTACAAGTATCCACAGAGACAAAGCTTTTCATCATTCATATTGTGTCTCTCCTAATGCCTGCTGTTGTTAGGTGCCACCCAGTTGGCTCAGACCCCCGGTAGCCTGGTGTGCAACAAAACAACCCTGTCCAATCCTGTGTCATCCTTACAATCTCTGCTGGGCTTACGCCCATGGCTGCAGTCACTGTGTCAATTCGTCTGCTTAAAGAACTTCTTCATGTTCTCTGACCTTCTACTTTTCCAAACATGATGTCTTTGTACCTGACAACATGCCTGACTGATGCTCATGTGAGGTACATAGTAAGATGAAGGAGGAAAAGAATGTGCTTCACAGGCAGATTCTGGATTATGAATGCTTTCCATCCATTCTAGGATGTCCTGCGTCTCCCCATCCTCACCTCTAATAAGCACTCTGGCTACACGTCTCCAGATCAACTCATATTTGTTTGTCCTTTTGGCAGATTAGGAGATAATTCAGGGGTATAGTCAATGTTCTTCACCACTACTACCACACTTCAATTCTTAATGGATCACAACAGCAGATAAGGAAATGGCATAATGTGCTTAAATGTAATAATATGTGGATGTGATTTTTTTTTCAAAGGTAAGGAATGGAAGTGATAGCAGTTACCCATTACTTGGCAAATATTGTGGAACTTTACTGCCAAATCCCATCTTTTCTCAAAACAATGAATTATACCTGCGATTTAAGAGTAATGGAGACATTTCCAATCGTGGATATGAAATCATCTGGACGTCATCACCTTCTGGTAAGATGTTTTCACTCTATAAGGGAAAGTAATGAAGGTAAAATGCATAACAGAAAAAATTAGGTAAAGTAACATATCTTTTAGACATTTTTGTACTTGACTATTTTCTGTTAAAAAAAGATACAATTTTGTCAATGAAAGTATTGAGGTTCTCTTTAATTCTGTTTACATTATTTCTGTATATAAATGAATATATGTATTTATGGCCTACTGGCAAGAAGCTGCACTGTAATAATCTCAAAGGCATGTAGTTCGAGGTAACTAGCTACTCTGTGGGAGAAGAATCGACAATCTCCTTCCATGCCATTATGGCCTCTGAAAACTGACTGAAGGGTCAGCTATGGGTAGATTTCAACTCTATGGTAAACAACAACATGCAAAGATTGAAAATTATTTTCTAAAGTCTGAATTTTCTTAGACTTTTTGAATTTCCAAAAGCCTAAAAGCTTTAAGGAAACACCAAATATTAATGTAACAGATTATGTGTTGTAAAATGTACACTCAAGTCGTAACTTTCCCATAGCTTATTCTACCGTAGATTTTCAGAGGCAGTAAATCGCATGAGAGGAAATTGTCCATCTATCTCCTGTGGAGCAGCTGGTTGATTCATTCTATGTGCTTGTGGGTTGGATAAACAACTCCTTATCTCTGAGTCACCTGATGTCCTTTGTATTTATTATGAGCAGATACAATTCAAATGGGATTTCATCATCCAAACATCTGGGAAAGGTACCCTCAAGAAGGGACAAGAAAAGCTGATTCTATAGGTCATTGTTTTGTGAATTTATCAAGAGACCATATCAAGGACAGGTACATTTCAGGCTGTATCAGTTACAGAAATTATTCAGGACATCCTAAAACAGAGCATCTGATCACATTCTGGAGGTCTTGCAATTCTCAATTGACTGCACACAGTTCCCAAAGCATCCAGTGTTCACGGCCAAATGTTCAACATGAAGCTGCTCACTAGTACAGTGTTTGATCTGATGATGACTCCTGGGAACCACATCCTTAAAAATTCAAAAGGACATAGTAGGATGTTAAGTTACCCCAGTCCTGTGAACCTGAAAATCTGGATTATGAGAGAATTCAAACCATTCTGTAAGATGGCTGGTTAGATCTTCAAGTTAGTTCTTTGAGAATTAATGCACAGGAGTTTATTTAGAAGCCCAACTGTGAACATATTCTTATGCAAACACAATAACAGGCCCTGCCATTCTTGGTCCTCATGGAGATTAATAGCTTTTTAATGACACTACATACATTCTTGCATGACGGTTGATTGTTTACCAAATAACTGAAGGAAGTTTAAGTCATGCCAATTCATTACGCTTGATAAACTTCCTCCAAATACCTAAACCCTTCGGGATATGTTATATATTCAAAATAAGAATGATAAAAAAAGGACTCGTGTAAATACAGTAAGGGGCAAGGAAAGAGTTGTAGCAAGATGGCGGTAGATAATGAAATACTGATACATATAGGAAGCTTTGAGATCTTCTCCAGTGCCCTAATTGTACAATTTAGAAATAAAACACCAAGATTAATGAGTTACCAAAAAGCAGCTAGATTTTGGCAAATAATGGATTAGAATTCTAGGTATTGGACACACAGCCCAGGACCTTCATGAAGTTTCTTTCCTGGGTTTAGGAATTTTCAATCTTTGTAGCTAGCTACTCTGGCCTAATGGATAGAGAGTTGTACTCCCAACCCAAAAGCAAGCAGTTCAAATCTATCAGCTACTCTGCAGGAGAATAATGTGTATATTCTTCTCACTCAATTTACAACTTCTGAAAACCTACCTAGGTTCAGCTTTGAGTCCATTGTGACTCAACAACAATGAGCTTTTTAGTATACAAGTTAACAAATTTCACAGATTAAGAACAATGCATAAAGAGCTTTAAATATACTAATCTTGGGACTGTCCTTTATAAACCAGTTCAAACGCGTACCAATTTTCCAATCCAAGTTGTTAAAGATCTTTTGTTTTCCTATGTGCTACCAAGCCCTTGGGCCTGTTTTTAATTGTTTTTGGTCAAACAGTCTTCTAGATCATATAGCAGCCCTGGTCTGTCTACTTGACATACAAAGGTAACTAACTTGTGGTTGCTGTGAAGCTGAACACTGTGACAAATGTGGTAATGGTTACCCATGGTGGACAGTGTTTGGTGGAGCTCTCAGATTTTGGAAACAGGAGTGGCATCCACTTCCGGAATAGTTTGCCTCCAGAAACCCTAGAGAACCTGGAGAAAGGATGAAAGTTATACAAGTGTTCAGGTCTTTCGTTCATAGGGTCAATATGAGTTGCCTACGACTGGATGGCACTTAAAACAACAACAATATAAAATTGGTATCTGAAAAAAAAAGAAGAAAGAAGAAATGAAGGAGGAAGGAAGAGGAGATAAATCTATAAATTCTTTAATGAAAAACCAATTTATTTGCAAACTTCCATTGAAATCACAATTTTTAAAAAATATTAAAAGAAAGTTGTAAAAATCAGTTAATGTTTGTATCTATAAGCCTCTAAGACCATAAGAAACACTACTCTTCCTCAAATATTCATTCTTGGTTAAATAAATCATAAGATTATCTGAAAAAAAAAAACACACACACACAAAAACCCACCACCAAAAAACACAATTACAGGCTTTCTTTCCATTTACCTCTGAAATTTTAACTCACCTCCATCATTATCAACTGACAGCACATAGAGAGCTGTACATCATCAAAAGTGCACAGACTTGCCCTAACTGAAAGGTCCAAACACTTAGCTCTTAGCTACTAACCAAAAGATTGGTAGTTCAAACCCACTCAGTGGCATTTCAGAAAACAGGACCTACAGTCTTCTTAGAGGTCACAGCCTTAACAATTCACTGGAGTGTAGTTCTTTTATGCACACGTGGGGTCGCCATGAGTTGATGGCACTTAGTAATTATTTTATCAAGTACTCTGATTTCCCATTGTTTTATGAATCCACTATTTTCAAAGAACAACCCTGCAGAAGTTGTCCCTAAAGCAGGAGGTGCAGGGGAAAGGAAAACGGAGGGTGGAGGTGAGAAGGAGCCTAATGAAGGAACAGGAAAAGGGTTTCTGCCTTCACAGTTCCTGGGGAGAGCTCACGCCCCCAAGGCAATTGAGGCCTGTGACCTTGCGCATGCACTAACGCAGATCTGAGGACTGTTACCTCATTTCTTGCCATTTTTTTTATAGGTTGTGGTGGGACTCTTTATGGAGACAGCGGGTCCTTCACTAGCCCTGGCTATCCTGACACTTACCCAAACAGCACGCACTGTGAGTGGACCATCTCTGCTCCTGCTGGGCGAGCGGTCACAGTCAGCTTCTACTTTGTCAGCATCAATGACCCGGGAGATTGTGTCCAGAACTATCTCAGACTCTATGATGGGCCAGATGCTAATTATCCATTCACCGGTCCATATTGTGGAGCAGTAAGTAAAATGGTCATTTTCAAATCCCATGGTGGCTTAGTGGTAAGGAAGTGTGACAACACAAAGCTATTAGGTTTGAACCCCCCAGTTGCTTCACAGGAGAAAGAGAGGCCATCTCTTCCCATGCAATTTACTGGCTCTGAAAGCCCATTGGAGGAGGGTCAGCTATAGGTCAGTTCTGACTCGACGGTACACAACAACAACAACAACAACGTGCTAGTAATTTTAGATAATGAAAGTGGCTCAATATAGACGTCTAAAGGCAGATACATGCAAAGTGCAAAGACAAAACCATTAACATATTCAATACTCTTCTGACTTCTTTTCTATTCTTGGGAATGCTAGTGCCATCTAGTGGGTATTAAGTCAAATTACTACTAATAGTTTCGAAGCTTGGACTTGGTTAACACCCAAACTTAGTGAAATCAGAATTTATATTAGAAAGAGGCATATCTAAGCTTCATAGGTGACCTTAATGCACTACCCAGGGTTAAATATTTTTAAGTATTATTTCTTTATGAGCAGAATAAACAATAGCAGTTGGGACATATGGTTAAACCTCATGTACTTTTTGCTCATAATTAAGGGAATTCTTTTAAAAAAAACAGGGAAATTATGGTTGGTATCATGACTGTTAGTTTGTTTTATAAAATTCTTGTACATCTTCCCTAAATATCAGCACTCTGACACTGATTGCAGTTGTAGGTACCTGCCTTTAAGTGAAGGAAAACACAAAGAGCTTTCAAGTCAGGGAGCTAGTGATCAATACAACAGTGGCTCCCAGGAAGAGAGACAGGCAATCTTCTGTGCAATCCATAGCCTCCAAAAACCCACTGAAGAGTTGGCTAGAGTTTGTTCTGACTCCTTGAAAATGAGTGAGTGACTTTTTTTCTAATTTGCATGACATGCAATTTACTATTTAAAGGTCCATTTCAATGAGTTTTGGTGTATTCCAGTTGGTATTTTATAGTTTTACAGCCATCATTACCACAATTGGTA
>NW_006399889.1:6023230-6050832 GCF_000299155.1 Elephantulus edwardii | reverse complement strand
AAAACCTACTAATATAATATATAATCTAATGGTCAGAAAATCTGCTAAAGATTTTTCCTAGAGAGATAGGAAGATTAATTTAAAATTGATAAAGATATTTATGTAGTATATGCTTATGAGTATAATATTTCCAGAAAAATATCTGGGCTTGTAAAAAACACTTGTTCCTTTTTTATTTTATTTTAAATTTTTTTCCATTGTAGGACACTGAAATAGCTCCTGTTGCATTTTCCTCACATCAAGTCTTCATAGAATTTCACGCCGAGTATGTGGTGCAGCCATCAGCATTCCGATTGATGTGGAACAGCTAACCGGGTATTTTCAGCACTTTGGCTCCACGTAGAAGCAATCAGCTAACACCAGACAGAATGGCACTATTCATACACATGTCTACCTTTGAACTTTTGTATTTTCACCAAAGCATGTGTATGACCTATATTTATGCATTTGTAATGTAAAATTGAGTTTACTTATTTGTAGCTGTGTCTATGATTCCACCCAACTGAAATGAAATATCCTTCAAAATTGGAAAAGATTGTGGTTTAATGTACTTACACACCTTAAAAGTTAGTGGTAAAATGGAACAATGATTTGGTTGAATATAAAAAAAGTCAGGTGAATAAACATTTTTAAATTGTACACAACTTTCTGTGTTAGTTTTTGAGTCATTAAAATGGAGCCTTTCACTCTGGGATATGTATAAATTCTCAAGGAGAACTCTTACATTTTGGTGAGCTGTATACAAATATATGAGTTGTTCCCAGTGTGAACTCTGAAGCCTGGCTGCCTGGGTGAGAATTTCAGCAATTCAAGTGAAGTTGTTTAGTTAACTATTTTGTGCCTCAGTTTCCTCATTTGTGAAATAGGATATTACTAATCTCATAAGTTACTTTGAAAAGTGTGTTTGTGAATATAAAATGCTCATAACAATACTTATGCTTATTCATGAACCTAACTAATTGTTAAATTGTCAACAACAACTTAACCAATTGTCATCAAGTTGGAACCAACATACAGCTGACCCTCTAGTGGGTTTTCAGAGACTATAACTTTTATAGAAAGGAATGACCTGTCTTTCTCCAGAAGAGAAGCTGGAAGATTCAAACTGGCTGCTTTTGGCTTGGCACAGCAAACCCTTACATACTACTCCACTGGTATTCCCTACTGTGCTCCACTCATGCATATAGCTGTTGTTGTTGTTATGTGCCATCGCATCACCTGCAACTCATAGCAACCCTATGTACAACAGCCCTAAACCTTGCTCTATCTTGTGCCAATATTATCGTCTCTGACACACCTACCCCCATTGCCCCAGTCACTGAATGAATCCATCTCATGGAGGGTCTTCCTTTCATGTGCTGTCCCTCCACCCTGCCAAGCATGATGTTCTTCTTTATCCAAAGTATGTCAGATGAAGCTTCAGAATCCTTGCCTGCAAGAAGCAGCCTGGTTTAACCCTCTCTAGGACGAACTGTTCTCCAACAACATACCTCAAAGGCATCAATCCTCTTTCTATCATCCCTAGTCATTGCCCAGCTCTCTGATGCATAGCAAGTGATTTCAAAGACCATGGCCTGTATTAAGATCACCTTAGTCTCCAGACTGACATTGTTGCTTTTTAGTACTTTAGAGAGGTCTCTGACAGCAGACTTTTCCAGTGCAATATGTCTTTTTAATTTCCTGGCTGCTTGTACCAAGAGTATTGATTGTGGAGCCAAGCAAACTAAAGCTGTGGACAATTTCAATCTCTTTACCATCCATCATGATACTGCCAATTGGCCCAGTGGTGAGAATCTTTGTTTTCTTGATACTGATCCTCAATCCATATTGAAGGCTGCAGTCCTTGACCTTCTACAGCAAGCACTTCAGGTCCTCTTCAGTTTCAGCAAGCAGGGTTGTGTCATCTGCATAACACAGATTGTTGATGAGTCTTCCTCCAATCCTGATGGCACATTTCTCCTCATAGAGCCCAGCCTCTCAGATAATCTGTTCTGCATATAGACTGAAAAGGTTTGGAGATAGGACACATCCCTGGCATACATCCTTCCCAATTTTGATCAATGCAATGTTTCCTTGCTCTGTTCTGATGACTACTTTCTCGTCCAATATAGGTTTTGTATAAGCATGATCAAATTTCTGGGATTCCCATTCTTTTCAGAGTTAGCCACAGTTTGATGTGGTCCACACAGTCAAACCCCTTTGCATAGTCAATGAAGTACAGATAGACATTTCTTTGGTACTCCCTGCTTTCAGCCAAGATCCATCTAACATTAGCTATAATATACCTAGTACCATGGCATCTTCTAAACCCAGCCTGCACTTCTGGCAGTTCTTTGTTGATGTGCTGTTACAGTCGTTTTTGGATGATCTTCAGCAGAATCTTGCTTGCATGTGATATCAATGATATTGTTCAATAATTTTTGCACTCTGTTGGATCAGCTTTCTTTGGAATGGAAACAAATAAAGATCTTTTCCAGTCAGTTGGCTAGGTGGTGGTTCTCCAGATTTCTTGGCATAAGTTGGTGAGCACAGCTAGGGCAGCATCTGTTTGCTGAAATATATAATTTGTATAACAAGTTCCTGGGGCCTTGTTTTTTGCCAATTCTTTCAGCTTGAACTTCTTCCTTCATCACCATAGGCTCTTGCTCATATGTGGCTTCATGAAATTCTTTTGTGTCCACCAATTCCTTTTGGTACAATGTCTCAGTATACTCTTTTGATCTTCATTTAATACTTCCTGGATCATTTAATATTCTGTCCAAAGCATCCTTAAGTATTGCAACTTGAGGCTTGAATTTGTTCTCCAGTTTCTTGAGCTTAAGAAATGCTGAGCAAGTTCAGCCCCTTTGATTTTCTGACTCCAGGTCTTTGCACATTTTATTATAATAATTTACTTTGTCTTCTCGCGCTGGCCTTTGAACTCTTCCGTTCTGCACCTTAATATCCCTTTGCTCTGGTTTCTTGGTGCTCTAGTGCAATAATTAGAGGCTCTTCTGACATCCATTTTGGTCTTTTCTTCTTCCTCAGTCTTCGTAATGACCTGTTGCATTCTTCCTGGATGATGTTCTTGATATCCTCTCACAACTCATCTGGTCTTTGCTCATTGGTGTTCAAGACCTTAAAACTGTTCCTGAAATGGTTTTGAAATTCAGGTGGGATAGACTCAAGGTCATATTATGGTTTCTGTGGATTTTATTTAATTTTCCTTAGCTTAAGCTTGAACTTGCATATGAGTAGTTGGTGGTCTGTTCCACAATCCTGGCCTAGTTCCACAATCCTGGCCTAGTGTTCACAGCTGATATTGAGCTTTTCCAGTGGTTCTTTCTAAAGATGTAATCAATCTGATTCCTATACATATCATCAGGTGAAATCCATGTGTATAGCCTGTGTGTATATTTCTTATAAAATATGTTTGCAATGAATATATCGTTGATTGTGAAAAATTCTATCGTTCTATTTCCAGCTTCATTCCTGTCACCAAGTCCATGTTTTCCACCTACTGATCCTTCTTCTCTGTTTCCAACTTTTGCATTCCATTCACTCATTAAGGCATTTTGATGGCATGTTTGATCAGTCAGAGATCAATCGAACATGCAATCAAGATGCATGCATACTAGTCTTAAATAAATATTGGATTCTTCTTGTATGCTTATTGGTTCTGTCTCATCCCTCCCAGACAAGCACATATTGCTTTTCCCTTACATTCTCTACCAAGGCTAGATCCATATCTCACCTATTTTCATACTTTTCTTATTTCTAAATCATTCTGAACTTTTCAAATGAAACTGCTGTAACTATTAAACATTTATTGTAACCTCAAGATTCTCCTGGTTTTCTTCTTATTTACTTTGACTCAATTGTCTTGGCAAATTTAACACTTCCTTCAATGAATCCCAGAATCTTCTACTATCCTAATTAGTTAACTTCTCTGTTCATCCTCACATTCTTGTTAAAACCCAACTTTGTTAGTCACCTTTTTCACTGCCTCTAACAGAGTCAAAGATAGGACAATGTCTCTGTATTAAATATACAAAGTTAAATCTTATTAAGAAGGTGACTCCAGGCAAATGAAAGATGCTATGGAATGTGTTCCTTTACTACAATACTCAGATGACAGAAACATTATTTCTATACAAAATACAGAACCACATAAATAAAATATTGTCACCTGAAAGAGTCCTGCTTCTTTTACCTCTGTATTATGGATAGATACATCAACTTTATGGATGACACTATTTAAAAGAACAATGAATTCAATAAATAGCAAACAATACTAAAGGGTCTTGGCAACCTGGAACAATAGATGAAATATAATTTCAACCAGGTGAAATTTGATAGGACTAGATTCAAGATCTTACTCTTTCTTCTTAAAGTGAATTATGAAAGTATAGATAGGGATAAAGTCTAACAACAGTATGTTGTTGTTGTTGATTGCCTTTGAGTTGAGGTCAACTTACAGTGACTCTATAAACAATAGATCTAATGCCTTTCCATAACTATCGTTATTTCTCCAAGTTCATAGAATTTCCAGAGGCATGTGGTTTAGGAAATGGATACCACTCCTGCTTTCAAACCTGTTTTACAACTGGGAGCTGCACAAAACACTGTCCAAAATGGGAAACCATTCTGGTATTTGATAGCCTCATGGCACATGGTTCAGCATCACAGCAAACCCAGGTTACTTCATACAGAACATTGATAAAGAGGGATGTGCAAAGTGGAAGAATGCTCCTCCAGATATGACAGCACTAGTCTCATTTAACAGTCATTAAGTATTGTCAAGTTGAATATGACTCAGAGTAAGCCTTGCACAAATGATCTGAACTCAGTCCTATAATTAATATCATTTCTGTACATTTATAAGGGTTTGTAGAGTTTCCAGAAGCATCTAGTTTAGAAAGTGGATGCCACTCTTGCTCTCCAACATGAATCAATCTAGAAACTCATCCAAGCATTATACATAATGGGTAACCACTATGGTATTTGACATGACTATGAAACAGTGTTCAGCGTCACTGCAACTCCAAGTTGTTTGGTACAGCAAATAGACAAATAATTGCTGTGTCTTCTAAAGAATATTTATTCTAAAATTAACAAATTTGGCCCAAGACCACCTCGAGCAGGCCTCCACCCTTAGTCTAAGGCTCAAGGGCCACCCACTGTTGAGGGATAAAAAGAACAGTAATACACAACAAACACGACCTCAGAAACTTCCCACACATGATGAGACGACGATCTAGCCAGCCAATTCCTAGACTGGAGGGAGACTCCAAGGCCCCAGGTCCAAGGCTACAGTCCAGCTCACAGACTCATCATTTCATTATCAATTTAAAGCAAAAACACCCAAAAAACAAATCAGTCTGCCATGGAGAAAGTGTAACCAGGATTTTCCTTAGAGTCAAACTTTGCCTCACATGCTTTGGGCATGTCATCAGGATCAGTTAGTCCTTAGGGAAAAAGCAAACAAACAAACAAAAAGCAACCAACCCACCAAACTGTTGGAAAAGGTAAAGGGTCAGAGAAAGAAAGGAAGATCCTTAACAAGATGAATTGACTATCACATTGGTTTTGAGCACGGGGGAGATCATGAGGATAGAGCAGGATACAGCCATCTGTTCCTATCTATTGTTCATAGGATTTCTTTGAGACATAATCAACTTGAGAGCATATAATACCTCCAAGAGGGACTAGTCCTTGGAAAAGGGCATCATGCTTGAAAACATAGAGGGTCAGCAAGGGAGAGCAAATCCCTCAATAAGATTAATTGACTCAGTGACTGTGATGATGGGCTTAAAGCACAGGGGAAGATGTGAGGCTGCTGCAAGGTTTAATCAGTTGTATGTAATGTTACTCTCAGTTGGCATTGACTTATGTGGACCTACCACTATTTTTTTTTTAGCTGTCAAGTAGTTTTATTTTGATTAATTTAGGGGAAAGTTTCATTAGACATGTACTGGGAAAAGTTAAAAGGAGAGAAGGATTAGAATGAAGTGAAATCATACATCTGTAAGATGAAAATGGTGCAACCACTGTGGAAAGTGGTGTGGTACTTTCTCAAAAATTTGCAAATAGAGATACCATTTAACCCAGCAATTCCGTTACTGGGAATATACCCCAAAGAGATCATAACTGACATCCAAGCAGGTACATGCACACCCATGTTTATTGCAGTTTTGTTCACAATAGCAAGGAGTTGGAAGCAATCTAAGGGCCCATCAACAAATGAATGGATAGAGAAGCTGTGGTATATTCACACAATGGAATACTACGCTGCACTGAAAAACAAGCAACTCATGCAATATTATTCAAAATGGGTGATACTCGAGGACATTATGCTGAATGAAATATCTCAGTCACAAAAGGACAAACACTGCATAGTGCCTCTGCTGTAGAATGGAACTGACAACAGGGTTGGGGTAAGAATGAGAAAAACTGGATGGATTACTTATACTGCATTGAAACGGATGAGGGAGAGAACAGTTTAAAAGCAATATATTATAGGGAATTATGATTATCATAAGAGTCTGGAATGAAGGTTGCAGAGTGAAGTATACTTGGGGTGGGGGTGGGGAGGTGCAGGGGGGATTGTATACCAATGAAGGAATTTTTCTTTTACTTTTCAAAGAGAAGAGTGAACTGGGGCGGGGTGGGGGGTGGGGAGGGCTGGGAGAAAAGTGCAACAATGAATGAATGGAAATCTGAAATCTCTGTAACTGTTCATTGAAATTAATTAAAAAAACCCAAAACACAGAAATGTATTCTCTCACAGTGTAGGAGTTCAAATACAGATACAAACTAAAAAATAAAAAAAGATGACAATGAAAGAAAGAAACTACAGTTCAAAATAATTCTAAGAGAGAAATGTTACAGAGTAGGGAGCCAGTTTTCCAGATGCTCTGTGGCTGTGGGACTGGTTGGGACAGCATCCGGTGAGAAGGAAGAGCACATGTATGGACAGCGTGTGAGTTGGCACCCACAATCCTTCCGCCAGTGAAGGCAGCCTGGTGACTAAACCCAAAAGATGGAGGGTTGGCATGAATCAGCATCAGTTTGAAACATGGGTTTATTGATGTTGAGATTTCTTTTGAGGAGACGGGCTTGTGGGTTTTTGGTTACTAAGGGTTTTTGTTTGTTCGTTTTTAAGCTAAGAAAACAAATACAGTAAGTCCTTGGCATGAAAATCCAACTTTTGTACAACTCATTAATTCATAGTTGCCCTTTAGTGTTTTTAAACTTGTCACAAAGCATTAAACAAAACTCTACTTAAAGTCATCACAATCTTGCCGATTCTACTCCCGCTGAGCAGCTGGTGGATTCGAACCGCAGGCCTTTGGGATTGCAGCGCAGTTGAGTAATAATTCAGAATAATGTAGAGAAACGGTTAATTCTCCAGGAGAAGTGAAAACAAAATAAAACCCTACAGATAACTGGTTATCTGAAAGTAGGGAAAGTAACAGTATAAATTAGAGTAGAAGGTAAAGAAGCTAGTTTCTAAATGGGAAAAAATGGTATTTACAGGATTTCATGCAAAGGGCATAATGAGAGAGCAATACTGAAAGAGCTTGCAGATAAAAATAAACATAGCTAGAAGAAAAAGGAAATAAAAGCAATTAGAAGCTCTGGTAAGAATATCATCAAAGCTGTAACAGGAAATGATCCAAGACAAAGGAAACCAAATTATAAAATAATTTCAGCATAGGATGAAAAAGAGAAGTAACTCATTTGATTTGGATATATTCTTCTTCGAGTGACACAACAATCATGCTACTAGATTTATAAAGCCTCCCAAAAATCCAGTTGATTCTGATTCATAGACTTTATGAAACAGAGTAGAATTTCTCCATGAGGTTTCTAAAACTGTAATCTTTGAGGAAACTGGCTACTACATCTTTCTTCTATAAAGTGTTTCCGGAGTCCAAATTACCAGGCTTGCAGTACTTAATCACTGTACCACTAGTCCTTATTGAACTTATAAGAAAGTTCATATTCTAAAACCTTGGCAAATATTTCAATAAACAATATTAAAATAATCAGCATAAACTCAATTGATTTAATTTCTTTGTTAATTTTCTAGCTTTGAAATTAATGTTTTAAAAAGATATGAGTAACCTATATATGTGTATAGAGAACTCTGGTAGGCAGCATCATGATGTACGGAGAGGAGACTGAAACTGTCAAGAGCTTCATCTTGCTTGGATCCACAATTAACATCATTGGTACCACCAGTTAGGAAATAAGGAGACGTAGTGCACTGGGAAAATTTGCAGTTAGAGACCTCTCCAAATTACTGAGGAGTAATGATGTCAATTTGAAGACTAAATGTGTTTGATTCAGGCTATGGTCTTTTCCATTACTTGCTATGCATCTGAGAGGTGGACAATGCATAAAGATGAAAGAAAAAGAATTGATACCTTTGAGCTGTGTGGAGAAGAGCACTGAACATGAATGGCCAAGAAAATGAACAGATATGTTTTGGAGAGGGTGCAGCCAGAGCGTTCTTAGGAGGCAAGAATGATGAGGCTTCACTTCATATACTTTGGGCATATTGCTGTTGCTGTTGTTATTAAGTGCCCTTGAGTCAAGTATGACTCATAGGCACCCTATGAATAAAAGATCTGCACCTTGCTCTATAACTATCATTGTTTCTCTAATGTTCATAGAGTTTCCAAATGCCTATTGTTTATTGTTTAGGAAGTAGATGACAACCTAGTTTTAAGCCTGTCTTAATCTGGGAGCTCTACCAAACCCTGTCCACTATGGGTAACTGTTATGGCATTTGACACACCAGTGACATAATGTTCAGTATCACATCAACTCCAAGTTATCTCAGTACAGCAAACTGACAGACAAGTGCTATATTACTTAGAACAATGTTCTTCCAAACACAACCAACCAACTGACTTCTAAATACAAAGTCCCACCCACCAGGTCCTGATTGACTTAAACAAGAGGCTGCCAGCCCGCAGCTGACAGTTGACTAAATCCAGGTGATCAATCAGCTTACACACGATTGTTAATGAAACAAACAAAAACCTTTACACTCCACTTTCAACTAAATCAAGAAAACCTACCCTCCAGAATCCAAATGCTTCACACATGAGCCTCCAGGGACATCCAAGAGAACAAATAGATATATCTTGGAGAGGGTGCAGCCAGATGGCTCTTTGGAGGCAAGAAAATAACTTTACACTCGACTTTCAACAAAATCAATAAAACCTATCCTCCAGAATCCAAATGTTTCACACATGAGCCTCTAGGGATGGCCAAGAGAATATATCTAGATATATCTTGGAGAAGGTGCAGCCAGATGGCTCTTTGGAGGTAAGAATGATGAGGCTTCACCTTTGGGACATGTTGCTAGAAGGGGCAATTCTCTGGAGAAAGACATGATGCTGGGAAGGGTGAAGGGTGAGTAAAGGAGAGGAAGATTCTTTACTAGATGGATGTACACTGTGACTGCTGCAATGGGCTTTTGTGTATCGGGAAGTATGAGGATGGTGTAGGACAGAATAGGGTTCAGATCTTTTGTTCAGAGGATTGCTATGAGTTGTACTCAACTGGATAGCACTTAATAACAACAACTACTGGTGGTCTAGCGGTAAGAAGTTGTACTGTAATCCTGAAGGCACATGGTTTGAACCCATCATCTGCTTCACAGGAGAAAGAAGAACAATCTCCTGTCGTGTGATTAACTGCCTCTGAAAACCCGCTGAAGAGTCAGCTATGGATCAGTTCTTACACAATGATACACAACAACAACAACAACATATATGTTTACAGAATGTAAAAAAAATGTGATAAAACTATAAAGTCAATGGTTTTACTGGAAAGAACTTGGGAGACTACAGGAATAAAGTGGACATGAATTCCTTTTCTTCATCTTACTTCATTATCCTACATTCACTATCAAACTAATAGACAAATAGAAATTACAAATATATTGATTAAAGTTAGTAAAAATAATACAAATTCAACTATAAAAGTTATATGGCGGAAGTAGTAATTCAAATCCTCAATGTTCTACCTGTAAAAGAGATGATTAAAAATGGGTGT
Organism: Elephantulus edwardii; assembly: GCF_000299155.1. NCBI lineage: Eukaryota > Metazoa > Chordata > Mammalia > Macroscelidea > Macroscelididae > Elephantulus > Elephantulus edwardii. Next base: position 6,040,779 of record NW_006399889.1, on the reverse strand, counting down.
ATTTTTAAAATAATAAATGAATATAGATGAAACTATGAAGTTAGAAAATCATGATTGAATGCCAAAACTCAATCTTGATGAGAGGGGAAGTAAAGCACCTTGATAAGCACTCGGTTATTTATGCAAAACCCAAGTATCTTCCCACCAAGAATAATAATAAATATTTATTTATTATTTGTAAGTATTATTTATTACTTGTAAAGAGAAAATCAGTGCCTTTACAATGAAGAAGCCTGGCAGCCATCAACTAGGAATCACAGGTAGTAATGGGAAGAAGTCACCTGCCTTTTGATATGATGCAGTGGGAAAAAAAGTATCACTTGACTGATATTCTTCCAAAAAGTCATCATTTGAATTTAATAATAACAACAACAACAACAAAACTTTTGACAAATTCACATTGAAGGTCATTCAACAAAATAGCCAGCCTATATCCTAACAATGTCTAGCTCATGAAATACAAGACTGAGGAACTAACTATTCCAGATATTAAAGATCAGTGCAAAGATGATCCTTCACCTGGAGTTGTGTGTGTGTGTGTGTGTGTGTGTGTGTGTGTGTGTGTGTGTGTTTTCAAATTTAAGGGCTCAGATTCTTCTTTTTCTTTTTGAATAATTGAGAGAGTTATAATTTCATTATTGTGTTCTATCTCTTTAAGGATTTGGTCCTTGTTAAATATGCCCAACTGAGTGAGAGACATGTCAGACATTATTCCATGGTATGAGTTGCCTTCCAGAGAGAGGTGTTTTTTTGTTTGGTTTGTATTTTTTTTTGGGTGGGGTGAAAAGCACGGAAGCACAGAATATTTCTGGTTGATTTAAACTGAGTCAGGTAACAAGGAGGCAGCGACTGGAAGCGAGGCCAGAATTTTTTTAAAATGTGATTTTATGGAGAAGTTGGGAGATTTTGGGAGTATTAAGTTCACGTTTCATAGATATAAAAAAAGTCAGCTGTCACTTTTGGACTGTTGCGTTTTACTTTTAACTTGCATCGTTTACGCCTAAGTGAAGGGGCTTAAGATCAAAAGCGCCAAGTGCAAAGCCCAGCTGTAGAACACCTCAAGATTCCAAAAAGCACAAGTGTGTGGGGGGCGCGGGGATTCTTGCTATGGAGTCTTTGCTTTTGTTGTTAATTCCTGTCTAGTAGGCTGTGGACTTTATGCGCATATAACCGAACAAAATGTTCCCAATCTTGCGCTATCTTTATGACTATTGTGTACTTCATTCCGTTCATGTATTGTGTCAATGCACCTCTTTGAAGACATCGTTTCTTTTTTGCCGACTTTTATTTTATGGAACATATAGAAAGCAGGAGTGGCATCCACTTCCTAAACAACATACCTCCGGAAACTCTGAACTTTGGTAAATATCCTTAATTGTAGAGGGGCTTCAGGTCTTTTGTTCATAGGGTCGCTATGAGTCGTGCTGGACTCAAGGCAATCAACAACAATAACATATTTCCTAGCAACTAGTCTTTCCTGATGATCTGTCAAGTAAACAAGTGTAAGTCTTACTACCTTGACTTCTAAGGGGCATTCTGATCTGTTCTTTTGGCAGTGAATGGTATATTCACTATTTTTTCATACTGAACGTGAAGTGGGGGAAAAAGACTCAGGGTAGTGCCTTAAACCAAGCAAGATTTCACTCGGCTGCCCTGATGAGTGCCAAACTTTCCTGATTTCTTCGACAGCACTACCCACTTCTGTAGGCACACGGAGCCTGCGCCTACAGTAGTGCGCACGCGTCAAATCTGGCCCAATCAGAATCTCAATCCTGAGTGACTGTAAGGGGATGGGCTAATCTTGCTGTGGGGTGGAATCTCAAAGCCAAATAAAAGACATGATTGGCCGGCCGCGGGGTATACATTCCTTTGTGGGCGGAGCCTTGCCCTGAAGCCACGTCTCCCGCACAGTTCTCCTAATTTGGGATGGGTCGGGCTCGGGTGGGGTGTGGGAGGGGAGCTGCCCCGTGTGCGCTTGCGCCAAACTCTGGGAAAGGGCGTGTTCCTGGTTTGGTGGTAGTTTTACATTGAGTGGGTGCATCCCTTGCTGTGGAATTGTGTCCTGCAAAACCTTGTGATCAACACTGTTTCAGCCTGTTAGGTGCTGCTCTCTTTGGTGAGTGTGGCTCCTATTTGGGTTTGCTTCTCTGCTACCGGACCAAATGGTGCTGGCCCCCTTCCCACCCTTGTCCCTCCTTGCTTGGGCTTTGCCCTGAGATGCCCGTTTTCCAGGGCCAGGGATGATGTGGGAGAGTGGCAGTCAAAGAGTTATTTCCTTTCTGTCCCTGCACCACCAGGCCGTCGCCCACGTGCTTTGTTGTTGTCTTTTGGTACAGATCATGTCTAAGTCTCTGAAAAAGTTGGTGGAAGAGAGCCGGGAGAAGAACCAGCCGGAAGTGGACATGAGTGACCGGGGCATCTCCAACATGCTGGATGTCAACGGTTTGTGTAAGTGCTGGGGCAGGACCTCCCCTTTGAATGAAATTGGTGGAGTTCATACACTTTTCCAAATAATTGTCTATTTGTGCTTGTAAATATCACTTCCCCATAATCAGCTCAGAAAGTTTTACAGAGGTTGTATTTGTTTCAGGCTCAGAATCCAAGGTGAGGATCACACAGCTGCTTACCGGTCTGTGTTGATTTCTGACATTTTGGTGGATTTTCCATCCAATTCAGTTAATAACTTTTGTTTTTTAGTTGAGCAATTAAAATTTTTAGTTTCCCTATAATCTTTGGTCCATGAACAAATGCCTCCCGAAAGTTACATAATTAATATGTGTTAATGTGCATGGAGTATTTTAAAATATCTGAACTCATTATCTTTTTCTACATCCTTGTTCTCCTTTCTTAGTTCAGACCCCTTGCATTTTTCTGATGTTCCCCTAACTTGACCTCTAGCCCTTACTGTTTACTGCCAGTATTGGTTTCAGTATAATTTTCTTGCTCTATGTTTCTCTGTCACTTTAAACCAGTGATTGCAAATACCTGTAACAGTCAGTTGAGAATGGTGCTAAAGGCCATAGTTTCTCTTTAATCAGGAGTCTGTTATTACACATGCTACTCAGTCCTAAATAGTTGAAACAATATAGGGACATTGGCCAGTGTACTCAGGTCTTCCGTTTTTCTTATTAAACCAAGAATCTAGATTTTTATAGAAAATTTCCAAATTGTTAAATTAACTAATTTCAATGCTTGGAAAATACTTAGTAGGTGAAATAAAACACGTTGAAGCCAGTTTGGATTTTCTCATTGAAACTCTCCTGCTTGCCCATCACTAATGCTGATATTCCAAGTTCCTTGACTTGCTACAGGAAACTGTTATGAACATAACTGTAATTTCTCCCTTAGATCCTTTTTCTTTCCACATTTTTGGCATTCCATATTACTCTTCTTGAACCAGAGGACAATCTTTGAGATCTTTATGTCTTTAGAAGTATTGTTGTCCCCTTCTCTTCTTCACCAAAACTATATTTACCTGCCAGGAGTCAGTGAGATATCAAAACCCATGATAAGCCATTTCTGTATTCACAAAGCCAAGGGGATCACTCTTTCCTCCATGAAATTGCATCCCTTTTCCCCCTCTTGTTACATATGACTATTGTATATTGGTACAAACACACACAAAGAGAGAGAGAGAAAGAGAGAGTAGGCGCATGCCAGTCTTAAAGTCTCTCTTCCCCCCTGGAATATTAGGAGGATTCAAGCTGTGCAACGTTCACCTTTGTGTTTTTTATAAACATGCTTGAGCTTAAGAAGTACATATAATGTTTGTTGAAAGGAGGAAAGATTGGTGGATTAGGCTAACAATGTTATGCACTCAGAGCAAAGTGTGACAACAGAGAAGATGAGAGATGCCCAAAAAACTCCCTTTAGACCATGACTTGCTGATTAGACATGCAGACAGCAGAGTCCAGTTTTCTGATTCTGTAATTTGTGCCTAGGGCAGAGATGGAGGCTGAAACTGTGGACTTGTTGTTGTTGGATGTCATGACCTGGTACTTGTGCATAGTCATCTCATGTGACAGAGTAAAACAGCCCTGTGGAGTTTTCTAGTCTGGATTTTTTTTTACTGGAGTACCTCAACAAGCATTTTGTGTTGTAGATACTTATTAGTAAGAAAAAAAAAGATGGAAATTAGACAACTTGCATTTGGTAATTATTGTGATACCTGCTGCAAAATTTAGATTTCCTTCTAGATAGCATATCAGCCTCTTGGTATAAGTTGGCCTCTCAGTGATCATAGATCTATGGTGCTAGCAACAGAGTAGATGTGTCTGCTGCTGAACTGTCTGTAGAGGCTCTGGGTATGCCTCTGTTCTTGCTTGCCCAGCTCTACTGCTGCCTTGATTATCACTGGGCTCACTTTGCTATAGAGGAAGAAGGGGATGTGCCAGAAGCAGGTGGTCTGGCATAGCTGTGCTCTTGATCCCAGGGCCCTCTGCCCTTTAGCACCATTTGACCTCGAGGGTTGAATGGGGAATCTTCTTTTAGCAGAGAAGCTTTTTACTCCTCAGCTGTTGAAAAGGAGACTTCATGTGATATTTATAAGTAGGGGAATGGTATAGCTTTTGTAGTTCAACTCTGTTATCTCTCTGAAGCCTTGGTTTGTATTGAAGAAGGAAAGATAGCCACTTGCTTCCTGAAGGGGGGAGGGAAAAGTTGCTGATGTAGCATTGGGTGGTGAAAAGTAAAAGCCATTCCTAAGTCTTCCCATAGAAAGTTAGGAGTGTTTCTTGAAAGGTTCATTGTTGTTAGGTTCACTGAGCCTATTCCTCCATTGAGCCTGTCACCCTATGTGACTTGCAGAATTGCCACACAGGGTTCTCTGAGCTGCCATCTTTATGGGAGCACATTTCCAGGCCTTCCTCTTAAGGAGCTACTGGGTAAATCTGAATCTCCAATCTTTCAGTTAGCATTGGTGGTGTTGTTATGAGCCATCAAGTCGTCTGCAACTCATAGGGACCCTACATGTACAATAGCTCGTAAGTCTGCCCTGTTATGGGCCGGTCTCACTGATTCTGACACACCTACCTCCATTTCCCTAGTTACTATATCAATCCATATCATCTGGGATCTAAGGACTGGTCCCTCCTGGCTATGTGCCCAAAGTATGTGAGACAGAGCTTCAAAATCCTAGCCTCCAAGTGGAAACTTGGTTTCACCTTCTCCAAGACAACAGACTGATTTGTTTTCTTGGCATTTCATGGTATGATCAGTTAGCATACAAGTGCTTACATTTGTTCCCCACAGGGCTCTTCTTTGAGAGGGTCCGTGGAAGTGAATCATAAGGAGAGGCACTCTACACTTACCTTCTTTCTTTGGTTCACTTGGAACCTGGGTTTTAGAACATGTCAGGGAGTCCTTTCCTCCACTAAGACGCATTTAGCAATTGTGAGCATAATATTTAGTCTGTAAACGTAAAAGAAAGCTAATGCCTCTCAGCATGATTCTGACTGTAGAACGTCTACCCTTTGGACAGGATGCATGCTGGCAAAGGTGTGAAGGGTATCTCTTAGCGCCCCCCAAATGAAGGTTGTCAAGTAGATTCCAGCTCAGCAATCTTACAGGACAGAGTAAGTCTGACTGTTGTACAGGGTTGTGGGACATAGTTGTGATCTTTATGGAAGCAGATTGCTACATCGTCCTGCTGGAAAGTGGCTGGTGATTTTGAATTCTTAACCACATTACCATTCCGTTTCTTCATGAAGTGCAAATGTAAATATTTGGCATGGTACATTAGTTGTAGTGTAAGAAGATCCGTGTTTTTTCTGTTATAAAATTTTAACTGTAACCGTGGAGTTTGATCTGTTATTATCAGGATTAAGCACAAAGAGTAATTAAATTTTACAGACAATGGTTATTTCTTGAGTCTTAAGCTTTTCCCTCATCATCTTTCCGTTGTTTGCTTTCTCTAAAAATAAGCAGGACTTGGGTTTTGAAGATAAGAATGAAGCCTTTGGAGTTTTGGAGATATTCTAAGCATATGGAATCTCCATCCTCCTTGGCAGAGTTCTGTGTTGTATAATGCAGAACTTTATTTCCTCTGAGACCATAAATTATCTTCTAAAAATGTTTTCCAAAGTTTGGATACCAGAAGCTTTCTGATAGGAAAAACTTCTTATGCTTGATGCCCAGACATCAGACAAGTTTTATAGTTTGTTTGTTTTTAATTTTTAGATTTTTAACCAGTTCAGGCAGATTCTGGGATTGGCTCGATTAGGTTTGAATCTGCTATTGGCTGTTTACTGCCGTCCGTGTCACCCTGGAGACACTGATTAACCTGTCAGCCTTCAATTCTTCATCATCAAATGGGAATGTTAGTACCCATTTCACAGGGCTGAGGAGTCCTGGTGGTGCAGTGTGTTAAGTACTGAGCAGCTAACTGAAAGTTGGTTGGTTGTTCAGATCCATACTCCACTCCAAGAGAAAGGTGGATAATCTATACTTGCAAAGAATTGAGACCTCAGAAACCGGATGGAGGGCTGTTGTGAATCAGGATTGATTCAAGAGTGATAGATTTGATGTTGGGGTTTTTTTTGGGTTTTGTGTGTGTGTGTGTTTATAGAACTGGTGTAGAGTTCAGTGTAGTAATGAACATGGAGTGTTGGGCTCCGGTTAGTATACATTAGGAAGCATGGTCCTTCGAGCATTGCACTGCTCACTGAAAAGCCACTGCATCCTTGGAGGTTGGAATCCCTCCAGCGCTCCTTGAGAGAAAAGTGGACAGTCTGCTCTCCCTAAGATCTACAACCTCAGAAACATGATAGAAATGGAGATCGGTAGCTGTGAGTCAGAATCTACTCCATAACAGTGCATTTGGAATTTATTGTTATCCAAGTGGGGGCCAATATAGGTCAGATTTAACCAATTCTTGCCTAAGCAATAGTGCACCAAGGGTTCAGCTTTGTTAATTAATTAGACTAGGCATTTGCATCATAGGCGGATGGTTCATGGGTGGAACTATTAAACCTGGAAGGTTTGACACACTTTTCTAGGATACTTACAGATTTACTCTTTGAAATATACACTAATTTTGTTACTTCTCTATGTTTTTAAACTAAATTAGTATTAGAATCTGCATACACACTCTTTTTAGATCCTTAGAGAGTAATGGCACCTAGTATGTTCTTCTTATTAAACATATCACTGCAAAAACTTCTGCAGGCAGCCATTGTCTTCATCTGGGGATGAGAGAGCGGGCTTTTGAAGGACTCATATCTGCTTTCACAGGGGCAGAGCATCATGACTGCCAGGAGCAGTGGCTTTTATGTCTTTTATTTAAATCTTTTAATCTATTCAGGTTTATTCAAGTTTAGCCCCCTAGATAACCAAACAGGTCTCAGGATTCTACCTCCCCACCGGCTGGCCAAGTCACACTAAAATATCTCTCAGAGAAATCTAGACAGATGAATAATCTGCTACCAAGGGGGTGGCCTTTTCACAGAACCTTGCACAATAATCAGCAAAGTGATCACCAAGTTATCAGCAAGGCTACTCCGAGAGCCCTGTGTAACCTGAAAGCAGCCACCTCTGTTTGGAGCACAGTGTATATAGACTGTCTTCAGAGGGGAGAGAAAAGGGCTGAAAAAGCGAGTGATTTTAGTGATAGTCTTTATCAAATACCTTTTCTCCCACTTAACAGTCCTCTTCCTCCCACCAGCTTGTGTGACTGTCTCTATCTTTATGCTTTATAACAGGCTGTGCTTTGGTCTAGGGAGGCCCTGTTTTGCTTTTCTTTCCAGCTACCTTCTGCTTGTCAATTCATTCTTACTGGATGATTGAGTGACTTATCAAGCTATCTGATTCCCTTCCTATGCCACCTCTTCTGGGAAGCTCTCCCTGTGTGTGCTGAGTTTTAACTGACAGCCCATTTACACTGCCTGCTGTGTCTTTTCTCTGCCCATAGTCTTACTGTTGTCCCTAACCCTGGCAGGATGCTCAGGAAAAATCTGCTGGAGGAAGGAAAGCTACATCTTTTAGTTAAATTGTTTTTCCTCCATGACATAAATAGGTAAGCACCTGAATACTAAGTGAAAGATTAGTGGTTCAAATCCCGCTAGCAGTGCCTTGGGTAACAGCCTGTCAGTTTGCTTCCATAAGGTCTCAGCGGAGCAACCCTGCACTGCATACATGGGGTTGGGTTGAGTCAGAATTGACTCATTGGGCAGCACCAAAGAGCTTTAGGTTAAAAATAGACCGAGTAAAGAGGTCCACACAGAGGACTTTCCTGTCTCCCTCCACGTGCTTCTCTCACCTTTCTAGCTGAGACAGTTTCTAACCATCAGAGACATGATAAACTTATGTTGTTGTTGTGCACTGTTGAATGGGAACTGACCCACAGCTAACCCTCTGGTGGGAGAGGAGATTGCCCATCGTTCTCCTGTGGAGCAGCTGATGGACTTGAACTGCGTGCCTTCGGGATTGCAGCATAGCTTCTTGCCACTAGGACACCAGAGCTCCCTGATAGAATTGAGAGATACTTTAATTTTTGTTTTAAGGTGTAAACTTAGGAAATATAAAATAAAGACAAATCTGACCATTTTTGAGTAACAAAACTAATAATGACGTTAGGCTCCAGGTAATAGAGGCATCATTTTGGAAAGCAATCACTTTTATTTTTTTTGGTTGCCAACTCTGTGACAACCCCCTTATGCCTCAGCTTCTTTATTACAGTGGAGAGAATTCAATACCTATCTTATCAGATTGTTGTGAGTCAGTTTCTATAAAGGGTCTGGTCTACCACCTTCTAGTTGTCATTAATGTTGTTATTGTTGTTGTTATGTGCCACCAAGTCACTTGTGACTCATAGAGACCATAGGTCCAATAGCCCTGAAACCTACTCTATCCTGTGCCAACTTTACTGTCTTTGACACACCTACCCTCAATTATCCCAGGTACTGAATCAATCCATCTCATTGATAGCCTTCCTCTCTTTCTCTGTCTCTCCACCCTTCCAAGCATGATGTCCCTCTCCAAGGACTGACTCCTCCTTGCCCCCTGCCCAAAGTATATGTCAGATGAAGCCTCAGAATCCTTGCCTTAAAGGAGCAGCCTGGTCTCACCCTCTCCAGGACTAACCTGTTTGTTCTTCTAGCGGTCCCTGCTATATTCCATACTCTTCTCCAGTACCACAACTCAAAGGCATCAATTCTCTTTCTATCATCCCTAGTCATTGTCTAGGTCTCTGACACATAGCAAGCAATTGTGAAGACTATGGCCTGGATATTTTAAGTATTATTTTACCTATACATGTTTATAAAATGCAAAGCAAGTGTTTATGTGTGATACTTCTCTGGTGGCCTTTTCCTGTCTGTCTTTTTATTAGATCACACTAGCTCACTCATTACTCCTTCCTTGCCTGATTCTGAATTTCCAGGGAAGGTGAGTCACTGTACCCAGTGTGCCAGGATCAGGAGGAATACCAGTGATCTCACACACAAGAGTTCAGAACCATGGACAGTGTGATGAGAGCTGTGGAGCACTTGACACAATTTTAGTTGTGATTGTGGCACTCTGCATTAAAAACTGATGGTGGTAGTGATTTTTCACCTAATAATCATAGTCATTAGACGTCATTCACTACCTACTTATTGTATGCAGTTTTTTGAATGATGGAACAGACTATTTAAGGAGAGCCTCTTTTAGCATTTTCTCCATATTGAATCAATTACAGTTACATAGCATAAATAACTACTTACTATGCTAAAAGACTACTGCATCTGAAGTAGTTGCATGTTCACTAACTCTAGAGCTAATTCTTAATTATCATCTTTAGTAGTAGAAATGGCATATTGCTGTTGTTTTGTGTGCTGTCAAATCAGAACTGATGCATAGCTGACCTTCTACAAGGTTTTCAGAGGCAGAAAATTGCTTGAGAGGATATTGCCCTTCCTTCTCTCATAGAGCAGCTGGTGGGTTTGAACCATGTACCTTTGGGATTACATCACAGTTTCTTACCACTAGGCACCAGAGATCCCTAGAAATGGCATAGCTAATTATAAAACATACTTTGTTTGATCGCTTCTCGGCCTTTTGGCTAAGATCAAGTGAAGTGTATAAAACATACTTTGTATCATCTTGCCATAATGTACATGAACTTGGTTTAAACAGAACACAATCTAGATATATTAAGCCACTGTTACAAATAACTAGTGGTTATTTCTTTGTATCACATAAAATCCCATACTATCACATTGGTTCAATTGTTTTAGTTTCTGGTTTGATTTTTTTTTTTTTGTTTTTCCAGGTAAAAGATATACTTAAGCATTGGTATATGGCAGAAGGATTGAGCAATTCTGTGAAGATTTATAGTCTTGGGGACTGTGTCGGACTTGGAGTCTGGTTCTGCTGTGTTTTTGTAAATCATAAGCACCTCAGTGACAGTGAGGTGTGTGCATTCTTCATGATTGTTGATGTGTCTGAGTCCATTGTTGTAGCTACTTTATGTAGTTTAAGTGGCAAGGCATGGCAAGGGTTGATGTCATACAGTGCAGTGATTCACAGTGCCACCTCCTGCCTCTCCTTATGAGTGTGGCTGGCAGAAGCACAGTTGCCTGTGGGTGGGACATATAGTCCTGCCCTTCCCTTCTCCATGCAGGCCCTGCCCTGTGGCCCACCTTTCTTTGTGGCACCTTGAAGGTTCTTCCCTTTCCCACTGACCAGTGGTATGTGCTAACTTGTAGCACAGCTTCTTGCCTCTAGACCACCAGAGCTTCCATATTAGTGGTATGTGCTAACTTACAGCACAGCTTCTTGCCTCTAGACCACCAGAGCCCCCATATTAGAATATAGTTTGCACTGTCTAAATCAGACTGTGCTTTGGGAAGATTTCATGAGTGTGTAATACTCCATGTAAAACAGTACTTTGAATGTGAGGTATTAGTAAAGCTGAAGAGACAAGTTGTGGTATGACATGGTCTACACACACACACATACACACACACAGCTGAACACAAACTCATTGCTATCAAATTAAAACCAACACATAACTGACAGTCCTTTATTCCTTCTGAGGAGTGGCTGATAGATTAGAGCCACAAGAAGTGTGGCCTTTGAGCTAACAGCACAACTTCTTTTGGATTAAGCCCCCCGAGATCCCTTTCATCTACACCAGAGTTTCTTCTATAAGGGAGCTCTAGTGGTAAGAAGCCATGCTGCAATCCTGAAGACATGTGGTTCGAGTCCACCAGCTGCACTGCAACAGGAAGATGGGCAGTCTCTTCCCATGTGATTAACTGCCTCAGAAAACCTGCTGGAGGGTCAGCTATGAGTCAGTTCTGAACAGCACATGACACTGCAACAGAGGCTCTACAAGTTGCATGCTTGGGTGTATCTATTGCAGAAAGGATTTCTCACTCTCAGTTAATACCCTTTGTGACAATAAGAAATATAATGTAGTTGACAAAGCAGATTATCTTCTATAAAGTTCTAGAAAGATTTCATACACTGAGTCTGTCATCCCTTGGTGAAGATGATAATTGTTATCATCGTACAGTTGAGAAAACTGAAGATTGTCTAGATTCTGTGAAGTTCAATCATCACCAGTTTAGTGGTGCAGTTAAGTTCAAACTTAGATCTACAGAATCACTGAACCTGGAGAGCCTTACTATGATATGTAAATATGCTATTTTTTTAAAAACTGCAGTGTTTAAGCCATCAGTCCATTGCAAAGATATGTATTTACTTGGATATGTGAATGTGTCCGCTTATTGTAGCTGAGTTGATTCCAATTCAAAGTGATTCTATAGGACAGAGTAACACTACCTCACAAGCTTTTCACAGCTACAACTTTTCTCATACTAGTAGTTTTTCAGAACAGCTTTGCTCTACAGTAGTGAATTATGTTTCCTCTCAACAAGCAGTTCAGCACATTGAGATATCAATAGAGCCTGGCTCAGACATGGCAGCATGGTTTCCAGGACTGCTGGAGCAAGCAAATGACACCTAAAGGCTTTCACTTTGAGAATTGTTTGATAACTCTGTTCTAGGCAAATCAAATACATCATTGGGCCAGCTGCTCAGCTTGGAAATTTGGGTTTAACAGAATTCTTGCATCCTTAACTGCTTAATAAATCAAAGGAAACAACTTATTTTCTCTTACTGTGTGCCAGTGAGTGGATCCTAACTCCTAGCAACCCTGTGTAACAAAAGTCATAGAGTTTCCGGGGCTGGAATCTTTATGGCAGCAGTTCACAGACTTTTCTCCCTCAGAGTGACAAGTGGATGTGAATTGCTGACGTTTTGGTTAACAGCCAGCTAACCACTGTGCCGCCAAAGCTCTCTGCATAAGCTCTCACTAGTTAAGTGTGAGTCCTGTTTTCCTCTGTATTTCTTATAGAATATTTATATTATACATAGCAGAACTTGATCATAAAGTTAAGATCTTTTCCTCCCTCTAGTTAGTCTTTATTTACATTTCCTTGTGTGTGTGTGTGTGTATGTGCTTCACACATTCCTTCATTGACATTATGTTTCACACAATCATTCCCATACATTGTGTTTTATAAAATCAGTCACCACTGGACTGTGCCCACCATTTCTCTTCTTTTCAGGTGATCGCTGATCTTTCCCATTTCCTTTACCCTACCTCCATCCACCAATTTGTGCGGCCCTGTGATTTCCCTTCTGCCCATCCTCACCCCTTGTTCCCATTCCTTCCCCTGTTGGATCCTCTTACACATTTTACTAGTTATCCTTCTGTTTTCACAATAATGGTCTTATGTCGTATTTGTCCTTTTAAGACTTAGTTCACTCAGCGTAATTCTCTCCAGTCTCTCCCAAGTTGTGTAATATTTTTCAAAAAGCATTGCACCTGAGTGCTGCATAGTATTCCATCATGTGAATGTACCATAATTTCTCAGTCTGTTCGATTGTGGTTGGACATTTGGGCTGTTTTCACATTCTTAGGATCGTAAATAATGCTGCTATGAATATTGGTGTGCACATCTCCTTTTTTGTCTCAATTCTAATTGTTATTATGTGCTATTGAGTTGCTTGCAACTCATAGCGACACTATGTACAAGAGCCCTAAATGCTGCTCTATCCTGTGCCGAACTCGTGGTCTCTGACACACTCATTCCCACCATCCCAATCACAGAATCGTTCCATCTCATCGAGGTCTTCTTCTGCACCGTCCCTCCATTCTCCCAAACATGATGCTTCTCCAAGGACCAGTCCCTCCTTGCAGCATGCCCAAAGTGTGTCATACGAAGCTTCAGAATCCTTGACACCAAGGAGCTTTCTGGCTTCACCCTCTCCAGGACAAACCTGTTTGTTCTCCTAGCAGTCCATGGTATAGTCAACACTCTTCTCCAGCACCACAGCTCAAAGGTATCAATTCTCTTTCTGTCATCCCTAGTCACTGTCCAACTCTCCGATGCATAGCACATAATTGCGAAGACTGTAGCCCAGATCAGGCCTACCTTAGTCTTCAGCCTGATGTCATTGCTCTTCAGTACTCTTGAGAGGTCCCTCACAGCTGACTTTCCCAGTGCAGTTTGTCTCGTGATTTCCTGGCTGCTGTTACCAAGAGTGTTGACTGTGAAGCCAAGTAAACTAAAACCAATAACTATCTCAATCTCTTCACCGTCCATACTTATGCTGCCAGTTGGCCTAGTGGTAAGAATCTTTGTTTTCTTGATGTTGAGCTTCAATTCGTATTGAAGACTGCAATCCTTGACCTTCTGCAGCTAGCGCTTCAGGTCCTCCTCAGTTTCAGTGAGCAGGGTTGTGTCATCTGCATAACACAAGTTGTTGATGACTCTTTGAAAAATCCTGATGCCACATTTCCTCCTTATACAGCCCAGCGTCTCAGATGATCTGTTCTGCATACAGATTGAAAAGGTATGGAGACAAAATATATCCCTGACGGACCCCCTTCTTGATTTTTGAACCATGTATTGTCTCCTTGTTCTGTTCTGACGTTGCCTCTTGGTCCAAGTATAGGTTTTGCATTAGCACAATCAAATGTTCTGAGTAAAGTTCTCATTACCTTGGGGTATATTCCTAGCAGTGGAATAACTGAGTCATATAGTATTTCTGTATTACACTTTTTGAGGAAACATCAAACTACCTTCCAGAGTGGTTGCACCATTTTACAATCCCAACAACAGTGTATGAGAGTTCTAATCTCTCCATATCCTTTCCAACATTTATGCTTGCTATTCTGTTAAACTTTGCCATGGCTACCTGGGGTTAGATGGTATCTCATTTTGGTTTTTATTTTACATATATCTTATTGCCAGTGATTTCGAGTGATTTTTCCTGTGTCTCTTGGCTATCTGAATGTCTTCCTTTGTGAAAAGTCTTTTCATGTCTTTTACCCATTTTGTAATTGTGTTATCAGTCTGTCCATTTGCTGTACAGAGGTAACTCAGGGTTGCTGTGATGCTAAACACTATGACACGGATGTGTCAAATGTGATAATGGTTACACATGGTGGACAGTGTTTGGTGGAGCTCCCCAATTAAAACAAGCTTGGAAGCAGGAGTGACATCCACTTCCAAAATGGCACGCCTTTGGAATTTCTATGGATGTGGAGAAATGACCAAAGTTATACAAATATTCAGGTGTTTCATTCATAGGGTCACTATGAGTCATCTACAACTCAACAGCACTTAGCAAGAACAACAACATCAGTCTTTTTCTTGTGGAGACTCTGTAGGATTCTCTAAACTTTTGTTATGAAATCTTTGTCTGAGATAGTATTGCCAAATGTTTTTTCCTAGTTGATAGAATTTCTTTTCACCCTATAGGGGAAAGTTGTTGATGTACACCGGAATTTAATCTTTAGAAGGAAGGTCCCGTTCATCAAATTTATCCTCTCCAGATTGTACACTTCTGGGTGTACTTGACAGTCCCTTTATACCACAGAGTAGGCCTTCTAAACTTGGTCCCAGTTTGTCTCTGATATGAACTTTATGATTTGGGGCTTTACTCCCAGGTCTCTGATACACCTTGAATTAATTTTGTGTATGGTGTGAGATGTGGATCCTATTTCAGCTTCATGTAGGTAGCAGTCCAGTTTAGCCAGCACTATTTGTTGAAGAGATTGTCGTTTCTCTATTAGATAGGCTATGTTTTCTTGTCAAATATCAGTTGATCATAGATGAGTCCCTTTCTGGGTTCTCAGTTCTGTTCCAATGTTCATTGTGCCTGTCATTGTACAGTACCATGCTGGTGGGTTTGAGATTACGGAGTGCTATGTCTCCCACTTCATTTTTGCTTTTCAGAAGTGCATTGCTTATTCAAGGTTTCCTTCCTTTCCAAATAAACTTGACTATTGCCTTTGCAATTGCAATCTCCTTGATAAATGAATTTGGTATCGGTATTGTGATTGTGTTGAACATGTAGATTCCTTTTAGTAGGATTGTCACTTTTACCATATTGAGTCTTCCTATCAATGAACAGGGAACATTTTTTAAAATTTATGTAGGTCTTTTAATGTTTCTTGCAGAAGTGTTTTGTAGTTTTCTTTGTAAAAGTCTTTTGTGTCTTTAGTTAGGTTTATACTAACTTATTCGTAAGTATCTCAGTTTGTGGTTGGCTATTGTAAATTATTTTGCTTTCTTGGTTTCTTTCTCTGAGTTCTCTTTGTTACTGTTAGAGGAATCCCACTGACTTTTATATATTGATTTTGTATCTTGTTGCCCTACTAAACTGGTCCACTAGCTCTAACAGGTTTTTGTTGTTGTTGATTCCTTAGGATTTTCAGTGTAAACTATCATATCATCTGCAAATAGCAGCAGTTTCACCATCTCTTTGCTCTTCTGGAAGCCTTTTATTTCCTTCTTTTGTCATATTGCCCTAGCAAGTAATCCAATACTATATTGAAGATAAGTGGTGACAGTGGATATATTTGTCTGGGCCCTGTTTGCAATGAACAGGCTTTTAGTCTTTCTTCATTGAGAATGATATTGACTCTTGGTTTTGCATTTATTCTTTTCACTATGTTGAAGAAATGCTCTTCTATTCCTATTTTGCTGGGTGCTTTAGTCAGAAGGGTGTTAGATTTTGTCAAATGCCTTTTCTGCATCAGTTGCTAAGACTGGTTCTTGTTATTTGCTTTTGATGAGATAGATTGATTCAGTGATTGGAGTAATGGGAGTAGGTGTGTCAGAGGCAGTGAGGTTGGCACAGGATAGAACAGGATTTAGGGTTCTTGTACATGGGGTCTCTATGAGTTGCCTGACGGCCCATAACAACAACAATGTGAGTTATGTTAATGTTTTTCTTATGTTGAACCACCCTTGCCTACCTGTTATGAATCCCACCTGGTTATAAGAAATTATTATTTTTTTTTATGTACTGTTGGATTCTATTGGCCAGTATTTTGTTAAGGACTTTTATATATATGTTCATGAGAGATGTTGGTCTGTAGGTTTTCCTTTTTGGTAATATCTTTGCCTGGTTTTGGTATTAGGGTTATGTTTGCTTCATAGAATGACTCTGTGATTGTTCCTTCTTTTTTCTATTTTTAAAATTAATTTAAGTACAATTGGTGATAGATCTTTTCTGAATGTCTGGTAGAATTCAGCCATGAAGACCATCTGGTCCAGGACTTTTTTGTGGGGGAGTCATTTTATGACTGCTTAATTTTTTGTTTTGTGATGGGCTTGCTTAAGTGTTCTAAATCTGTCCTTGTCAGTCTGCATAGAGCATGAGTTTCAAAGAATTTGTCCATTTCCTTTAGGATTTCAAATTTATCCAAGATACAGCTTTTCATAATATTCTGATATGAAATACTTAATTTCATCTGGTTCTGTTGTGATGTCACCTCTGTTACTCCTTAATTTATTTGTGTCTTCTCTTTATTTTCTTTTGTTAAGTTTGCCAGTGGTTTGTAAATTTTATTAACCGTTTTGACAAACCAACTCTTGGGCTTGTTGGTGATTTCAGTTGTTTTTCTGTTTCTGTCTCATTGATTTCAGCTCTTGTTCTTAAAATTTTCTTTCTTCTCAAAGCTTGTAGGTTATATTGTTGTTTCTTCCCTTTTTATGTGTTTGCCTGTTGCCATGAACTGGCCCTTGAGTACTGCCTTAGCTGATTCCCAGAGGTGTTGGTATATTATATTTTCATTTTAATTTGTTTTGAAGAATTTTTTCTTTCATTCCTTATTCTTTCTGTAACCCAATAGTGTTCTAGCAAGGTGTTATTTAGCTTCCACATGGGTGTTTTTATAAGCTTTATCCTCTTGTCAGTAATTTCTAGTTTTACAGTATTTTGATCTGAGAAGATATTTTATATTATTTCAATATTTTTTAATTTGTTGAGGCTTGCTTTATGTTCTAATGTGTGATCAGTTCTGGAGAATGTACCATGTGTGCTTAAGAAAAAAGTGAATTGAGTTTTAGTTGGGTACAATACCCTGCATAGATAGAGAGGGTCAAGTTGTCTGGTTATAGTTTAGATTTTCTGCATCTTTTTAAAGGTTCTTTTTTTTTTTTTTTCATCTTGCATGAGTTGTTTTTTTTTAAATTTAGGTTGTTTATTTTTCATTTCAATGAACATCTACAGAGATTTTGGGATTCCATTCATTCATTGTTGCACCC
>NW_006399889.1:5955236-6017865 GCF_000299155.1 Elephantulus edwardii | reverse complement strand
GGGGGGGGGGTAAAGTTTCTTTTAAGTTGACTTATCCTTTTGTGGTAGTAGTGTGTTTAATCTTCTGCATCTTTTTAAAGTTTCTTTTAAATTGACTTATCCTTTTGTGGCAGACTGTGTTTAAGTCTCCTACCATTATTGTGTTCTTGTATATTTCTTTATTCAATTCTGCTAATTATTATTTTATGTATTTTGCAGTTCTATCATTTGGTGCATTGATATTGACCAAGGTTATATTTACTTGATCTACAGTGCCCTTTGTTATCTTTTATTGTGGTTTTAATCCAGAAGTCTGTTTTATCAGAGATTAATATTGACACTGTTGCTTTTTTTTTTTTTTTTTGTGGATGCTAAATGCTTGGTATATTTTTTTTACTCAGCCTTTGATTTTGAACCTATTTTTCTCCTTGTTTCTTAGATATGTCTCCTGTAAATGACGTATTATCCATTCTAGTCCTCTTTTTCCCTTAATTGGTGCAATTTGTCCATTCACATTAAGTATTATTGACAGGCCAGGTTTTATTGTTGCCATTTTGCTGTGTTTCTTTTTCTGTTGTTTCTGGTTACTGTGGTACATCCACTTTCCCTTGGTGTCTTTGTATGAAGGACTTTCCCTTAAAAGTTCTTGTAGATTTAGTCTTGTTTTCACAAACTTCTTAAGTTACTTTATTTATTCAAAGAACCCAATTTCTCTTTCATACTTGATGGACAGCTTTGCTGGGTACAGGATCTTTGGTTGGCAGTTGTTTTCTTTCAACTTTCTATATGTGTCATCCCATTGTCTTCTTGCTTGCATGGTTTCTGCTGAGAAACCAACTTAATCTTATAGTTTCTCCTTTGTTGGTGACTCTTTGTTTTTCCCGTGCTGCTTTTAGTATTTTATCCTCTTATTTTGGAGAATTTGTCTATACTATGTCTTGATGTTTTTATTTTTGGGTCTAGTCTGATGTTCACTGAGCTTCTTGAATGTGATTTCTCTGTTCCTCATAACACCTGGGAAGTTTTCCTCTAGTACCTTTTCCACAATGTTCTCAGTGATTTCCCTACCCCTCTGAATTCTGGAATTCTAGTCACATGTATGTTCCTTTTGATGTCATGCCACGTGATTCTAATGTTTTCTTAATTTTCTTTATATCTCATCATTGATTTTTTTCTAGAATATTTCCATTGAGGTTCTTCCAGCTCACCAATTCTGTTCATCTATTCTGTTCTACTTTTTTGCTTCCCCAAGGTGTTGGACACTTTTGCCATATTGGTCCTAATATTGTGAATTACATTTTCATGCATTTCTGTTTTGTCCAGTACTGTGTTAGCTGTATTCTCTCTGTCTTATGATGATTTTTTTTTAAATGTTTTTGTACTTCTTTATGTACTTCTTTATGTATCTTTTCAGTTTTTTTCTTCCATCTTTTACATTTTCTTCCATAGTTGTTCAAGTTCCTCCTCATTGATATATTTCTTCTGGCTCTCTGCCTCTGGAGTATTCACTTTCTCAATGGCTTCAATTTTCCTTTCATCATTTGCACCTTCTTCTGTAGCTTTTCAAACAACTCCACATAAGTATATTTCTTCTGGTTCTTTGCCTCTAGGGTTTTCCCTTTATTTCTGGCTTTCATTGTTTCTTTCATCCTTTTTATCTTTTTCCACAGTTTGAATGACTCCATATGAATATATATCTTCTGTCTTTCTGAGTCAGGGATATTCATTGGATCTGCAATTTACTTTGATTTTTTGAAAAAGTTTTGGTTTTTTACAGTGTTTGAGCTGCCTACTGCTTTCTTGACATTAAATGAAGTTTTTCTTGATAAGTGTTAGCCCTTTTTTGTGTTTGTGTAAGCTGTTGATAGTTTTTATCTTTATGATGTTATTAATTAGTTGCCAGCTTTAAATGTTCAGTCTGTGGGGTGGGTCACTCACTCTACTGGAAATTCTTTCTGGGAAAATTTGCTTCTCCCAAAGTCTTTCAGGTTCTCTCTGTTCTGCAGTATAGCTTTGAAGGAATCTTACCTTACTGTAGTCTCCTCTCCCAAACTCTTTTGTGGTTGGAGTGGCTCAGTAGTGTGAAACCAGGAGCTTCACTTAAGCAGTTTCTCCTGGGTTGAAAGCTCACTTTCTAACAGCTCAGCATGTCAGCTGAGAAAGTGACTCTCTCCCCTGCCTATAGCTTCCTGTCCTAAATTATTGTACTGTTTGATCCCTGGGAAGGCCCTGAGGAGTTAGGAATCCCTAAATGGAGGGACCTTACCCCAGGGGCCTTTCAGTCCCTTCTCTCCCTGACACCTGAAAGTGCTAGCTCTAAGGAAGAGTGTCTCACCAGAAGTTTCTTCTGAATCCTAATGTCTTCTTTTGTCTCTGGAGTGGTGTGAGATCAGAAGTGCCAGCTTTAGCAGTTTGTATTGGGGGCCAGGGTTTGTGGTTCAAGTCAGCTAGCTCTCTTTCTCACAGCTCCGCGTGCCAGCTGAGAAAGTGAGTCTTTCCCCTGCTTGTAGCTCTGTGTCCCATACTTTGTATCCTGTTTGTTCCCTGTCTTAACCCTGAGGCAGCAGCCAACTGGAGGGACTTGCCCCAGGGAAGTTAGTCTCTTTTTCTCCCCTGCTCTTGAGGGGTTTCAAGTCAGCTCTCTTTCTTGCAGTTCAGTGTGCTATTTGAGAAAGCCAAGTAGTAAGATATTTTTATGTTGTATATTCTTTCCACCACCACCCCTTTCTTAATTTAGAGCATTAGCCAGAAACACTTAACTATGTGAGACTAGAGAAGATTGATAGAGTGCTTGGCTCATATATCCTACAGAATAACTTGAATTACACCAAGCAACAACTTTAGTTGCAATGTTAATTAAACCTCATAAAGATTCTTTTCATTTAATACATTTCAGAGAACATTTTTTAATTTATCCTTTGGACTCAGGATAATTACAATTTTAAGGGTAAATACTGGGAAAATGAAAAGCATACATTACCAGAGTAGGTAGTTAATTGGAAAGCATGTTGGCCCTTGCATTTTGCAGGAGACAGTACAGACCAGTAAATGGTAACAGGGATTACAGCTTTCACGTATCGAAGTATTGTTATGTAGATGTTCATGTGTCTGTGAAAGAGTTAAGGTAGCAGGGTTGAAACAACTGTCCTTAGAAAGACTCCTTATGCAGTTGATTCTTGATTGGCAACTGGGAACTTTGATTTCAGGAGGGTTTTCACCATAGTGAGAACAGCTCACTAACAATACAGTTTATGTTGAATACATGTTTTCCTTTTGGGGGTCTGAAATTTTGGTATGGCCAGGTAGACAGTGCCTTCCGGTGGGCAAAATTTTATACATTTTGTCACATGTTGCTGGGGAAATTAAGTATGTCCTCTGCGACATGACCAGGATAGGACTCTTGGAATCTTGCACTTGGTTTCTCCTGAACTTCATTCACACCATGCACCTTTTTTTTCTTGACTCATTCTGCTTTGTGTCCATTTGCTGCAGTAAAATGCACCTGTGAGAATGAGTATGTATCCTGAGTCACCTGAGTTCCTCTTAAGTAGAACACTGAACCTGGAGAGAGGGTCTTGTCACAATATAGTGTTAATTTTGTAGAAATGTACGTGGTTAAGTCTTCAGGCCATGACACAGTGAGTAAAGGAAACAGTTGCATATAATTGTTGTGTACCGTTGACTTGGAGCTGTCTCTCCGGTGGGTTTTTGCTTGCTACAGTAGGAAAGGACTATAGCCTTCAATACAGATTGTGTCTTAACATCAAGACAACAAAAATCCTCTCACCACTGGGCCAATAGGCATCATCATGATAGATGATGAAAGGATTGAAATTGTCAGTAGTTACATCTTACTTGAATCTACAATCATCCTTGATACCAGCAGTGAAGAAATCAAAAGACTAACTGCATTGGGAAAATCTGCTGTTAGGGTCCTCTTTTGATATTAAAGAGCAACAGGGTCATTCTAGAGACTAAGGTGCCTGATCCAGGCCATAGGCTTCTTAATTGCTTGCTATGTGTCTGAGAGGTAACACTGACTAAGAATGACAGAAGAAGAATTGATGCTTTTAAATTGTGGTGCTGGAGAAGATCACCACATTGAATATTCTATGGACTTGTAAGAGAAGAAATAGGCTTGTCCTGGAGAAATGGAAACCAGGGTGTTCTTTGGAGGCAAGCATAGTGAAACTCCATCTCACATACTTTGGGCAGGCATGTTATCAGAAGGGACTGGTCCTTGGAGAAAGATATCATTCTTGGAAGGGCGGAAGATCAGTGCAAGAGAGAAAGATCCTTGATGAGAGAGATTGACATAGTGATTGTGGAAATAGAATCAAGTGTGTGAGTTGGTGAAGTTGGTTCAAGATAAGGCAACATTCAGTGGTGTTGTTGATATGGTCACTGTGAGTTGTGGATGACTGGATAGCACATAAAAACAGGATACATAAAATTCTATAAGGGGGCTTTGTTTGCATTTTTTTATACTTTGTACATATTATCATTAATTGATACTACGGAGATCTGGTGGCAAAGTCTGTACTCTCTGAACTAGAAGTAGAGTACTTTAGGTAGTTTGAGTCCACCAGTAGGTTGGAGAGAGAAAGATGGGCAGTCATCTCCCTTGTGACTTACAACCTTGGGAAACCTGCTGACTAGACAGCAATGAATGAGTGAGTGAACCAGTCCGTTTAAGTGTATTACCTTTCCTTTCACTTCTTTATTAATTTTAATACATTGTACTACATACAATGCTGTAATGCATAACTTTCTGATGTTCTTATTATTCCCAAGGTGTTCATTCTCATGTGTTCAAGGATAAAGAAAGATTGCAATTATAATGACACTGCTAATAAAAGATAATGAGAATGAAGAATAGGTTTTTGGGTTATGTCAGAACATGGCAGAGTTGTAGGAATGGAACCCTGTTATATGTTAGGGACACCTGTTTGCGTTTCTTTGGGTATATACATTGAAGTGGAGTTGCTGGGTCACGGAATATGCTCTGAAGTAATTTGGTAAGTGGAAGACAAAACTCACCACAATGGGAACAATATTTGAAATTTAGCATATATAACAAGCGCTCACAGATGGCACCTAGTCCAAGCAAGGTGTGGCTGATGAGGTGCTGTCCTCTTCGGAGAAGTCTTATTCCCAATTCAGGTGCCTCACTGACGAGTCTCTTACATACAGATTGGTGAGATCTGTGTCAATAACGTGCACACTTCTCTGCTCTTGAGAATCATTTAAGGAACTTTTAAAACTTTTAGCTCCCAGACCACAACTATATTGATTAAGTCAGAAACTTTTAACTGTGCAGACACCATTTTTAAAAAATAATAATAATTTCTTAGTTTTGTGACATTATTTGGCATCCAAGTATGCACCTTAGATACCATTATCTTGCAATTACTGTCCTTGTTTAAGTTTCTGTTTTTGAATAGTGAGAGCATCTTCTTTTCAGTCCATTTTACATGGCACTGGTAACCTTTGAGAACTTCCCTACATTATGGGAAGACAGGATATTCTGGATTTGTCTTGTATGTTCGTGCCTCAGACTTAAGAATGACATATTCCAACAATCCAGATATCCTGTTTGTTATGCTTTTTTTGCTTTTTAGTAGGAAATACTCAAGACCACAGTTTGGGCTCTGAGGATACTTGTTATTACTAGATTGTTTGTAGATTTTAGACTTTTTAGTGACCAGACCTTGAAAGTAGATATAGGTAAATCCATAAATGAACTATTACATGCATTCGTACTAGTAGTTCCAATTCAGGTATAGACTGCAAGGCTTGTTTGTACTTAAAGCCTATTATACTATATCAGTGTCTCCTTTCCTAGCAAGAATCTTCATTCTTTGGGGTAGAGGTTCTAATAGATTATTTCACAGCTACTTATTTTGTACATTATAGATTGGCTCAATGGTAGTAGGGCTTTTTTGTTGTTGTTGGTGGTGGTGGTTGAACCATATCTGCACTAATAGACCATATAACCATTTCTTTCGCTGTCCTTAAACTTTTGCTTTCATCGATTCCTCAGGAAGAGTCAAATGAATAATACACCCACTCGTCATTTATCACCATCGTATGTTCTGAAGACTGGGCTGCTCTGTGGAAATGAACATTATGCAAAAAGACAGGGATTACCATATCTGACCATACAATAGAGATGACTACATCATCACATAACCGCCGTACCATGAACAATCATGGTGCAGCCAAACTGACACATACATAATAACAATTACCATCATAGCCATTGTTATTTCTGGTATGCATCTTGTTGTTCATTGCTGTTACTAATATGCAAAAATGTTGGCTAACAGATTTTTTTAAAAAATTGTTGTAAATGTGAATTGTCAAATAAAGAGATGATCAGTAAGTGAAAAAGTTGGAATTGGCTCAGTGGCTGTGTGTGTCTCTGTTTGGGTGGAAATACACATTCAGTGTATTCCCAGAGGTTTTGCGTGTTAATAAAAGAGAAAATTCAGTTATTTTTTTCTTTAAGTAGTGTATGTTTATTATTCTGTTTTCTTCTGAAATAAAATATTGCTGTTCAAAAGTATAATTGTAATCTAACTTGTTTACTGTTTTATATATAAATAAATATATAATAATATATATAAATATATCTTTATATATATAAATATATATATAATATACAGTTACCTGTAGAACTAAGGTTTAAAGAAGGTTAAAAAAAAGAGTACAATATGAAATGGTTATATGGTCTATCAGTGCAAATATGGTTCAACCACCACCACCAACAACAACAAAAAAGCCCTACTACCATTGAGCCAATCTATAATGTACAAAATAAGTAGCTGTGAAATAATTTATTAGAACCTCTACCCCAAAGAATGAAGATTCTTGCTAGAAAAGGAGACACAGATATATGTTTTATATAAATGTTTTATAACATTTAGGTTTTATCCCTAGAGGCTGAAAGACATTTTATATTTTCAGTCCCTTTGTATTAATTTTTTTAGGGCTGCCACCACATTTACTTTGCATTTTGACTGCTTCATCCCAATTTCTGCCTTCCTATTTGCATTTCTTTATCTTCTGTTTTGATTACTAACTGTTGTATGTCATGGATTTGGGACCCCTTCAGTGGGCTTTCAGTGGTAGTAAATCACAGGGGAGGAGATTGCCTATCTTTCTTTCACAGAGCAGCTGGTGAATTTGAACTGCACACCTTTAGGTTGGCAACACATATCCTTACCACTAAGCCACCATAGCTTCTCTGACTGCTAACTGTGCTGTATTTTTAAGTGAAGTTTCAGAATGTATAAAATGTGCTGTGATGGTGCCACCACCTTCCTAGAACTAATGCTTGATATTGATTCTAACAGATGCAGGAGTTGATTTTCTCCTACATTTTCCACAACAGGCTACTGGGTCTATTGGCCTGATCTTTAGAAGCCTGAGCTATGGAATCTTACAGTTTGTCCTCTACCCACCTCCTGTTCTGCAGCACAGATGTGGCTGCTGAGAGGTTTTCTAAGGTTTTCACACTTAGTAATGAAATGATGGTTATTTAAAGTTAATAGACTCCCTGGGTGGTGCAAATTGTTAATGCACTCAGCTGCTAACAGGAAAGTTAGGTATTGCTCTTAAGGAAACTGGTGATTTAGTGGTAAGGAATTGTGCTGGCAACACAAAGGCCTGAGATTCAAATATATCAGCTGCTTGTTGTTGTTATGTGCCCTCGAGTCACTTGCAACTCATAGCGACCCTATGTACAACAGCCCTAAACCCTACTCTGTCCTGTGCCAGTTGCACCGTCTCTGACATACCCATCGTGATTGCCCCAGTCACTGAATCAATCCACCTCATAGAGGGTCTACCCCTCCTACGCTGTCCCTCCACCCTACCAAGCATGATGTCCCTCTCCAAGGATCGGTCCCTCCTTATAACAGCTGCTTAGAGGGAGAAAATTGGGCAATCTTCTCACATGCAATTTACTGCCTCTGAAAACCGACTGGAAGGTGAGTAATAAGTCAGTTCTGACTTGATGGTACATAACAGTTTGCTCTTAGTGCTCCAAGAGGCAAGGAAGGTGAAGCGGCAACAGGCCCTAACATACTTTGGACATGTTGTCAAGAGGGGCCATTGTCGGAAAGGGACATCATGCTTGGAAAAGTGGAGGGTCAGGGAAAGAGAGGAAGACTCTCAATGAGATGGATTGATGCAATGACTGTGACAGTGGCCACAAGTATGTCAGAGATGATGAGGATGGCACAGGTTAGGACAGGGTTCAGAAATTAGGACAGGGTTCAGATAAACGGCTTATACAGCCGCTGTAGGTTGTACTCAATTTGATGGCACTCAATGACCAACCACAGATAGACTTAGGACAATGGGATGGACAATGGGAGAGTGGACAACCATTGATGACCCCCCAAAACAAGCCATTGAAAATCCTAGGGAATTTTAAAACTTTGCTCTGATACACACATGGGATTACTATGAGTTGGAGTTGATGTCATAGCAACTGGCTAATTTACATGCCCAAGAGCCCTAGTGTGCCTTCAAGAATAAAGGAATTGTTTCCTTCTCACATCACAGTCTAAGGTGAATGTTTCAGGTCAGTGAATGTCTATGCTTCTAGTGGGTATCTAGGGATTCTCATTTCTTCCCACCAGTTTCTCCATACCACCTGGAGCACTGTCCTTATCTGCTTGCTCAAAGGGGAGTGGCTAGAACTCCCACTTTGAAGTCCTAACTGGTTAAAGAGACAGCAGAGCAGTAGGGGTCCCACTGCCTTACAGCTCTGGGTCATGAGATGATACACATCATTTCTAGTTAGTCTCTTGTAATAACAGACTTCATCAATATTTGGAGCCTCCACAAGAGAAGTAACCCAATACTCTCCCACAGCCCTATATCAGTGTAAGAAAGGGAGAACAAGCGTTGGTAGACAAGAAGACAAGTAGTTCGATTATCCCATTCCTGTCTTATTTCTTTTGTATATATTTACATTGTCATACTTCGTTTTTGGATTCTTTAGTATATATAGGGTTACTAGCTGCAAAAAGTGTTACGTAGTCAACCAAAGTGTAGATTTGGAATTATAATATTTATTCATATTTCATTCATGCTGTTTATTAGTAATTTGTCTTTAGAACGTGTTCTTAGCATCTTTACCCCTCCATTTTCCCACTGGTAGATGTAAAGTCTGTATTTCTTTTTTTTATTTTATTATTATTATTTTATTAGTTTCAATGAACATTCACAGGGATTCTGGGCTTTCACTCCTTCATTGCCGCACCATTCTCTCCACCCTCCTCCCCAGTTTGTTCTTCTTCCCCGCCATCCGAATGTCTGTTTTAATTGTCCAGTTGCCACAGTGGTTGTCAAAGTCAGTTCTGATTAATCTCCTTTGTCAGTGTGTCCTTTGCCATTCCCTATCACTCCTCCTTGAGAGAGACTTCACCCTGATTCATAAGGAAAAGGGGATGGCGCATTCTCTTAGCGACTTCCTGCTGAAAAGGGGCGCTGTGGGTTTCAGGGTGAAGATCTTCTCTCACTACTCTAAAGGGCCCCTTTGGCAGTAGGAAACACATAGACTATTATGGAGATTGATATTGGAATTTAGATGCACTCTTATTGATTGTGCTTGGCCGTACATGTTCGTATCCTTATTTCTAAGATCAAGAGTATTACACCTGCAGCCCCTGCTGCCCACCCACTTCTGTCAAGGCTGTTCCAACTTAGGATGACCCTCCCTGGGGTTTGTGAGGCTGTCAGTGGCAGTGGGAGGAGACTGCCCGGCTTTCTTCCACAGAGCAGCTGGAGGATTGGAACCACAGGAACACACAGTCTCAGCACTACAGACTCCACCACCAGAGCAGAGTAGGCACTTACAAAATGATTATTAGGATCAGTAAGAGGCTTTTGATGTGTGTCATAGGAAAGAACAAAGCTGTTTTGAACATCTTATTATGGGCATAATGATGGAGCATATATTTGGAGATGAAGAGTTTGGTGGACCTTGAGGTAGAGAGAGATTAGAGCATTTGTCGATACCCTCAGTGATGTGTTTGTTTACTAGGTCTGTGTGCTGAAGGTAGAAGGCTGAGGGAACATAGGAGAGCAAGATTATAAGAGTTACATCATGGGGACGTAGAGAGGCCCTGTATCCAGTCAGGAGAAACCAAAAGCCCCAAAACACTAAACATAATCAGATTTTGCTGTCAGAGGCAGATAACCATAAATGTCAACCCAGGTGACCTGGTTGAGGTCCAAGGGCCAAGGGCTCTCAGGCAATTCACAAGCTGCATGTGAGATGAGATCATCTCTTAGATGTGACTGAGAGAGAGCAGTAGTGAGTCCTCACGCAGTGACTGGTGTTTAAGTTTTTCAGAAAATAGTGGAGCTCTTGTCCAGGCAGCAGGTCCTCCTGTATCTAAAGAGGGCTTGCCATGTAATACTGTCTCTTGAGGGAATCCTAATGGCACAGTGGTGTTTTATTGACTATGAAAAGACATTTGACTGTGTGGATCATAACAAACTATAACCTACGGAAGAATGGGAATTTCAGAACATCTAACTAGATTTATATGAAATCTATACCTAGACCAGGAAGCTATTATCTGAACGGAGCAAGGAAACACTCTATGGTTTAAAATCGGGAAAGGTGTGTGGCAGGACTGTGTCCTACCTGTATACCTATACAATCTGTATGCTGAGAAAATTATTTGAGAAGCTGTACCTTATGAAGAAAAATGTGGTATCAGGATTTGAGACTTCTCAATCACCT
The DNA here is from genome assembly GCF_000299155.1 of Elephantulus edwardii. NCBI lineage: Eukaryota > Metazoa > Chordata > Mammalia > Macroscelidea > Macroscelididae > Elephantulus > Elephantulus edwardii. The sequence continues at coordinate 6,007,118 of NW_006399889.1, read as the reverse complement.
GTGTTACGCAGTTGACACACCTTGCCTGCTGAAAGTGAGGAGGACCTTGCCTGCTGAAAGTGAGGAGGACCTGAAGCGCTTGCTGCAGAGGATCAAGGATCAAGGACTGCAACCTTCAATATGGGTTACATTTCAATGTCAAGAAAACAAAAACCTTTTAACTAATAGGCAACATCATGATAGATGGAGAAAAGATTGAAATTGTTAACTATTTCATTTTGCTTCAGTTCACAGTCAACACTGTGGGCCCTTGCTGTCGGGAGATCAGGAGACTTAAAGCTTTGGGAAAGTCTGCCGACAGGCATCTCTCAAAAGAACTGAAGAACAGTGATAGCAGCTTATAAGTGTGCCAGAGGCAAGCCACAGGCTGTCCAATCACCTGCATTATTTTGCATCTGAGAGCGGGACTGTGAATAATGGAGAGAAAGAATCGATTCATTAGAATTATAGTAATGGAAATAGTGAAGTTTAGCCCATGGACTGCCAGAAGAACAAACAGGTATGTCTTGGAGAAAATACAACCAGAATGTTCCTTGGAGGCAAATTTGGTGAAGCATATTCTCACATACTTTGGACATGTTGTTAGGAGAGATTATTCCTTGGAAAGGTGGAGGATTAGTGAAGGAGAGGAAACCCCTCAACGGGGTGGATTGATAAGAGCATCTGTGACAATGGATTTAACTGTGTTGAGGATGGTAAGGATGGTCAGCATAGGCAGAGTTCAGATTTGTTGTTCATAGGGTCACTATGAGTCATACTAGACTCAGTGGGATGACACTTAACAACAGCTAACCTAAAGGTTGGAAATTTGATGCCACTCAGCAGTTCTGCTGGATAAAGATCTGTTCCCATAAAGATCAGAGCTGTGAAAACTCAATGATGTATCTCTGTTCTGTCATATGGTTTTGTGGTGAGTTGGATTCGATATTACCTACAACAACAAAGCACTGTGGCTCCTTAGTGCAGGTAAGACGTCCAGAGGACGATCAAGATGATGGCTGAAAGACCGTGTTTGAAGAGAGAGGAGTTAGAAGTATGTAACGTCAGACTCTGGGGGACAGAAAGAGTGTCTGTGATCAACTCAAGTAGCTTATTTATCCATAAATACAGATGAGACTTGAGAATAACCCAAATTGTCTGAAATAGAATGTATACACATTAAATGGTACCGGTGTCTTAACTGATATAAAAAAGAAAAAAAATTAATTTCTCTTGACAAGGAAAGAAAAGTCCTTTATAGTTGGATCTTACAAAGTGGTATTCTCCCATTGTCATTGAGTTGATTCTAACTCATGGGGACCAGAACCACTCCATAAAGTTTCTAAGGCTGCCATCATTAATGAAGCCACAGCCTTATCTTTCATGAAGTAGCTGGTGAGTCCAGAGCCATTGACCTTTTGATTAGCAGCCTTTCTCTAAACCACTGAGCCACAAGGGTTCTTTATAAAAAGTGTTATACTGGTCATACCTAGAAAATATGAAATGATACCTATATGTGTGTTGGTATGCTGACATTGTGATTTCACCTTTATTTTAATAAAAGTGATATGTTGAGTATGATTAAAAAATGTTATACTGTGGGCTAATTGTGGATATTATATATGATATATGAAGCTCTGGTACCTTACTGGTAAGGAATTGTGCTGCCAACCCAAAGGTATGTGGTTTGAATCCACAAGCTGCTCTGTGGGAGAAAGACGAGCAATCTCCTCATGTGCAGTTTACTGCCCCTGAAAACCAGCTGAAGGGCAACTATGAATCTGTTCTGACTAGACAGTAGACAAGAACAACTAAGTATGTGATATATTTATTTGCTTTATTTGGCGAGTAAAGACAGCGTCAGTTCATAAGAATTGTTTTGCAAATAACTTGCATTGGGTTTTTTTCGTCATGATTGGTTTTCATTCAATCATTCATATACATTTTGTTTTATACCATTTATTAGAATTTATCACTACACCTCAAATCTTCACTATACCTATCTTGATTTGCATAAGGCACACCTTAGTCTATAAACTGACATCATTGCTCTTTAGCATTGTAAAGAGTTCCTTAACAGCATCTTTTCCCATATAACGCATCTTTTGATTTCTTGACTACTGCGACCATGGATATTGATTGTGGATGCAAGTGACAATTAGAAGCATCATGATAGATGGAAAAGAGATCGAGATTGTTAACAGTTTCAGCTTGGTTAGTTCCACGATCAACACTCTTGCCACCAGCAGTCAGGAAATCAAAAGACAAATTACACTGGAAAAATCTGCTGTCAGAGACCTTTCCAGAGTACTGAAGAACAATGATCTCAGTCTAGAGACTAAGGTGCTCCTGGTCCAAACAATGTTTTTCACAGTTACTTGTTCTGTGTCAGATAGCTATACCGTGACTGGCTATACAAGGATGTTAGAAGAAGAATCGATGCCTTTGACTTGTAGTGCTAGAGAAGAGTCTTGATACCATGGATTGCTAAGAGAATAAACAAGTACATCCCAGAGAGGATGAAACTGAGCTGCTACCCTGGGGGCAAGGATTGTGAAGCTCCATCTCACATACTTTGGGCATGTTTCAAGTAGGGTCCTTGAAGAAGGACATCATGCTTGGAAGGGTAGAGGGACTGTGCAGGAGAGGAAGACACTAGATGAGATGAATTGACTCAGTGACTAGGATAATGGGAGTAGGTGTGTTGGAGATAGTGAAATTGGCTCAGGGCAGGGCTCAGAGCTATTGTACATAGTGTTGCTATGAGTCACAGGAGACTTGATGCTACATAACAACAACAAAAACAACAGTGACTTCTGTTTGAATATTAAGTTAAGGCTAATTCAGGCCATGGTTTTCTCAATCAGTTGCTACGTATCAGAGAGCTGGACAATGAATACAGATAACAGAAGAAGAATTGATGCCTTTGAGTTATAGTTCTGCAGAGGAGTAATAGTCCATGGACTACCGAAAGAACAAACAGATATGTCTACAGAAAAGTGCAGCCAGAGTGCACCTTGGAGGCAAAGACTGCAAAGCTTTTTCTTTCATACTTTGGACACATAGCTAGGTGAGGGTATTCCTTGGAGAGAAGCATCACACTTGGAAATATGCAGGGTTAGCAGAGGAGAGGGAGACCACAATGAGATAGATTGTTATGTAACTTCAGTACTGGGCTCTAGGTTAGAGATGATGAGGATGACACAGGATAGGGCAAAGTTTCGATCACCTGTTCATAGGGTCACTATAATTTGTACTCTTTTTGATGGCACCTAACTGTATTACCCCCTTATAGAAACAGGTAAGACAATTGGGGCCCTGTCACATGACAGACCACTTTCTTGTTAAATGTTGTTGTTGTTATGTGCCATCGAGTCGCTTGCGACTCATAGCGACGCTATGTACAACAGCCCTAAACCCTTCTCTATCCTGTGCCAATCGCATTGCCTCTGACACACCCATCCCGATTACCCCAGTCACTGAATCAGTCCACCTCATAGAGGGTCTTCCCCTCCTGCGCTGTCCCTCCACCCTCCCAAGCATGATGTCCCTCTCCAAGGACCTGCTTCTCCTTACAACATGTCCACAGTATGTCAGACGAAGCCCCAGAATCCTTGCCTCCAAGCAGTAGCTTGGTTTAACCCTCTTCAGGATGAATCTGTTTGTTTTTTTGGCAGTCCAGGGTACATTCAGTACTTTTCTCCAGCACCAAAGCTCAAAGGCATCAATTCTCCTTCTATCCTCCCTAGTTATTGTCCAACTCTTTGATGCATAACAAGTGATTGCAAAGACCATGGCCTGTATCAGGTGCACCTTAGTCTCCAGAGAGATACTGTTGCTCTTGAGTACTTTAGTACTTTATCTTGATAAATAAAAGGAGTTAATTATGGTTGGTAAGCTGTAAAGCACTTAATCAAATAGCCAATTCATTTACCAACTAACTAGGACAGAGTTCCCAGCCTTCCACAATTACTAGTTTTTAAATAAATACTTTCACATTGTGGTGATTTTTTTAAAAAGTTTTAAATTATGAACAAAATTCAAAAGGAATGTTTTTTGTGATGCTGTGTGTGTTGATGAATATGATATTTGTATTATAGTTCAGTATCCACCATTTTAGTGTCTGCCTTCGTTTTAATATATTTCCAGAGGGTGCATAGTTAAGAAGATCCAAATTTGTATCCTACTACCAAGGGTAAAATAACTTCCACCATGCGACATGGGCAGGCATTTTAATAGCACATTGTGGAGATGCAGAGCTCCAATCGGTCAGACCTGCTTGGTGGTGCTGACATCCAGCTGGCTCCCTCATTCCTGGGAAGTCTCGAATCAGGGTTATTTAGTGCTGTTTCTGTTCATGCCCACCCTGGAGGAAAAACACAAAAGCCATTTGAATGGTCCTGTTTTGTAAGTTCCAATTTAATATTTCTTTTTGTCTACAGCTTCAAAAGGATTTGAAAGAACATGGCTTCCTCCTTGCACAGCTCAACAGGCACAATATAGTCCACAGACTTGGGCCGAATTTGAGTGATATAGTTGAAAAGCAAGGAGGTTGTGGTGGTTCTGGATTGACTTGGTGTTTGCAACAATTGGCTCTGACATCCAACAACTGTGAAGATGGAGCTGATGTTTCCTTCCATAATACAGTAGGTTACCATGATTTGGATCAAATTCAGTGACATCTAACAAGGATTGTGAAGCTCCTTCTCACATACCTTGGGCATGTTGTCAGGTGGGACCAGTACTTGGTGAAGAACATCATGCTTGGATGGGTGGAGGGACAGCACAGGAAAGGAAGACCCCAGATGATAGATTGACTTAGTGACTGGGGTAATTGGAGCTGCTGTGTCAGAGTGAGTAAGATTGGCTTAGGATAGGGCAGGGTTCAGAGCTGTTGTAGTATTGTGGATATGAGTTGCAAGCAACTTGATGGCACATAACAACTACAACAGCAACACAAGTGTTTTCTAGGAGATATTATTGGTTCAGGATGGCATTCTCAACTCCCAGGCGGGAGACCTAGGTTTGATTCCCAGCTGGTACATCTCACATGCAAATACCTGTCAGTGGACACTTGGCGTGTTGCTCTGCTGCTGATCAGGCTTCAGCAGAGCTTCCACATGAAGGTAGATAGGAAGAAAGGCCTGGTGATGTGCTTTTGAAAAATCAGCCAGTGAAAACTCTGTGATTACAGTGGTCTGACCCACAACAGACTATAGGGCCAGCCCAGGACTAGGAAGTGTTCCGTTCTGTTGTGCATAGGGCCGCCATAGTCAGGGGCAGACTGTGGTGACTTAATGATCACCAGCCACAAGAAGTAGCTTTTCTTCCTCTGTCTTACCTCTTAAACCACAGATCTGTCCGATTATAGTGGGACATTTACTTTCTGATGGCGAGTGTGCCTTTCTGATAACTTGTATTCCAGTCTATGGACCATATGATTACAGCTTGGGTTTTGGGACCCCCATTATGAAATTTTCTATTTGGAAGCAAAAGTGGTCACAGAAAATAAGCTGACATTTCTAACAGTGTGACAAGGTTTCAGATACTTAGAAATCTCTCATCACTATTGTGTTTTCCACTTGCCTCTTTGTGGCCCTGGTTTGGTCCTTCCCCCCTGAATATAAATGCTAATTCTGTTTAGCTACAACAAGTGTTGAGAGTACCATGGACTGCTAGGAAAACAAACAGATTCATCCTGGAAAGGGTTAAACCGGGTGGCTCTTTGGAGGCAAGGATTCTGAGTCTCTGTCTAACATACTTTGGACATGTTGTAAGAAGAGATGTGTCCTTGAAGAAGGACATCATGCTGGGGAGGGTGGAGGGACAGCGTAGGAAGGGAGGGCCCTCTATGAGGTGGATTGATTCGGTGACTGGGGTTATCAGGATGGGAGTGTCAGAGACAGTGCGATTGGCACAAGACAGAGCAGAGTTTAGGACTATTGTGCATAGGGTCGCTATGAATCGCAAGCGACTTGACGGCACACAACAACAACAACTTTTTTAGCATCTCTAAAGTGCTACCCATGAAGTGATTTGCAGCCTAACTTGCCAAATTGAAAACTGTAAAGAGGATTTCCGGTATGCTACATCTTTGTGATATAATGGGTTGTTCTGGAAACAAACCTATAATAGTATCTTATGGGGCTGTAGATTTTATCATGCTTCTTCTATTTTTCCTTATGCTGCCTACCTTTGGCTGAAGAACGTGGGAATAATCCTGAACTCATTATTTTCATGTGTTATCTAGAAACAATGACTATTTTACTAGGAGGTGTTAGTTTTGTTTTTTTTTTTTTTTAATTTTTCTTAATTTATCCCATTAAATTCCTTACTGTCCTGCTCTAGGTTCTACATTTCCCCTGTTTTCCCTTTTCAGGCATCCATCATTTTGGGGAGAGTTTGCTTTATTGAGTTGCATCCACTTTGTGCTTTTTAAAAATTGAAGCGTTGTGGCAGCTCTGTGGAGCAAGTCTGTTGGCACCATTTTTTTTCCATCAGCATGTGCTCTCTGTGTTTCTCTGTGTAACATTTTGGTAATTCTTACACAATATTTTAAATTCTTTTTTTTTCTTTTTTTTTTTTCATAAAGCTAGTGCATACTTAAGGAGCTCTGGTGGAATGGGCTGTAGTGTGTTGCTCTGCTTTCAAAACAATGTATTCATACTTTTCTGTAGTTTGAATTTGTATAAGTTACTCCTTGGGAGACAGTTGGAAATTCTCCTCCTGTTAATGTTCTCAGCCTACGAGAGTCAATAGTGGGTCACTGTGAATCAGAATTGACTTAATAGAAGTGGGTTTGAGTTTTACATTATACAGTCTAATATAAACATAACTTTTCTATGTTCTAGAAACCCCAAAAGTTCTCATTTTCTTGGCATTATTCACTGTGTCTTGGACCAAGCCTGCAGTTCCTCTGAGATATGCCTCTGAGATACTTGCCCAGCTTAGCCTGGAATGACTTTCCTAACTCTCAGCTTCCATTCAAAGTTGAGTCAGTGTGTGGTAGTCTCTTCTCATAAATTATTCCTTGACATGTAAATGTCACTCCACTGTAACAGCTTCTTGTGAGCTACCATCGTCGTGTTAGCTAAACTTCTCTTGTGCCCATTAGACTCATTAGAATTCTAGGTTTTAGGAGCATGTTCTGTGCATTCTAACTAGGGTGACTGTGTGATTATCATCCAAGCCAGGGTCCCTTGGGAACAGCAGCAAGACTAAAACCAAGACTGTTCTAGGCAAACCAGGATGTATGGGCAGTGCTCCTAAAAAGATGTTGATTCCTCAAAGATAATGACTACTGGCGGTAGGAGGATGATCAGAAGTATTCCACCATTAAGGGCCTGAATATGTCCTGATTGTTTTTCTTGTAGAATTGTTGAACCTGCTTGCTGGTTTTGAATGCTTTCTTACTGATTATCTTCTTGCATAGAGAACCAACAATCATATACCATATGCATAGCACCAGCAACCTCACACCGCCCCCTGTCCTCTGCAGACACCCTTTGTCCACATCACTCTGCTTTTCCCATGTGATATTTTGGCACCAATCATGCACCAAATACCTTTAAAGGAGGCTAGAGACATAGTGGTAGCTAAGATACTGTAACATTTAATTGTGTTTGTCAACACATTTTCTCAGTTCCTCCGTGGACTTTGGAAATCAATTCTACTTTGAAAACGCCTGGGCCAAGCCTAGTTTAATACTGCTTGAGGGATTTGAATAACTTTCCACTCACTGTCCTTCCTTGCTTGCTCTCGACAGTGGGTGTTAGCAGTGCCTGCTTCAGGAGTGGGTTATTAACGCAGTGGAAACTCCTCCAGTGTTTGAGGTCAGTGGGTGCAGCCCGCTTCCATTTCTCCAACGTGTGAGCAGGGCTGCTTTTGTTCTTTTACAGAATCCATTCTATTTTGGCAGCGCATTTCTGCCTTCTCTTTGAACAACGCAGTTTGCACAGGAGAGTCACAATGAAGCGGCCGCTCACAAGTGGAAAGGAGTGGCGGGCTGTATAAATACATCTCGTCTCTTGCTACTCAGGCTCTGCCTGTCCCAGGCTTTGTGGGGTTCTCTCTCTTGTGTCCAGCTTAACTGCCCACCCCTGCAGGCCCAGCTCTGAGTCCTTTGTTACCCTAAATATTTTCTCAAAGACCTTTTGTTAACTTTTTCTTTCCTGCTCTAGTTTTTCTCCCTTTCACCTATTTTGACATGTAACCCGGTAACAATGGTGAAAGAAAAATATGTCCTAGTGGTGTGACCAGGGAAAACAACAACTGAAGTTCTTTTCTTTATGTGATAAAAAGAGAAGATTTTTTTCACCCTTCATTTTTATATATTTTTTTTTCTGCAGTAGTGTTAAATATTTGGTGAAAGGACAAAATAAAATTATTGAAAAGAATTAGTGCTCCCTAATCAGGTCTCTGATTTCATTGTAACTTTGCCTTAGAGAAAACCAAATTTTTTTCTTTTTAGTAATTAGTGAACACATGATATTTTTTAAAAAAATTAAGGCAGGAAGACACAGAAGTATTATTCATTTCCTTTTGTAATTAGAATTGATTTCTGTGACTTTTAAATGAATAGCCTGCTTTTGTGAGAAACTGCTGGTTATCTGTGAATTTGCCCCATCTTTCTTGCTAATGTAAGTACTCGATGATGACATGTTAGCTCCAGGCTCGTGGCCACTCCATCCACAATGGAACTGAGTGCTGCTCAGTCCTGTATGACTTTCATTACTGGTGCAGCTTGGACTGTTTGATCTGTCTGCCTTTTTTGGCTCATGTTTCAGAAGTAGATTGCCAGGCCTTTCTTTCGAAAGTCTCCCTTAATCTTGAAGCTCTCTCCAGCCCTGTTCAGCATTACAGTAACACACCATTCTCCCCTGACAGGTACATTAGTGGAGAATCGAACTCAGGTATTGCACATGTGAGCCAAAATTCTCCCATTCAAATACCATTGACCCCAAATCTTACTAATAAAAGGCTTACATTTATGTGGCTTATGAGCATCTGTGATATGCTCTTTAGACTTGATTTTCAGCCAGCCTCATTGCTAGGAAGAACCCTTGGTTACTCAGTGAGTTAGGCATTGGAATGCTAACTGCAGATCTGTTGGTTCAAACTCACCATTTGCTCTGTGGGTGAATGATGAGGTTGTATTTTTATGTAAATATTGACAGCCTTGGAAAGCCAATGAGACAGGTATGCTCTGTCCTATAGGGTGATCAGATGTTGGGATAGCTCAGTGGTGGTGATTTTCTGTTTTTTTTTTTTATAGTTTTGTTTTTTTTCATATATTACAGAATTTTGTTAATCCAAGTGTACACTTTCTGGACAGTTTCCTAAAACAAGAAGGCTTTCTTTGTCCTTTTCTTCTTCTCAGTGGCACTATACACATGGCTGCTGAAGCTGAGCTCCTTCTTGGATTATGGCCTTGAAACCACTTGTAAGGATGGTGAACAGTGAGACAGCAGGGACCCCTGAACTGTGTATGGTTAAGTGAAAGAGAAACAAGCATGCCTTGGACTTCTTACTGTTTGGCGTTGGCTCTCAAGTAAACATAATCTGGACATAATCTTACCTGATACATCCATGCAAGCTGTTTAAGCCTGTTTAATGTGAAGGCACTTCTTTGCAACTTTCTCTCATGTTAAATCTTTAGACTTCAGAGATAGGACAATGTTTTATTTGATGGAAAGAAAAAAATCTTCACTCTCACAAATAAAAAAGGTACAGCAGAAATAATCTGCAATGCCTAAAATCTTAACGTCACATGTCAAACCCCACTGGGGTTCTTCTAGAAGCCACAAAAATGTGACCTTTCTCCTCTTTTGCCTTCCTCATCCTCTTTCCCTAATAATTCAGTCCCCAACCCATTCTGTGGGACAGAGGCAGGTGGGCATTTGGAATGTGAGTGGGAGCTTGGTGGGCTAGTATGGAGCCAGGACAGCAGCGAGTCAGGTAGACATTTGTGTAGGGTGTAGCCTGCTATGGGAAGTCAGGCTTCAGGCAGGGTCACCAGGGTGTCCCTGTGGAAGGTGACTGGGTGTGAATTGTCAGGGTATGAGCAGAATGACTGTGTTGGGACAATGGTGGAAATGGAGAGAAGACAGCACAGTCAAGCCTTGGGACCAAGACACTGGTGCAGCATCTTAAGTTTTTTATTTTAGGTGCATAGAATACATTTCATCTCCAGATAGTACCAGTGATATTTTGAAATTTAAGCAGACCGTTATGACTCTGTAACTAGCCTCCTTGTCCTAATTTTGACTGAGTCAGCACCAGATTTCCACGAGTCCCTGGAGGTAAGCAGAGAGCTGTCTCAGTCCAGCCATAAAAGAACTATTTATAGTGTTATTGACTAGATAAGTAAATAGGTTAAAGATGATAGAAACCAGGACTCTGTTAGAAAAATGAGTAATAGAAATGGAAAAAGCTAGACATTATTCTGTAATTTTGGCATTGGATTTGGATACATTGGTGTAAAGGCATAGCTTTTAAGAATAGAAATAGACTTAAGAGTAGATCGCTCTGTGTGTGTGTGTACTTGTATTCTCTAGCTTTGTACATTGAGAGAGGGCCTAGAAATATGATACCCAATAGCAATGAACACGTCTCATGCCCAGATTCTGAATTCTAAAGATCTTTTTCCCTTCCACTCTCTCACACAGAAACCAAACACCAGATCTTCTTTTAGAAATGCCTGATTCAGGGGAGCTCTGGTGGCCTAGTGGCAAGGAGCTGCAACTACAATCCCAGAGGTGCACGGTTCGAATCCACCAGATGCTCTGCCGGGGAAGGAGGGACAGTCTCCTCCTGTACCAGTCAGATCTGATTTGACGGTACACTCACACAAAAATAATAATAATAAAAAAAAATGCCTGATTCAAGGGCTGTGTCAGCGAAAATACACATTAAACATGAGTTTGTTGAATGGATTGATCTTGTTGCTGCAGAAAGAAAAAGAGTTGCTCAAAGAATCATAGGAGTATGTCTAAAGGACATAAAATCAAGCTTGGATGGGCTTCCTCTGGGAACACTAGCAAAAATGGCAGACAACAACCTTTTAACTAAAACAGTGAGGCCAGACATATAGTAAATAATTAATCCAAAGTTTCCAATAGCAGCACTATTGACTTGTGCCCTGGATGCTTTTTGTCTCCAGGTTTATCCTGTGCATTGAAAGGTATTTATGCTGACTTCCAGCCATTAGGTGGTACTGCTTTGGACTAATACTGTCCAATAGAAAGAGTATATGTGCCACATAGAAAATGTTAAGGTTTCCATTGGTCATAGTTATTATATTAAAAAAAAAATAAATATCTCCACACATTGCCAAAAAGTGCCTTTGGCAGCCACTTCCCTGTTTGAGAACCATAGAATTTATGGGTATCTTAAAAATCTGGTGAGGAAGGTTACGTTAGATGCCATGGAGTTGACTATGACGCATAGCGACCCTGGGAACAAACCTTTCACTACCTTGCACCATCCCCGTGACCTCTGCAAAACTCAAGTCTTTTGATACAGGCACTATTTCAGTCTACCTTGGTGAGGGATGATTAAACAGTTTCAAAAAATAGTTCCCAATAAAACCTACATAAATATTACAGAATTTTACTTTGATACCTGTATTATGATCGTATGGGAGAATGTTGGTAGGAAATGTATGCCCACAAACATTTTGGGGGGCATCAGTTTGTCAACTTAATCTGAAATGGTTAAGGGGGAAGTAAGGTCTTTGTACTGCATTTCACTTTTTTTATAACTTAATCATGGTTTAAAACACATCTAAGTTGTGATCAGGGAATGAAAAATAACTTTTATCTTCTAAGCACCCAAGCTTAGCATCTAAGTGTCTAAGATTTAGACCCTTTTTGGGAAAGTATTTATCCATTTCCAGGTGAAATAAACAGAAAATACTGAATTAATAAGATGTTCCCATAGAAAGAATATTGAAAAAAATTCCACGTGTCTTTTATGTGTATGTATATATGCATGTGTGTGAGAATGCTGTTGATAAAGTTTTTGGACCTACAGTGGAAGCAAGGTCACTTGTTTTGTTTTGTCTTTTGATATATGTATATTTTCTTTCTTTATGGTTGGAAAATCTGTTCTTTTAGTCACTTTAATCTTGTTCATCAGATTAAATCTCCATGATAATATTTAAAATTGGCAAGCAGTATGCATGTGCTTTGCAGTGTCCATCAAACAGTCTAGAGGACATCAGGGAAGAATTTTACTCTGATCATCTGATAATGTGTAGGACAGTTTCTGAGTGGACAGTGGTCATAGGTAAAGTAACATGCTGCCTGCCTTCTGTTTGGTGATGTTTCTGCATTCATGTGAGTTTTTTAGCACAAGTAAGGACGTTGTGCTTTCCTCTATTCCTTCTTGGGCAGCTCTTCTGGCCAGCTTGCAATTTTTAGATGGATTGCAAAGGTTAGGCCTGTGGACTAGGGAGCCAAGCAAAGCCAACTGGCCTTTGTAGTATTTGGTCCCCTGACATCAATCTCATTAGCTCTTCCTTGCTGTACTAATTGCACTACTAATTGCATGACTTTTCTTAATTTGGTTGCACATTTAACAGATCATGTTCTATGAATCCCCATTTCTGGTTTTGTGAGCGGTGCTGCATCAACCTGTGAAACTAATTTGCCAATTTATCTTGTAGGTGTGGATGTATAATTTGGATCCATATATTGACTGTGGTTTTTATTTATTTATATATATATTTTTTTTTCTTTTACAGTCACTTTATCCCACATCACTCAACTGGTGCTGAGTCACAACAAGCTAACCAGTAAGTGAACTTACTGACTTGTTTCAGTTTTTTACTCTAGTGATTTTAAGATATTGCTGATTCTGGAATTTCCTTTAAAAGAAGCTGATGATGAATGGTTATTTTTGGAAACATCATAATGATATTAAAATACAAGAGTACATATTTTCCAGTATTTTGTACTTTGCTCAACTTTGAAGGGTGTTTCCTCTTGTGCGTGTGTGCATGCATACGTAATCTGAAGAGAGAAGATAATATTTCTCTGTACATAGTTGCACTCAGGATGGCAAAAGCTGTGATAACTGAAATGTCTATGCCATTGATTAGTATTGCATGTAAAACTTATTGAAAAATAGTAGTATAAGATTGTTATTTATTTTTTTCTAATTCCTTTTATATAAGGAATCTTGGTTGTTCAGTTGTTACATTTTCAGCTGCTAATGGAAAGGTTGGTGGTTTACCCTCCCCAGCTACTTCAAGGGAGAATGATGTGGTACTCTTCCAGAAAAATCCGCAGCCTTGGAAACTCCATGGTGCAGGGCTACTTTGTTCTAGAGGGTTGCCATGCATGTCATCTACTTGATGACAGTGGGGTCTTAGTTTATCTGCACTTTGTTCTCAAAAGAAGAACATCCTCCCTTTGTATATGCTTTTCCTTCAAGTCAATAGAATGAAAAAAAAAAAAGCTAGAGAATTGTATAAATTATGTAAATTTTCATTTACAGTCTTCAGATTTTGGACTCTGGCTTCCATGAGTAGTACCCCTGGGCATTCGTAATTTAATGATATGATTGACATGTAGTCGAATTAATGCCTGTTTTTTAAAAGACCATCTTGTATGAATGATCCAGGCCGTTTTAATCTTGGCCCTGTGGTTTTAAAGATTTTCATGGCCGGGGCTCACACTCCTTTCTTGTTTCTAATTGACTGTCACTTCTTTGTGTTGCCATATTTCCTTGCAGACTTGAATGATTTTCTAATCATGTGGCAAGAATTTGTTAGGAGCTTTCTGAGTCCAGTGAAATGGAGCCGCGTGTCAGGCTGCGAGATTTGTGTCGTGAATTTATGGGTGTGCATGCATTATATACAGCTTGGAGCAATGTCACCGAGCCGTTGATTATTGGGAATTAAGAGTGACAGTTAGAGCCCCTGGTGAGTAGGAATCAGGCCGCTTAGTTTGTTTTTAACAAAAGTATGTATTTTTAAGGCAAAGACGGAGTGGCACAATTGTCATATTTGAGATGCACTGGCCATAGAAGCTAAAGTCCTGAGTGATCATTTTTGTATGAGGTAATAGAGCTGCCGGCTTCATTATTTTTGTAACAAATAAACCAGAGACCCCAGTCTTTGTTTCAGGAGTCTTTTCAGCTGGTTGTGAAGGTTGGGCTTCATCCTAAATCCTGTGTTGCACCAAGATTTTGTGAGCAGAAATTCCCAGTGCTTTCTAGGCATAGTTCTTAAAGGTCTTTCCTGATTGCTAAGTTTTCCATTGCTCTGCTTTCAACGTTATTACAGTAAAACCATTTGCAAGTCAGTAAGAAAGTGAAAGAACTTTTAAGGCCTTATTAATCCACTGATCCTTTTAAAAAAAGAGCTTTTTTTTTTGAAAATAGAAAATGTTTTATTATAATTATTTTTCATTGTTACACATTTTCTCCTCTCTTCCCTCCCCACCCAAATCCACCCCACAATGCACCCCTTATTCCAGATTGTTGTCCTGCATAAAAAAAGAGCTTTCTGATGATCATAGTCTTTTGATTGATCTTTACATGTTCACAAAGATGGAAAGCTCAAGGATTGGCATGTCAGTTTCTTTCTCCAAGAACTTAAGTTCTTGGACAAGGAAACTGATTTACATTATTAAATGTGTCTATTCTTAAAATGGTCAACTCCAAAAGAATGCAGACTTCTTATTTTTCCCCCCTTTCTTCGGATCACCCTGTAATTTGAGATACTCTTGACCTAATGCAGTAAACACCAATTAATCATCTTGGTAACTTCTGTTTCAAGCCCTTGTGAGTAGAGTGTCAGCTACACAAGATCTGTTCCACTAAGGTCAAATTAGCATCTTTTACTATTTTTCTGGCATTTAAACAAGTGACTTTGCTATGGATTTTCAAGTGTTTATAGTAAATATGTCCATTTGATTGGAATATAAATATGCATTAAATGCAAGTGGCATGGCACTCCCTCCTGTCACTTTTTATTGTAATCAGTGTCTTTCACTTTCCATTGTTCTTAATAGGGATCAGCTGACATTGCTACATTAAAGCTGGTGGGACTCAGAAGAGATAAACCCCTTAGCCCTTCATTTACCTTGCAAAAGTGTTTCTGTTTTTTGTTCCCTGGTGCCCATAAACTGAGTGTTGACGGTTTCTCTTTTGCACTTATGGAATGAATGAAAGACATTCTCTAAACTTGAATTCATATTTGGGGATCGCCTTTGATTATGCTTTAAAAAACAGTACCCCCTCCCCCAACAAAAAAGCAAACACCAAAACCTACCCCCCCAAAAAAAAAACCAAAACAACAAACCAACTCCCAGCTGACTCTCCACTGTAAATTGTCTAAGAGAAGATTGTCCATCTTCTTTCTTCAGAGCCAGTGGTGGACTCGAACCACCAGAGAGGCACCACCTTTGGGTTAGCAGTGCAGCTCATCACGGATTATGCCACTAGAGCTCCTTGGATTATTTATGTTTGCAGAGGGACATCAGGAGAGTGTGGGACTAAGCTTTTCCACTTCTGGGTCCACTCAGACCAGTACTGAGTGAAGCCTAGAGGAAGCTGAAGGTGGGACTGTATGATCCTGAAATTCCTCTAAAGTTGGTGAACAGAAGTTCTTGAGATTTCCTATGCCGTGGTTTATAAAAATATTTCAAAAATGTCAGGCTAGTCACTGTTGAAATCCTTCTCAATACAATGAAACTGTAAATTTGAATGTGTATCATTGGGGGAGTGTGGGTTGTTGGAAGTTTGAGACAAATGATTTCACCAGAATGTACTTTCTTGGACAAGTGTGTTTATGCTTCTTCAAGGAGATGGATGCAGGAGTAGCAAAGAAATCTTTCCTTGCTGCTTTTGTGCTGTGATTGGGCAGGCACTACTCTGGGAAGCCACCACAGCTGCTTTCTGGCCCAATTGGAATCCTTTCAGACTTAAGGTGGCACCCTGTCTCCCACTGTCCCTTCTTAAGTACACTCTCCCTGCACATCTGCCGGCAGGGCTGCTTGGGTGAAGGCTCCCTCTTTGAATCTTCAAATGCTGCTGTCTAGCTCCGCACTCCACAGTCCACTGCCTTCCCCGCACAGGGCTACTATAAAAGATGCATCAATCTTTCTCCCACTGACATTCCTGCTTGGCACCTGTGCCCTGTCCCTGGCTACTTTCTCCCTCCCCAGTTTAGCAGCCACCTCTGCTGCCCTCTCACCCCATCTTTCTCTCAGAGCTCCCCTGATTCCTTGATTACTTGGCCTTCTTGAAATCATTTCTCCTTAAACTCTAACATTTCCTCATTCTTCTATTGCTCCAAGGTTCTTCCTTCCCAAGAGATCTCTCAGCTTTCTTGAACACAGGACCTATTTCTTGGACTTTCCTAATGCCTATTGGTGAGCACTGGGTGGCTTGCTCGTAATTACCTTTATAAACCCAGAGCATTTGACAGGAGGAAGCAGTTGTATGACCAGGAGGGCCTGAAAACTGGCTGGGTTGTGCTGAAACAGTTTATAGAGGAATAGGGTGCTTTCTTGTGGATGAGCGTGTGTGGATGCAGCTGAGGCCAACTTGTGTTTCCTGCTCATTGTGTGCTCTTTTCTGATAAGCTTTGTGGTGTACTCTCTGAAAATGCCTCACCATCGGCCTGGCCTGTGTTTACCATGTGAATTATTGATACTGTATTTATAAAGGCATAGGAGTCCTTCCATAGTTAAGGAGCAATGTCCTGGGAGAGGTGTTACTCAGGTTACAATGGAGAATCTGCCGGGAGGGAAGAAGGTGTAGTAACCAACCACTGGGTGCCTGTTGCAGCCAGCAACCCTCCTGGGCTGAGCTCTTCCTGCTTGTCACTTCCCCAGAACCTCTCTCACTTATTTCTGAATATGTTTAATCTTATATACGTTGTTGTTGTTAACTACCATCAAGTCGCAGGTGACTCATAGCGACCCTAGAAGGAGAGTCCTCAACATTTGTATGTCTTTCATCCTCTCTCCAGGTTCATAGGGTTTCTAGAGGCAAGCTATTACGGAAGTGGATGCCACATAAGTGCTGAAATAATTGACCAGTTTCTTCATGCAGTTATTATGAGTCTTTTGAGGCCAGGAACCTTCTCTTATATTTATTATGTACCCTGCCCCAAACAAAACTACAAACCCATCGCTATCAAGTTTCTTCTGACACAGAGTCTAACGCTTTACTGCTTAGCGTTTCTTCAGCTGTCATCTTTACAGGAACCGATGGTCATGTCTTTTTTCTAACAGAGCAGCTGGTGTGTCTTGAACTGCTCCCTGTTCAGTTAGCAGTTCAAGTGCTTAACCAGAGAACACCACTAGTATGCGATACCGCCTCCGAAAAACGAGCTCTGGAAGTATCATTTTTTATGAATTATGCTTCTAATGCAGAGGTCAGAAGTTCAAATGCACCAGCCACCCCTTAGGGAACAAAAGAACAGGCTCCTCTTAGAAAGACTTACAGCCTCAGAAACGTGATAGAGGGAAGCAGTCACCTAAAACCAACTTTGTGACAACAGGACCCTTGTGAAAGTATAATATGTTGAACTTGAAACAAGTGCACAGTTAATAGTTCTGATTAAAAGAATTTATCAGATGATGATTTGTGCTAGTTTTGATTAGTTTGAGATGAATTGTACAAGTTCTCACCTTCCATCTTACAATGCAGAAGGCCAAGTAAAATTTAGTCCAAAATGTCAAGATCTCTCGGCTCCTTCTGTATGATGCCATTCTGATCCCTTTCCTTTTATTTAAGTCAGTGTTGACTGAGCCTTTTTCAATTATGCTCCTTAATTTCATCTCTCATCTCTCAATTTATGTTTTAGAATGCTGTTGTTGTATACTGTCAAGTCGGAATATTAGCTTTTTCTTTTTTCTTTCTTCTTTATTCTTTTTTTTTTTGCTGTACATGTTTACTCTGAGAAGAATGGGAATCCCAGAACATTTGATTGTGCTTATGCGAAACCTATGCTTGGACCAAGAGGCAGTCGTCAGAACAGAGCAAGGAGATACTACATGGTTCAAAATCAAGAAGGGGGTCCGTCAGGATGTATTTTGTCTCCATACCTTTTCAATCTGTATGCGGAACAGATCATCCGAGATGCTGGGCTGTACGAAGAGGAATGTAGCGTCAGGATTGGTAGAAGAGTCATCAACATCCTGTGTTATACGGATGACACAACCCTGCTTGCTGAAACTGAGGAGGACCTGAAGCGCTTGATGCAGAAGGTCAAGGACTGCAGCCTTCAATACACGGTGAAGCTCAACATCAAGAAAACAAACATTCTCACCACTGGGCCAATTGGCAGCATCAGTATAGATGGCGAAGAGAGTAAGATAGTTAACAGTTTTGTTTACTTGGTTCCACAGTCAACACTCTTAGTAACAGCAGTGAGGAAATCAGGAGACAAATTGCATTGGGAAAGTCAGCTGTTAGAGACCTCTCAAGAGTACTGAAGTGCAACAACATCAGGCTGGAGACCAAGGTGTGCCTGACCCGGGCTGTAGTCTTTGCAATTACATGCTGTGCATCGGAGAGTTGGTCAGTGACTAGGGATGATAGAAAGAGAATTGATACCTTTGAGCTGTGGTGCTGGAGAAGAGTGTTGAATATACCATGGACTGCTAGGAAAACAAACAGGTTTGTCCTGGAGAGGGTAAAACCAGAATGCTCCTTGGAATCAAGGATTCTGAAGCTTCGTTTGACATACTTTGGGCGTGTTGCAAGGAGGGACTGGTCCTTGGAGAGGGACATCATGTTTGGGAGAGTGGAGGGATGGCGCAGGAGAGGAAGACCCTTGATGAGATGCATCGATTCTGTGATTGGGGTGGTTGGAATGAGTGTGTCGGAGATGGTGAGGTTGGCATAGGATAGAGCAGAGTTTAGGGCTCTTATACATAGGGTTGCTATGAGTCGCAAGTGACTAGATGGCACAGAACAACAACGACAATAACATGTTTACTCAATTTTACTTTTTTGTTTTTTATCAGTGTATTTACAAAGTTTGAATACGTTGTTTTTCACACAAGATCCTTCCCATTTTTTTCACCCCCCCCTCATCGATTTGTGAAATCATAGGGATGTTTGTTGTTGTTTCTTGTTATGTGCTGTCAAGTTGCCTGCTATTCATAGTAACTTTATGTACAACAGCCCTAAACCCTGCTCTATCCCTTTGCTAATGTGATTGTCTCCAACATACCTATCCCCATTACCACAGTGACTAAATCAATCCATCTTATCAAGGGTATTCGTCTCCTGCCCTCTCCCTCCACCCTCCCGAGCATGATGTCTCTCTCTAAGGACTGATCCTGCCTTGCAACATGTCTAAAGCCTCCAAGGAGCAGTCTGGGTTCACCCTCTCCAGGATGAATTTGTTTGTTTTTCTAGCAGTCCATGGTATATTCAATACTCTTCTCCAGCACCACAAAGGCATCAGTTCTCCTTCTGTCGTCCGTAGTCATTTTCCAGCTCTCTGATGCATAGCAAGTAATGGCAAAGACCATGGCTTGTGTCACGTGCACCTTAGTCCCCAGACTGATGTTGTTGCTCTTCAGTACTTTGGAGAGATCTCTAAGAGTAGACTTTCCCAATGCAATTCATCTTTTAGTTTCCTGACTGTTGGTACCAAGAGTGTTGATTGTAGATCCAAGCAAACTAAAGCTGTCACCAATCTGAATCTCTTCACCATCTGTCATGATGCTGCCAATTGGCCAAGTGGTGAGAATCTTTGTTTTCTTCACTTTGAGCTTCAGTTCATATTGAAGGATGCAGTCCTTGACCTTCCACTGCAAGCGCTTCAGGTCCTCTTTAGTTTCAGCAACATAGGAATATTAGCTTTGTGAAGAACAACAACAACAACATAGAGCTCTGTTGACCTAGAAGACAGAAAGCAAAGCTACCAAGTCAAAGGGGGGTGATTTTAATCTGTGGCCCTCAGGCCTGGTTTTAGTTGGTTTTGGTCAAACATTCTTCTAAGTGGTATAGCACTGGTCTATCCATTTGCTCTACAGAGGTAACTCCTGGTTGCTATGATGCTGAACACTGTGACACTGATGTGCAAAATGTGACAATGGTTTCCCAAGGTGGACAGTGTTTGGTGGAGCTCCCCGACTAAAACAAGCTTGGAAGCAGGAGTGGCATCCACGTCTGAAATAGCTTGCCTCCAGAAACCCTATGATCTTGGAGAAATGATGAAAGTTATACAAGTGTTCAGGTCTTTTCGTTTATAGGATTGCAGTGAGTCATCTACAACTCGAGGGCACTTAATCAATAACAACAACAACTGTTCTTGTTGTTGCTTGCCATCCAGTCAAACAGGACTCACAGTGACCCTATAAACTGACCCTGGCCCTAAACACCTGAGGCCTTTCTATAATTACTCTTTCTCCAAGTTCATAGAGTTTCCAGAGTCATGTGGTTTAGGAAGTGGATGCCACTCCTGCTTCCAAACCTGTCCTAAAACTGGGAGTTCCACGAAACACTGTCCACCATGGACAGCCATTTTGGCATTTGAGACCCCAGTGGCACAAGATTCAGCATCACAGCAAACCCAGATAACCTCAGTATAGCAAATTGACAGAACAGTGCTGTTAGAAGAATGTTCTTCCAAAATATAGTAACAAGGAATTGAAATATAATCCCTGGGGCCCAACTTTTAAATACAAGAGCCCTCCAGGTCTTGTTGACTCTAAAGAAGAGGCTTAAATAAAAAAATAACCAAACATTCCACACTGACCCTCAACCCAAACAAGAGAGCCCACCTTACAGAGTCCAGCTGCTTTACCCAGTCTCCAAAATGGAGACAAGGGCTTGGCCCTAACTGTTAAGTGTTCTTAGCCAGGGAAAAAAAATTTTTAAGACATCTTATGCGTTGACCACTAGAGGTCACTGTTGAGATACACATTTTCCTATCATTTCTTGTACCTAAAGCTTAAAAACGGAACTTCGTTAACAAAATATTTCGCAGGACGTTCAGCTCAGTACGTACAGGGCATTTAGTAATTACAATTCACAAAGTGCTTTTTTTACCACAATTAAGATAGATCATTCTGTAAGGAGGTATGTTGATTTTCTGCTTTGCTTCTAAAATCAAATTGTATATGCCGTTTCACATATCATTTTGTAGTTTTTATTATGACTACTTTCTCAAGTTGAAAACTTCTTATATCCTTCAATTTAAAGAGTTGTGTTACCGTATATAGTATTTTGTATTTGCCTGACATGAGAATCCCCCACCTCCACCCACCCCTGATGAAAGTGTAATACTTTTATGTTCATTATCTAGATTTTTAATTTGAAACTAACAATCTAAAGCTCGGGAAAACGAATATTTTAATGTTTTTACACTGACTCTTGTATTACTTTATAACAACAGTGTAGGGAATGATACTATTCCTTATGGAATATTATGTTCTGCGTCAATGGTAGAGGGCTAACTCGACATTATTTTATTAATGTGAAGCTTTTCTTCATTTTAAAAATAATTTTATTCTAATATCAAAGCCTCTATACAGATATTGCTAGATCCTTAAATATTATAATAATATCTTTGATTTTGCAGTTATCCATGGTGAGGATTAAGCCCTCATCATCTTTGGCAAGAAATAAAAAAGGAGCATCTCCATGCAGACAGACATATTGAGCAGTCATGCCCCAGTTTAAACTTCTTTCATGTGAGTCTGAATGTGATTGTTTAGCTTTTATTTTGAGAAGTTTAACTGCCATGTAAAACCTGCTCCTGAGATATTGGCTATTTTGCCAGCAGTTTCGAGTCTTTAACTGTGACCACATCTTGTCACTTAATGTATCATATCGGAAATGGCTTGGCCAAGTTGTAAACCTAAGTTTCATGGCAAAATGTGGGTTTATTTTTTACAGGCTATTTTTTTATTAGTACAGCTTCAGTATAAATTAGGAATCACAGTGAACCAGAATGGACCAGCCTATTTTCGTGATTCAGAAATTCCCTTATCAAAGGTATTATTTAACTAAATTCTTCAAAGTAACAACTTTTATTAAGGCAGATGTATACATGGTTAGGATATTTACCTTCAGTGTTAGTATAAATTAATTAAAAACATAAAAACCTCATAAAAATGGTACATTCACAAAATATGCAGATGACATTATTATGAAGAGAATGATGCAGTTTTTTAAAAGTGTGATACCTTGAAGCTATTTTTTTTCTAGACTCTGAGATTGTTGAGATGAATGAGAAAAATGAACTGTCTCAACTCATAAGAATGACCTTCACCATTCGTTGAAGACCTTGCTGTTTCTAAGTCATTCCCTCTTTCATAGATTATTTGTCATGCCTTATGCAGAAGTTCTTGTGCATGGCTTGTATGAAATTAAACTATGAAGGAGAATATGTAAAATAAATCGTTTCGGTGTCATGAATTTATCTTGTGACAATATCAAAACAACTTGCTGTTTGCATTTTAACAGAGGATAAATATATTTATAATACAGAAACTTTGATCAATAGCTTATACTTTTAATTAGTGCACATTTATCATTTATTACTGTGCCATCATTTGAAAGATTGAATTTGGGAGAAAAAAATATCTGAACAAATATTTTTGAATCTGACAGCTATTAATTAGGCGGTATCTATCTAATGGTACCAGTAGTTAGGTTACCATGAAAAATTGCCTACCCTTGGGAGCTTGCTGTTATTTTTGGCTTGGTAAATAAGCAGGCGAGGTCATCATATGGAGTCCCGGATTCGAGGGCCAGTCAGTGAACTCAGAAAACTCTTTTCTCTTTGATATCATCTCTTTAGTAAATAGCCTGGAGTCTTGACCTTCACTGCCTGTTCCCCTAAAAAACCCTACCTATTCTAGAATCTCTGTTCTTCAGGTGCTCTTCTGTACTAAGAGGGGCCTAGCTACTGTGGAACCTATTAATTCTTCTATAGTATGTTTTCAAATCGAGCCACTTCATTTGAGAGTTAGAGAATGGTGGTGCTCTCTAGAGAAAATAATTTGGCGCCAGATGACGCAGTCACCTTCCACCGGCTGGTCTCCTTCCAGCTGGCACCATGCGGGGCTATTCTTGAAATGAGTTTTATTTACATTTACACTGGAATGGCTCTCATGTAAAGTTGTTTTAATAACAATTTTATATATATATGTATAGATAAAATGTATATGTATATATATTGCGTGTCTGTCTCTGTGTGCATGTATAGGTGTTGAGTAGAGTGGGAGAGGATATTCTAAGAGATTAATACTTGAGTAGATGCTATTAAAGCAGTTTTTCTCTTCTTAGATCATTTACCTTTCAAAAAAAATTACAGTAAAAGCTGTAGCAATAACCCCTAGAAAAATGCACCTGATAATTTGATCCCAGCAAGTGTGTCGTCGTCCTGTTACAGTCATCCATTACTTCCTTAGTAATCTATTCCCTCAGATTTAAAAATCCTAGAGTAGGGCAAAATAATACTCACGTATTTGCAGTATAGACTTATAACTCTTACTTATATAAAAAATAGATATTTCTGGAGATTTCTATAAAACCTTAAAAGAATAAACTTTCATGCAATGTATATAACAGCTTTGAAAGTACTTTTAAAAAAAATACCCATGATGCTCACCTAATTTATCTGTGTATATTTAAACTTTATACACTCCTCGTTTTGTCAGATTAACATTAGGAACACCAATCTATAAAACTGGACACCAGTTATCAAACTCTTCAACCTCATTTTCTGCTATTTTTTTTCCTGAACCTCTGTGTGGCTAATGTGTTTCTTCAGCCTTTTCTACCTGCTTGTTTTCTCTGATTCCATCATCCGAGTCTTCTTTTTGCTAATCTGTGACCCCTGTCTCCAGGTTTTGCACATCCTTCACAAAAGTTGTGATGGAAACTCATCTTTCTCTATGATACTCTCCTCTTTCTTTGCCTTCATCGGAACCAGCAGTATGTGGAAAATAGTCACCCCACAGCCTGTGAGTCTGTGCAGGAAAAATGCCCATGTGTGAAATAACTTCCATTTGAAAGGAATAAAAACCTCAACCAACTAGGGTGTATTGAACCTTTCCCCACCCCTGTCTGTGTCAAAGGAACCTTTGTGGCACCGTAGTTAAAATCAGACATTCAGCTGTTAACTGAAAGGTTGAGAGTTCAAATTCAGCGGGCAGCTCTGCAGTAACGTGTTAGAGCTGATGGAGCATTTCTACTCTTGTCATGTGGAGTTTGCTATGAGTCAAAATTGAAAACACCTAAAAATAGTGACTCTGTTCCAGGTGGCAGAAGCAGGCTGAAGGCGGATAAGTAACCAGGGCAAGAAGGTAATGGAACTTTTTATTTGGTCTCTGAGCCCCTGTATTTGTGGTTTCCACATTGCTTTTACAGGGTACACTCACACGCACATACAGTTTAAATGTTTCAGAATGGCAGATCTAGTAGCTCTGTGGGCAAAATGTTTCTATGGCCCTCGTTCAAATAGGCAAAAGCACTTCTCATGGAGTAGGTCTTAAGAGTCAGTCACTTTGGACGTTTCCATGCTCTGGGTGTGTCAGCTTTCCTCGTCATATAAGAACTGATTCTTTAACAGGGTCACATAAATTGAGGTGGGGAAAGAAGCAAGCCAGTGTGACCTCTCTGGCTGGCTGTTTTGGGGTGTGTGTGTGTGAGTGTGTGTGTGTGAAAGCAGCCTCAATTCCACCAGCCATTCGGGATAGTCAGAAAGATACAGGTGTCGATACAGATGTACCTGTAGATAGGGTTGCAAAAGAAGCATCTCCAGGTTTCAGTTATCCACTCTTGAGAGAGGTCACTACGTAATCCAATTTTAACAAACACACACACACACACACACAGAGAGAGAGAGAGAGAGAGGATCTATTTAAGTTTCTGTTTGTTTCTCCCCATGCTCTTTCTCTCCCTGCTCTTTGGTGTTTCTTTTGAAACGTAAGAGTCTTTGTCCTTCCCTTGACCTCCCCTGGATGTCACTTCCCCACAGGCCATCATCAGTCCCATTTTCTGGCCTCTCAGTGTTTCTCCTCTGATCCAGCTCCCAAATTAAAGATCTGTTGATGTATTGCTTTGCTCGCAATGGAGCACATCAGAATGGCAGTGTAATTTAAAAAGTGTGCTCCTAAAAGAATTCAGGATTTGTTAATACTCCTGAAGAGTGCATGAATAATTCTTTAGTTTTGGGGTGATGTGCTCGTGCGCGCGCGCACATTCTCTCTCTCTCCTTCTCTCTCCCCCCCCCTTCTGTTGAAAACCTTTCTGTCAAGTCATAGTGATCCTATAGGACAAGAGCTGAACTGTTTCATAGAGTTTCCAAGGCTTTGGAAATCTTTATGGAAGCAGAGCAGCTGGTTGGTTCAAACTTCCAACCTTTTGAGTTAAATGGTTAAAACTCAGTGCTTTAACCATTCATTGCTCGACTAGGGCTCCTCTGGTACATTTTTAAAATCTGTTCATTTTTTTACTTTATAATCTAAAATCTGCCATTCTGCTTCCTTGTAACTCCACCTCCTACACTCTAATTTGTATATAATTGATTATTCTCATTGCTGCTGAAAGTAGGAATTTTTTACTTTTTCCAGTGAATTAAATTAGGAATATTTAGAGTTACTAAAATTATTGAACTTGCATAATGCTAAGGAGACTTATAATTGGACAAATAAATTCGTGTTTCTGGGTGGGAGTGTGCAGTAAATCCGTGTTGATTAAGTGAAAGTAGCATTCCCACTGTCATTTATAAGACTAAGAACGTTTGGGGAATGCTGGCCTTTACTGAGGGGGAGGCTTGGATATTTAGCAATTTTATTTTTACCTTGAGGAACATGTAGAACCTTTTAAATGAGAATTTGCTGCACAGTTTCATAAACTTTATGTTTTTAAATAACCTCTAACTACTGTAATTCACTGTTTTAACGGCTGCTTTGGGAGAATTGCATAAAATCTGTAAAGCTAGTTATCATTAGTTTACTTTTGAACTTCAAGTTCTTATGGTAAGCTATAATTACTTCATTATCTACCTTGTGTATTTTGGCCAGGAAAAAAAGTGATTAATCATTATAAGTACTAATGACCTTTCCCCCCCTTATTTTTGGCATATAAAAATTCTGAAGACTGTAATTATTTGTATGCTAGACCGAAGAGATTCTTTTGTACACATAATCATCAAAATGGCATTCAAGACTATGATTCCTAATTTGCTGAAAGAATTGGCATCTATATAATTAGTCTAGACATCAGCTCTGTGGTATGAATAGATGAATGTTTTCTAGCTATTATTATAGCAAAGGATTAAAAAGGCTATGCTTTTACTTTGACCAGGAACATACCATAATCATACTTCATATACTGTGGTTGTTAGGTGCCAAGGAGTTGATTTTTCACTCCTACCAACCCCATGACACAGTAGAATTATTCCCTAAGGTTTGCCTTTTTACCCCACCTTGCACCATTCAGATGAGAGGATTTAAGTTATTATCCAATATTGTATTATTCTGATGTCAAGGGGGAAAAAAAGGTTTACTTTTGCAGTTTCTTCTTAAATGGTCATACATACCACCCCCACCCCCCGTATGTAAAATGAATAATCTCACTTGATGTCATTATCTTCTTATGCTTCTAACAAAGTTTCTGCTGTTAATTGCCGTTCAGCCAGTTCTGATTCCTGGTGAGCTTTTGTGTGAAGAGTTGTCATTGGAACTGACTCAGTGCCAACTGATTTTCATAGGCATTTCACTGGGTACTTCTCCTCAGGGGTAGGATATTTTCAGTTGTTTGGTAAACTGGCATCTTGGGGCACTCAACAAAGCAATGCTATAGAGTATTTCCTTTTCTGAATAAGCAATGATGCTTTCCCACTATATTCAATACAGATTGACTGTCAAACTCACTACCACATTTTGGTGAGTATTCCCCCCGCTCCCCATCATAATCCATCCATATATATGTCACACCCAAGTATCTGGGTTGCTCCTAACTGTGAAGGTTTTAGCATTAGTTGGCTGGCACTCCCCACTATCAGCTCTGCTTCCATTGTTGGAAATACGATCTTTGTTAATAGTGACATCACCATGGCCTGTCTACACAATTCTAGACCTCCATCCACTTCAGCTGTGTTCTTGGGGGAGTATTCTGGGCTGTGCCAGTGTTAGTAACTGTGATTCATGCAAGTCCTGTGCAGTGAACATCCTTTCCTACACTATCTTCCTCTCTCTCGTTGTCTAGATTATCTGCCTAGTTCCCTGACTCCAGTTGATTCCACTGGGACCTACCTGCCGTTCTTTAAATGTAAGCTTTTTATTGTGATTTGGGTGAAGGTTTACAAAGTAGATCAGTTTTCCAATTTCGTACACGTTTTAGGTCCAACTATTCTAGGTGAGAGCAGATTGGTCCTTGGGGAAGGTAGAACCAATAATTACATGTAGGCCATGAAATCCTGTAGTTATACTGTTGAACCATAAATGCCATCTGAAATAGTGAAAGACCCATTTGTGTCTTTACTGCCTTACCAGTTGTGGTTTTGTGTTCACCCCTCCACTCGTTTACTTTCACTCTTCACTCCCTTGACTCTCTCACTTGGAATTCTCCACTAACAAACTCTTTCGTCCTCCCACTAGGGTGGCGAAATGTGGCCAAAGTAAAACACACATCAGAATGACCAATGCCACTTTATTCTTTTTTTTTTTAAGTATTTATTTTACATTGGTTTGCATAGAAAGTTTGTACACATTGTGTTTCACATTGATCTTCGTTCACATTGTGTTTCATACCAGTTTTACTTTAAATTGTGACTGCTGACTCCTAGTAGACCTGAGAGCCGCCTGGCTGTCCTGTTCTATTTATTTATTCTTTTAGACACCTGATGCAGTCAATAGTGTTCTGTATTGCTAACCAGAAGGTCAGTGGTTTGAATTCTCCAGTGCCTCCTCAGAAGCAAGACAAGCAGTCTCCTCCCATTACGATTTACAGCCCCAATAAATTTTTTTAAATTTTATTATTATTATTATTATTATTATTATTATTATTTTTACTTTTCAAAGAGAAGCGTGAATTAGGGGGAAGGGGTGGGCAGGGAGGAAAGTGTGCAACAATGAATTAATGTAAATCCAAAGTCTCTGTAAACTTTCGTTAAAATAATTTCTGAAAAAAAAAAAGATTTACAGCCCAGAAACTTGATTGAGGATCACTATGAGAATCAACTCTGTGGCTGTGAGTTTGACTTTTGAGTTTTCTTCTCAAGAGAAACTTCCAACATCTCTTCCCTGTCCTACTTATCTCCTAGTTTAGTGGGAATAGAGGAACTATCTTAGAGAAATTTCAGACTCATCCAGACTCATTCAGACTCTACATCAGTTTTCCAGCGCTGTATATCATTGTAGGAGGAAATTGCCCATCTTTATCCTTCATAGTGGCTGGTGTAGTTGAACCATCAACTATGTAATCAGGGCCCTTCCCTTTAAAAGTTAGGTCATATCATAACACTTCTCATGTAGGTCAGACCTATGGTTTCCTATCACCCTTCAAGTCTAACAAAGTCTTTACAGTGGTCTGCAAAGCCGTATATAACTTCTTCCATCCTTCTTGTTTTTCTCCTCTTCCCTCCTATTTCTTTTCTCCTTCTTTGCCCTGTCTTTACATGCCACAGTTATTGGTAAGGTAGTTGTCCTGCTAGTTTGAATATGTTGTGGTTGCTATCAGTTGTTGCTTCTGACTCATAACAACCTTATAAGACAGAGTAGAACTGCCCCATAGCTTTTCCAGGTCGATCGCCAGGTACTTTCTTCTATGAAGCTGTGGTAGCTTCTAGCTGCCAGTGTTTGATTGTTTTTGTTGTTGTTGTTGTTAGGTGCCATCAAGTCTAGTACGATTCATAGCTACACTATGAACAGCCGACCCGAATCCTGCCCTATCCTGTGTCATACATATTATCTCTACACACTCAAGCCCATTGCTGCAGTCACTATGTCAGTCTGTTCCATTTTCCTCTTCACTGACCCTTCATCTTTCAAAGCGTGATGCTTCTTTCTAAGAAACAGCCTGACCTAGCTATGTGTCCAATGTATGAAGGATGAATCTTTGCCATTCTTGTGTCCAAGGAGCAAGGATGCTCCTTGAGTCCACTCTGGCTACACCTTCTCCAAGACATATCTCTTTGTTCTTCTGGCAGTCCATGAGATATTCAGTACTTTTCTCTAATACCACAACTCAAAGACATTAACTCTTCTATCATCCTATTCATTGTCCAGCTCTCTGATGCAAAGCACGTGATTGAGAAGACCATGACCTGAATCAGGCACACCTTAGTCTTCAAACTGACATCATTGCTTTTCAGCATTTTGGAGAGGTCCTTGACAGTAGACTTGCCCAATGCAATATGTCTCCTCATTTCCTTAACTGCTAGTACCAAGGATGTTTATTGTTGATCCAAGGAATATGAAATCATTGACAGCTTTGGTTAGCATCAAGCCATTTAATCATTGTACTACCAGAACATTGTAGCTCAAATATTGATGTTGTTGGGTGTCATTAAATTGACTCTGATTCATAGCAGCCCTTATGAATGCCTTTTCCCTCGCAGGAAAGAAGTAAAACACAGACCTGTCTATAGAGAACTATTAGGTTGTTGATGAGTCTCTTGTTGTTGTTGCATACCATCTATAGCTGACCCATAGCTGACCCTCCGGCAGGTTTTCAGAGGCAGTTAATCACACGAGAGGTGAGTGCCCATCCTGCTCCCGCAGAGCAGCTGGTGGACTCGAATCGTGTGACTGTGGGGATGGCAGCACAGCTTCTTGCTCCTAAGCCACCAGCTTTGTATAATAGAGTGAAACCCAGCTCATCCCCCAGACTCAGTCTCTGACCTACTCAAGCCCATTATTGCACTCACTGTGTCAGTCCTTCTCATTTAGCACCGTCTTCTCCTTTGCTCACACTTCGTTTTTATTATTTTCACACATACAGTCGGAAGCTCTAGTGGCACGGTGCATATGGAGTTGAGGTTACTAACCCAAAGGCTTTGTGTCTCTGGCAGTTTGAATCTCCCAGCAGCTCCACAGGAGAACGACGGATAGTCTCTTCAATTTTTTTTTTTAAATTTTTTTTTTTTTTTTTTCTTCAGGTTTTTTAAGCTAGTTGGGAGTTCTGGTGGCCTCGCAGTGAAGAACTACTCAAAGGCACACTGTTTGAATCCACCAGCAACTCTGTGGAAGAAAAATGGTTAGTCCCCTCCAGTACAGTTTACTGCCACTGAAAATCTGCTGGAGGATCAGCTTTCAAACTCAGTGGCACGTAACAGCAACGTAGAAACAAGTTAATTCTCATCACTCATGTCATCTGCTTGTCTTCTGAGTTGTGTCAGAGATGGTGAGGATGGCACATGATAGGGCAAGGTTCAGATCCAGTGTTCATAATGTTCTAATGAGTCACAGTTGACTCAATGGCACATAGCAACAGCAATCTTATTCCAGTCATGAGCATTTGGTTCTCATTAAATACTTACTCTCAGATACCCTCTTGGATGAGATGTGAAGATTCTTAGTTCATTACTGGCTTCCATAAAGGAGGCAATGATCGACCATAAATTAACTCCTTTCAATGACCCATGAGGACAGGACCACCTGGCTTTTACTCCCTAGCCCAGCTTGGTTCTACAGAGATGTACACAGCCTTGGAGCTTCTGCTAAAATAGTAGGACAGTGTTGCTCTAACTCCTCTGAAGTTTGGTCGAGTTCATCTCCAGATTTTGTGTCTGTGTTTACAACGGAAACCTGCATGTGTTCAGAGCAGCTTCTGGCTTGCCGGCACGCGTGGGTGTTAACACAGACCGTGGTCCCCGTCCCCTTTTGTATTTGGGAGGACCCGGCTGCCGGTTCTAACCATATGGCTCTAAAGACCAAAGCGTAACCCCCTTGCCCTGTGTAGGCTGCGCACATGCAGAGCCCCAGTGCTTATGTTTCGCGTGGCGCCTGCTGCTTCTGGAGCTGTCACTCTCTACAGTTTTGTGTTTCTTTGCTTCAGGGACCACACAATGCTTTTTCTACTCAAAAAACTCCCGGAACTTCTGTACTCAGGCTGGTCTGTCTGTGCCACTTCTGCTGCCTGGCATTCTGCAGTTAACCACTACCATCGAGTTGCTTCTGATGCGGAGACCCTGTGAGTCACAGCCAGAGCATCCCCACAGGGTTCCCAAGGCAGTCTGTCTTTATGGAAGAAGACTGCCACATTGACTTCCCATGGAGTCTCTGGTGGATTTAAACCAATGACCTTTTGGTTAGTAGGCCATGCTTAATCCTCTGTACCACAGTACCAGTCTTCTGAAGGTCAGAAGTCTTCCATCTAACCACACCTTGTCATGACAGATTTGCTGCTGAATGAGTTCACTCAAATGCACCAGCGTGAACAGGGGAGTCCTGGGTGGCCAAGGAGTTAAATGCTTGATTGCTAACCAGTTATTGGCCATTCACACCCACTGAGAGGAAGCCCAGAAGAAAGACCAGGCAATTGCTTCTGAAAGGTCATAGCCTAAAGCCCCTATGCTGCATATGGGATCAACATGAGTCAGAAATTATTCCGTAACAAATGTTTTCATTTCTTCTTTCCCCCTTCTTTAGGGAATTGAGTGCTTTTCCCCCCATACTGATTTCACCATGTTGGGGTTTTTTGTTTTCTTTTTGAAGGAAAACACAACTTTACTAAAAGCAGTTTGATTGTAGTGCTCATTAGTGAGTTATTAGCCACTTACATTTACTTTTCATTTTTTAGTAATCTTAATTCTTGAGAGTTCAGTGAGGTGACCACGACCAGTTTGCATGAGGTTCATGCCAACCCAGGGCCACCCACAGTGTGTCAGATTAGAGCTGTGCTCCGGAAGGCTCTTGGTGGCTGGCTGATTGAGAGTAGATTACCAGGACTTTGTTCAGCACCACCTCTGTTGTTGTTGTATACTGTCTAGTTGGAGCTGACCCATAACTGAAATCTCCACTGGATTTTTTAGAGGCAGTACCTTGTATAGGAGGAGATTGCCTATCTTTCTCCCATGGAGCAAGTGATGGATTCAGACCACGCGCCTTTGGGGTGGCAGCACAGCCTCTTACCACTAGGTCACCAGAGCTCCTGGAGCCACCACCAGGTAGACCCAAACCCCCACCTTTTGGTTAACAACCAGGCACAGTAACCATTTAACTCAGGACTGAGGTGATGGTAGTAGTAATTGTCGTAGGTGTCCTAAAGTTGCCTATAATTCTTTGCAACCTTGTGAATAGCAGATCTGAGCCTTGCTCTGCGCCTTCCTCACCATCTCTGATCAGCTCAAGCCCATTGTGTCAGTCATGTGTCAGTCCATCTTTTTTGAGAGTCTCCCTCTCTTTCTTTGATGTCTTTTCCTAAGGATTGGCCTCTCTACAACATGAAGTAGTAGAGGAATCTTAATTTGGACAAGATTGATTATTATAAACTCAGCGTTGTCATTCAGGGCACAGGACATAAATATTGGATTTAATGATTTTGAAATTAAAGGTTCTTTGAACTCAGATAATGTACCCTGGCCAGTAATTTCAGTATCCCCTTGGAACTTGCTGGTATTTATTTTTTTTTAAAAAAGATTTTTTTTCCATTATTGAACCTATTCTTCCCTCCCTCCCACACCCTCCTCCAATCCACCTCTTGTTCCAGATTGTTGTCATACATATAATGCCTAATCATATCTATATTCCTTTTGGACAGTTCTTCCCTAATCTGTTTTAATGCAGTGTTCATTATCTATCCACTCTTCCCATTCTCTCTCCAACTCCCTATGTCTGTCCTATTTTATAACAGTAGTGTTATGCAGTGTTTGGCCTTTTGTGACTAAGCTATTTCACTCAGGATAATGTCTTCCAGACTCCCCATGTTGTGTAATGTTTTATGAGTTCAGTGTTTTTTCAGAGCTACCTAATATTCTATTGTGTGAATGTACCATAGTTTTTCTGACCATTTGTTTATTGATGGGCATTTAGGTTGCTTCCATCTCATTGCTGTTGTGAATAAAGCAGTAATAAACATGGATGTGCATACATCTCTTTTGAGTCCTAGCTCTAGTTTCTTGAAGTTATATTCCCAGTAGTGGTATTGCTGGATCAAATATTTCTGTTTACAACTTTTTGAGAAAGTGCCAGACCACTTTCCATAGTAACCATTCTATTTTACATTCCCAGTAGTGAGTAAGAGTTTCCGTCTCTCCACAACCTTGCCAGTATTTGTTGTTTGCTGCCCTGTTGAACTTTGCTATTGTTACTGGGATGAGATGTTACAAATCATAGTTACTTTGATTTGCATCTCTCTAAGAGCTAGTGATTTTAAATATTTCTTCATATGTTTGTTTGCCAATTTTAAATATTTCTTCGTATGTTTGTTTGCTATTTGAGTGTTTTCTTTGGTGAAGTGTTTATTCATATCCTGTGCCCATGTTGTGATTGGGTTGTTTACATTGAAGTGCCAGAGTAGTCTATAAAGTTTAGATATAAGTCTCTTATCAGGTAAGTGATTGGTATATATTTTTCCACGTCTCTGGCTGTCCTTTCACCCTGTTGGAGTTTTTTGATGTGCATAGGGATTTGATTCTTAGAAGGTCCCATTCATCTATTTTATTCTCGCCTGGTTGTAGGTTTTCATTATGCTTGGAAGACTGTTCATGCAGTAGATTTGGGCTTCTAAAGTGCTTCTTAACTTTTCTCTGATGAATTTTATAGTCTTTGATTTTACTTCTTGGTCCCAGATCCATCTCGAGTATTTAAAATTTTGAGTCCTATTACAGAGCTATTAAATCTGAAACTGCACAAGAATCTATGTTTTAATGTGCCCCCTCCAGTAATCTTGATGCTCCCTAATGTGTGACAATCCTATGTTTTAATGTGTACCTTTCAGTAATCTTGATGCTCCCTAACATGTGACAGCCAGTATTCTTAGGCATCACTGTCAAGTACAAGTGTCTGCTATGATCAGCAGCAGATGATAGAGGAACAGAGATCAAGAGACAGAATTGCACTGGAATTGCCATCCCTTGGAGCCAGCATCTAAGGCTTATGTCCAAGCTTACTGGAGGTGTGTGGAGAAATACCATAAGTGATAGGATTTATCGTTGCTGCTTTTTTTTTTTTTTACAATGGCCCAGAGCCTTGGAGATAAAAGCAGAGAACTGCTAACACACCTGAGAATCTATATTGACTGAAAAAATTATATTCTGAGTGTTTTCAAACTTTCAAACTGGACTAATATTTGTCATTTCCCTAATAAACTCTATAATTATGAATATTGTTTGTTAATCCAGTGTGACCAGTGGGAGTATTCTGTATTTGCAATGTCTAATGCAATAGCAGCTAGATACAAGAAGATACTGAGCCTTTGATATATGGCTAATGCCAGTTAAGTAACTGAAGACTTCACTTAATTTAGGTTTGTATTTAAATAGTTAGAAGTGTTTAAGTGGCTTCACATTGACACCACAGCCCTCAGGTTTGCCCTGGAGAGGATGAAGCCAGGCTGCTCCTTGGAGCCAAGGATTCTGAAGCTTCGTCTAACATACTTTGGACATGTTGCAAGGAGGGATCAGTCCTTGGAGAGGGATGTCATGCTTGTGAGGGTGGAGGGACAGTGTAGGAGAGGAAGACCCCCGATGAGATGGATTGGTTCAGTGACTGGGGTATGGGGGGTAAAGTATGTCGGAGATAGTGAGATTGGCACAGGATAGGGCAGAGTTTAGGGCTATTGTACATAGGGTTGCTGTGAGTCACAGGTGACTCGACGGCACATAACAGCACCAACAACCACCACCACCAAACACTGTCCACCATGGGTAACCATTATTGCATTTGACACATTAGTGTCACAGTGTTTAGCATCACAGCAACCATGAGTTACCTCTGTACAGCAAATGGAAAGACCAGTGCTATACCACTTAGAAGAATGTTTGACCAAAACCAATTAAAACCAGGCCTGAAGGCCGCAGACTAAAATCACCCGCCTTTGTTTTGGTAGCATAACTTTCTATCCACCAGAAATAATGTGGAAGTTTTACACTTGGGGAAATATTCACAGTGTCTGTGTATTGAATCAGGGCCTACAGTGAGTGTGTAAGGCTGGGATGATTCAGACAAGTGCCTGGTCCACCACACCTCGGGGTTCTCAGCTCTCAGTTTGCCTTTTGACCATTTGTGTGCACCTGGGGACAGCTGTCAGAAGCTGGGAGGAATGTTCACTATTTACTTATACATAAAAATAATTTTTCTTTCTGTTGTGTCACATAGATATCTTTAAAAAAAAAATCCATCTGAATATTTTGAGTGGTGAGAGATGGCTACTCCCTCTCGTGGAAGCCCAAACTGTTCATGCCCTGTGTGTATGTGCTTGTTTTGACTTAACTTACCTCCTGATATGACTCATACTGTTGACTGGTTATTGTTCATGAGCAGTTTGAGTAGGACTGTCTTTTATTGGTTATTTTAACTTTTTTCTAAACACAAGAACTGTTTCCATTTACTGACTTGTTTGGCTGCTTTGTTTGGCTTAGTTTTTCTTACTGTGATAATAAGTATGTGTGTAGCAAAACATCTGTCATGTCAGCATTCTTCACATGTTCAGCTCAGGGATGTGTTCGTCATATCATGCAAACATCACCATTATCCCTTTCCCGATTTTCCACAGACTTAACAGAAGTTCATTGTTCTCTGTGCAGTGAGTCCTTTTCCCCTTGCTCTGCTGCTGACCCTTGTTTTGTGCCCTCAAGTCAGAACTGACTCATAGTAGGAGAGTTCCCATCTTTCTCCCATGAAGCAGCTGGTGGATTCCAACTTCCTGCCTTTGGTTCAGCTTCTCACCGGTTAGGCCACCAGAACACCCTAATGCTGACTCCTGTTGTGGTGCACCATCCTGCCACAACTGATTTATAGCTGACCCACCAGTGTCTTTTCAGAGGCAGTAAATTGCCTGGGAACAGATTGCCCGCATCTCTCCCTTGGAGCAGCTGGTGTATTTGAACCACATGCCTTTAGGTTGGAAGTGCAGTGTCTTACTACTAGGTTACAAAAACTCCCTCATAACTCATAATAAACTTAGATACGTATCTGGTTGCCTCTTCTGAATATGAGGAGTTCTGGTGCTATAGTCAGTATTGAATTGTGCTGAAAACCTAAAAAGGAATTGGCAGTTCAATTCCTCCAGCTGTTTTTTTTGAGAAATATGGGTCATTCCCTAATACTAAGATTTACAACCTCAGCAACGTGATGGAGGGCCAGTGTGAGTTGGAAGCAACTCAATGCAATGGATTTATTTCTTCAAAATAGCTCTTGTAAATATAATCAGAGTTGCCTCTTTTAGACTGACTGATTTCACCTCTTCTTTTGTAATTTCCTGTTTTAAAAATGGCACGTTTCTCTTACTTTCACTCTAAAATAGTGAAGTGTTAGGTGCTGGGAATCTGGCACTGTGCATATAATAAGTGTTTTGTCAATGTTGATTGAAAGAATGAAAGCTGCCCCATCCGTATTGGTTCACATATACATTTCCTCTTTTACCATGGCTGGGGGGAAATGCTCTATAGTTTAGGAAGAATATCAACTGCTTACTTCTTTTGTTCCTGCTTGAATGGCTTATTCAACCAGAAAGCCACATGCACACCAAAAGGCAGCGAGAGGTTTCGTAAATTGAATGTGGGGTTATTGTTTGTGTCTCCCAAACAAAGCCCTAAATCACATTTAGCATAATTTGTGGTTTTAAATTGGACTGATTTAGCAAGGAGAGTGAAATAATCTCTCATCCTGTCAAAAAGGCGATACCTTCAGACCTGCATTTAATTGCATGGGCAAAGTAACTTTGGGAAGGTGGCAGTAATTCTGGCCGCATTACTCTTGGTTTGTGGTTAAATTGAGATCATCATTTTCTCCTGGTTTCACTAACTTTCTTTATTGCTCTTTAAACTAATCAGATGAATTGCTGTGCAAGAAAGCTTAGTGGTGGCTGGAGGGTATGTAGGGGGGAGGCGGGTGCTCTCTGAGGCTCTGGCTTGGTTATTTGTACAGCTGCGTTCTGCACACTTGCTGGTCTGGTGAGAGATGCGGTAAGATGACACTGGTAAAGTCTGATGGTTTTCTTTGTGCTCATTGACACAATTGACTAATTGCATAAATTATGTTGTTGAGTGTGGCCAAACCAATTCTGACTCCTAGTGACCTTGTGTGACAGGAGAGCTGCCCCGTGGGTTCTTCTAGGCTGTGATCTTCCCTGGAACAGGTCTCTAGGCTTTTCTCCTGCAGAGCCATCAGGTGGATTTGAACCATCAGCCTTTTGGTTAGTGGCCAAATGCTTAACCATAGGGACGCTCAACAGCCACAAACGTACTTCTGCAGTCACACTGCCTTGACCTACCTCTGAAGAATTCAAAGTGATCCAAGAGTAGTTTCCAGAGGTAGTACCCTGCTGCCTCATTATTCCAACAGAATCAGTCCTTTGTCACTATCTCCACAACCAGCCACTGCAGTAACTAATCAGTCCCACTCATCGTCACCTTCCATTTGGCTGCCTGCCTCCACTTTATATTAGTCCAGAGTGTTCCAGTTCCTCACAGTACCTTCCTCCAATGGAAGCATTTCCCTTGCCTTTTACCAAGCTTCCCTCAAAAAGAAACCAGGTCAGAGATGCATTAGACATTTCATAAAACTGGAAATTATGACTCAGAACTCTAGAGAACAGTGTGCTTGTCCTTTTTGTGTTTATTCTCTCTGGGGCTAATAAATCAGAGCTGCTACATATGCTTAAATATTGTAGATGCATGTTTGGTGTTTCATAGACACCTTTGGTGTGATTTTATGCAGGGCTGCTGCGGCTGTGTCCAAGTGGAGACGTAAACAGTACCAGATCATCTGAATAGTCCTGATGATTTTGGTTTACGTGAATCAAAGCCAATAGCCAGTAGCAAGTATTGTAGAAATGTTGACTCTACAAATGGTGATATGGATTCAAATCAATGAAAAATATTTTAGTTACTAATTTAGAGTTAGTACTATCACAATAAAGATACCTTTTACATTTACATTTGGATTTTCAAGTGTATTTTCCCAGGAAGGGGAGATTTCATAGGTTCTTGGTTGTGTCATTTAACCTTTGATCTAGATACTAGTATTCATATCATGCTATTTAGTTAGCGTTTCATATTTCTATGTGATAACAGAGTGTTGATCTGTTGCTAATCTTATGTAACCTTTGTGTGTATGTGTGTCAGTCAAGGTGTATTACTCAAGGGACCAGGACCCAAAGCTGGCTAAGTTTTATGTTTCCTCATTTATGGTTTACATTACTGTGATTTAGAACAGTGTTGAGAGGACATCTGTTTTGGATTGAATTGTGTTCCCCCAAAATATGTGTTGTAAAGGTCAGCCTCAGTACCTGTGGTTATAATCCCATTTGAGAGAGGATTGTCTCTTGTTATATTAATGACAAAGGATTCCTGCAAAATGTATTTTAAGTCAATCTCTTTTTGAGATAAAAAAAAGATTAAACAAACCAGGAAAAAAGCAGAGACAAAGGAAAAGAGATGCCCAGACACATGAAGATTGCCCAGGAGCAGAAGTTCAAAGGCACAAGGACCCCTCCTAAGAGTTGGCTAGAGTGAAAGCATTCCCCTAGGGCTGGTGCCCTCAATTCGGACTTCTGTTCTGAACTGCAGGCAGCACACCACAGGAGCTACAGCTGTTGACCTGTGATGAAAAGAGAAGGACCCTCCCTGAACCAGCTTGAAGATCAGCAGGGCTATTAGAAAGAGCATGGGGTGTAGAGTCTCTGGCTTTCCAATGGTGAGGCCACAGTCTCCAGAATCACAAATGGTGGGGCCACAGCTCTCTAAGGTTTAAAGAGTAGGGTTTTCTGACTTGATTTAGGCTGCTGTTAAGGTGTGTAAGGGATATGATCCCACCACTCAGATCTGAGGTGTTGGAGCTGCCACGTCTAAGGGGCAGAAGAATGGGACCTGTCAGTGCTGAGAGTGTGGGGTCCACACTCAGGTGACCAAGGGAATTCATTCAGAATCCAGAGAGCATGGTCAATACGCAGAGTGTGAATGACAGGGCTATTGCCCAGGTGGCCTCAGAGGATTGTTAAATTGTGATCTGAGTGAAAATTTATAAACATATTTGTTTTTCAGTGAATCATTTACACATATTTTGTTTTATAACATTAATTGCAATGCCCACAATGTAATATCATTTTCTCTACTTCTCCTCTGCAATTCTCATTTCCATTATCCTTCTGTCCTACCCTGTCCTGCCTTCAGGGATTTATCCTTGGGCAGGTGTTGCTCATGACTTTATATGGTTTGTTATTCTAAGAAGTGAGTACCTTCTAAGTGCAGCTGGTCGCCTTGGAGGCCTGCTTACTCGATTGAAAGTTGAGCCATAAGTATGAGTTTTGTTCCAAGTTTGAAGGGTGACTAAGGTCCATAGTTTGGAAGTTCCACTCTTCTCTACCAGACTCGTGAACCTGGCCCTTTTTTTTTTAACTGTTTTTGAGCTTTGTTATATATTTTCCCCACTCTTTTAGAACTTTCTACTGTGATCCCTTTGAAGGAGGTCAGTGGTGGTAGCCCAGCACGATCAGATTCTTCTGGTCCGGGGTTTGTGTGGCCCATTAGGCCTTTGGATATATTTTTTTCCCCTCTTATGTGTTCCAGACAGGAGGAGGCCTATAATTGTAGAGGATTCATTTCAATCCTTAAGAGTTAATGCAAACGATTTTGTTTTGGATTTGCTTGATGTCCTTTATCCTTCTTTCTTTCCAGTTGGGTAATGGAAGTGTATACATTGTGCCTGTTCCACTATTGTGCTTTATTTAGAAATAGAGAAGCTGTATTCCATACCTGCCAGTTCCTCAGATAAAGAGAAATTCTGCCCCATGGATGGAGTGTGCCTTCAGTCTTGAGATGTTAGAGTAATGTAATATGGTGAATATGCCTTACATGTAGCAGAGAGCCGAGTTTTGGGTATCAAATAGTGGAATGTTATAAATTTACTTTCGTCCTTCTAAAATAAAGGATATAAATTTACATGACTTCTATATTACCTCTGTGATTGTGTTTATAATCCTATTTGGGAATAGATTGGCTTTTGTTATGGTAATGAGACAGGATTAGTGTTGGGCCATGTGTTAAGTCCGTCCCTTCTGAGATAAAAAAGGAATTAGACAAGCAGAGATGGGAGAAGAGTGATTGTTAGGCCACATGAATATTGGCCAAAGAGAAGCTCCAAGAGACAAGGTTCTTCTTCCAGAGGTGACAGCGAGGTGCCTTCCCCTGGAGCCCACACCCTGAGTTTCTGTTAGTTAGAGATTATGGAGTATTTCTGTTACAGCAGCACTGAGACAACAGCTCTTCAGATACGTATTATTTAAACAGCTTGATGAATGTCTCCTCACACAGGGAAGAAGTTGAGATTTACTCTTTCTCCTGGTAACAGTGCCATGAATGGAAGGTAGAGAGCTTACTGGACATCATATAACAATTACAGGTGTATGGCTCTTAACTTTCACTTATGATCTGTTGTGGCTAAGAGTCTCTCACTTGCCCTCTCTTACTTGCTGCTTCCTTCCTTTTGGCCTATCTGGTGCAAATATTGTAGACAGTTATCTGATCTCACAAGAAGAAACACTTCCACTCGTCGGTGAGTTATTACCTGGGAAAAGCTTACAGGAAAATTAATACAAATCCTGTGTGAATTACATAATTATATTGGAGTTATATCTGTCTTTCATTTGAATGAAAACCAAAGAAAGTGAGTTGCTGGCATTCCTTGCTAGAGGAGAGGTTTCCGTATTCACACTTGGCTCTCTTGTTTCCCCAGCTGTGCCACCAAACGTAGCAGAGCTGAAGAACTTGGAAGTGCTTAACTTCTTTAATAACCAGATTGAGGAGCTGCCCACACAGATCAGCAGTCTCCAAAAACTCAAACACCTGAACCTTGGGTGAGTATTAATGAGGGGAAACAAAGCAGAACTGGGAGTTGGAGTGGGAATGGTGTGAATAAGGGGAAGGCATGACGATATCCATGCACACCCACTGCTGTGGGGTGGATTCCCCGGCATAGTGACCCTCCATCGGGCTCCCACAGCTCTATATTTTTAGAGAAGACTGCCCATCTTTCTTCTGTGGAGTGGCTAGTGTATTTAGACCGCAAATCCCTGGCTTAGAGCCCAACACATTCTGCACTCCACCATCAGTGGAGTTACTAAACTATTATACACATTATGCAGTCCACTGTCAGTGCATGACTGAACTAACAATCTCATTGTCATTGAGTTGGAACAGACGCGTAGCTGAGCCTCCAGCAGGTTTTCAGAGGCTCTGAGTTGTGCAGGAGGTGATTGCCCTTCTTTTTCCTGTGGACCCACTGGTGGCTTTGAACCGCCTGTCTTCACGTTGGCAGTGCAGCTCCTTACCAGCACATCCTCATTAGTGCATAGGAGGAGCTAAGTCCTAATTTCTTTTTATACTTTACATTTTAGAAGAAGTTTTATTGTTTTAATAAATAGTTTGGCCTGCATAGTATATATTTGTTTAAGAGCTAATTTGAGAAGCTATTTGTTGGTATAATAATTTTGTGTTTATTGTTTGGTTTTCTTTTTTTACTGTATTTTATTTTTAATAAAATTTTATTTTCATTATGTTGACCAAGAAGATACTTATCTGCATTGCATTTCTGTCATTAGGGGCAGGTACTTGAATCGAGCTATAACATTGTTGATTATTAACCTGTATCTTGAAGTACAGATTGTTCACAGGGCATCTTGTTCTGCAGAAAGAAGAGGATACATTTTCTAACACTGCTTCATTAATTCTTGCTGTCCTTTCAAGTAGTAGAGAGGTTATAATCCCTTATCTTTCTTTATATAAAGGAGAGGAGAAGAGTTTTGATTCAGCTGAGGTTGCAGAACCAGGGAATAGTGAATTATGATAATTCCTTATGTTTCTATATAGCTTTATAGTTTTGAAAGTCATTTTGCCAATATTTGACCCTCTCCACAATTGTGCAGTGGAGAGGGCAGACTTAAGTGTTTCCATTTTACAGAGAAATAGCCAGGCTCTCGTAGAGAAGGTAAGTGCCGCAGTCCCGATGGCCCTGCCAGTTAATGGCTGAGCTGAGAGAAAGACCATTGGTGTGATTCTGGGCTCTTATTAGACACCAGAGTCTACTGGAACTTTGACTTTGTCTTTAAATTCCATCTTCATTGTTGTAGCTATTAGTCAAAGCTGCCCACTGATGCGTCATTCTCCATGTGAAGTAATATATCCACTAAATTATAGTCAATAAATACTCATGTTAGTGATGTGCATGGAGTGACAATAGATGTCAGTCAGGTATGTGTCAATTTAATATGATGCAATAATAGAAATAATATTTCATTCACAGGAAAGTTTTTTAGTTCATTCTTCCAATGAGAAGTTTGTCTAGATGCCTTATTTGGAAACCCACTATTGCTTGACAGTCTTTTCAAGATCCATGAGCATTTTTATCCCTAAAACCTGAGGGAAGGGAAATGTAAAGGGGGTGTTGTTGTTGTTGTGTACCGTCAAGTCAGAACCGACCCATAGCTGACCCTCCAGCAGGTTTTCAGATGCAGTTAATCACATGGGAGGAGATCACCCATCCTTCTTCCTTGGAGCAGCTGATGGCCTATAACTGCATATTTTCACGATTGTAGTGCAGCTTCTTGCCACTAGGCCACCAGAGCTCCCTAATGTAAGGGTGGTGGT
The DNA here is from genome assembly GCF_000299155.1 of Elephantulus edwardii. Lineage (NCBI taxonomy): Eukaryota > Metazoa > Chordata > Mammalia > Macroscelidea > Macroscelididae > Elephantulus > Elephantulus edwardii. The sequence continues at coordinate 5,964,397 of NW_006399889.1, read as the reverse complement.
TTTTGTTGATTGCCTTTGAGTCAAGCAATGAACAAAAGGGCTGAAGCCCCTCTACAACTATAACATTTATCAAAGTTCATAGAGTTTCCAGAGGCATGTTGTTAGGAAGTGGATGCCACTCTTGCCTTCACAATGTAAGGGTAGGGGAACCCATTTTAAATCAGATAGGTTCCCACTTACCCTAGTAGGTTTAGATACTGTATGCCCATCTGACAGAGCAGAAGAAAGGGTCCCAAACTGATCTTTTTTTGGGGGGTTATTTCTTTAGTCTTAATGCTTAATGCTTAATTTGAATGTGAGACTGAAGCTAAAACAACTTACTTTTTTCTTTTATTTTCTGTTAATTTCTTCAAATATTTATTGATTGATTTATACATCGTTGTTGTTGTTGTTTGGTGCCGTCGAGTCGTAGACGACTCATAGTGACCCTGTGAACGAACGGCCTGAGCACTGTTCGTAAGTTTCCGGAGGCAAGCCATTTCAGAAGTGGATGCCGCTCCTGCTTCCAGGCTTGATTTAGTTGGGAAGCTCCAGCCAACACTGTCCACCATGGGTGCCCATTACCACGACTGGCACATCACTGTCACAGGCTTTAGCATCACAGCAACCATGAGTTACCTCTGTACAGAAACGCACAGACCAGTGCTATACCACCTAGAAGAACGTTTGACAGGAAAACAATTTGAACCTAGCCAAGGGCCGCAGATGAAAATCACCCACCTTCGGCTTGGTAGCATAACTTCCTTTCCACTAGGCCAGCGTAGCTCTCTCTTTGTCTTTGTCATTGTTATTGTTGTTTGGTGCCATCGAGTCGTAGATGGCTCATAGTGACCCTATGAACGAACAGCCTGAGCAATGTTATACATACACACATATATTTCTTTTTGTTACTGTTATGTGCTATACTGTTAGAATTGATGCCTAGCCGACCCTTTAGTGGGTTTTTAGAGGGTTTTTAGAGGCTACAAATCACACAAAAGGAGATTGACCATCTTCCTCCCACGGAGCAACTGGTGGACACAAACCACTTGTCTTTAGGCTGGCAGTACTATTTTTTAAAAAAATACTGTGATTGTAACAGAAGTTTACAGAAAAGTTGGATTTTCATTCATTCATTGCTGCATGTTTCCCTGCTTCCCCTTTTCATTCCCCTCTTCCTCAGTCCACTTTGCCATGCACCTCTTATTCCGGACTCTTGTATTCCTTTTAAAAAATTCTTTTCTTTTTCTGTTCCAATGCAGTGTTCGTTATCTATCCACTTTTTTCACCCATGTTGTGTAATGTTTTATGAGTTCATTGATTTTCAGTGCTGTGTAGTATTCCATTGTGTGAATATACCATAGCTTTTCTTTCCATTCATTTGTTGATGGGCATTTGGGTTCTGTTTGAGTGATGGCTCTGGTTTTAAGGTGTATTTCTAGTAGTAGAATTGCTGACTCAAATAATATTTTTTTTTCAGATGGTAATTTTATTTCCTACTTTTTGAGAAAGCACCAGACCATCTTCCATAGTGGTTGCACCATTTTACACTCCCACTGCATTGAGTAAGAATTCTAATCTCTCCACAACCTCACCAGCACTTATTGTTTGCTGCTCTGTTGAACTTTGCTATTGTTGTTGGGACAGTGTACTCTTCGTTCACTAATGAATCAGATGTGTGTATGTGTGTTGTGTAGCTCTGATGGGTTAATGGTGAGGAGTGGCATTCCTAACCAGAAGACACACAGTTCAAATCCACCAGCTTCTCCATGGGAGAAAGGTGGAAAATCTTCTGTGTGTTTCACTGCATCTGAAAACCCATGAGAGGGTCAGCTGTGACTCAGTTCTAACACAACAGCTTGTAATAAAGAGAACAAGCAGATATGTCTTACAGAAAGTGCAACCAGAGTTGTCCTTGGAGGCAGGGATGGCATCGCTTCATCTCACATACTTTGTACATGTTGGGCATGTTGGCAGAGCAATTCCTTAGAAAGGAACATGCTACTTTGAAAGGTAGAGGGTCAGCAAAAGAGAGCAAAATTTTCAGTAAGAAGAATTGACGCAGTGACCACAACAATGGGCTCAAGTGTGTTAAAGATGATGAAGATGGCTCAAGATGATACAGTGTTCAGATCTGATGTTCATAGAGTCATTCTCTACTTGATGGCACCCAACAACAACAGCAGCAGTGGGTTGGACAGTTAGTGAAGATATTATATTAGCTTCCAGACAAGCAGGGACAGAGTCAGTGGAGGCAGAGGAGGGACTGTGAAAAATATGTAGGAGGTGAAATTGACAAGACAGTAATTGATGGGATGGGATGGCATTTAGACTGCTGTCTTAAGTAGATGAAATAAGAATGTGCATGGAAAACAGGTGTAGGAAGAAGATGATGAGCTGAAGTTTTGTTCAGTTGCGTTTAAAGTTCCAAAGGACAGAGTTGTAAACTCTTTACTCTATGTGTATTAGTTGCCTCCTTGCCCACATTGAAGCTGTTTGCATTTTGGCTCCCTGTGCTTTATTGATTGTATAAAATAAGGTGGCAGCAAAGATGTTGTCAAAGCTTGAGCAAGGTTCTTAGTTCCCTGGGCATGGAATTAAGATGAGTTTCAGTATGGTTACACAAGCCAAGGATTGTAGGTAGGTCACTAAATGGTTCATGTAGAAACTGTTGAATTGGTATATGTTTTACCATATCTGTTCTCAACAACAACAAAATCAACTAAGAAAAGTAGATATATATATATATATCTCACGTTAAGCTCATAACTGACCCGTCTTTGAGTTTCTAAGGGTATAAATTACATGAGGGACTGCTCATATTTCTCTTGAGGAGCTTTTGGTGAACTTGTATCCCCAGAGAGGTGTGACCTTTGCATTAGCATTACAGCTCCATGCAGATCACTCCCCTAGAGCTCTGTGTGTATGTGTGTATATACACATAGACACAGAAACAGAGAGAGATAAACATATACCACTAGAGTTACACATACACACAAAAAAATATGCACATAATATATATACACACACACATATATATATATATGTTCATATAATGTGCATGTATATTTCTAGCTATCTGTGTGGATCAGAAAATCAAAAGGGCTGAACTCTCTTGGAATTTCTTAAGATGAAGGAACTGAAGAAAAAATTCAAGCCCTCGAATTGTAATACGTAAGGATGTTATGGGCAGAATATTGAATGATCCAAGGAGCGTTAAAAGAAGATGGAAGGATTATACAGAATTACTGTATCAAGAATAATTGGCTGACACAGAAGAATTTCAAGAAACAGCATGTGAACAAGAGGCAATGGTGACGAAAGAGGAAATTCAGGTTTCTCTGAAGGAATTGGCCAAAAACAAGGCCCCAGCAATTAATGGAATACCAGTTGACATATTTCAACAACCAGATGCTGCCCTGGACGTGTTCACCAGGTTTGCAGTTTTGGCTCTCTGTGTTTTATTGACTGTGTAAATCTGGAGGATAACTACATAGCCAACTGATGGGAAGAGATCTATATTTATTCCTATTAAAAAAATGGTAACCTGACAGAGTGTGGAAATTATCAAACAATATCATATGCAAGCAAGATCCTGCTGAAGATTGTCCAAAAACAACTGCAACAGTCCATTGACCGAGAACTACCAGTAAGACAAGCTGGGTATAGAAGAGATTGCGGCACTAGAGACTTTATTGTGAATGTCAGATGGATCTTGGTCATAAGCAGAGTACCAGAGGCATGTCTACCTGTGTTTCATTGACTATGCAAAGACATTTAACTGTGTGGATTACAACAAATTGAGGAGAATGGGAATCCCAGAACACTTGATTGTGTTTATGCGAAACCTATACTCGGACCAGGAAGCAGTCCTCAGAACAGAGCAGGAAAACAGTGCATGGTTCAAAATGAAGAAAGGAATACATCAGGAATGTGTCCTGTCAACATACATTTTTTAATCTATATGCAGAATAGATCATTTGGGAGACTGGGCTCTGTGAAGAAAAATGTGGCATCAAGATTGAAGGAAGTCTCGTCCACTACTTGCGATATGCAGGTGACACAACCTTACTTGCCGAAACTGAGTAGGACTTGCTGCAGAAAGTCAAGGACTGTAGTCTTCAATATGAATTGAAGACATACATTAAAGACAAATATCAAGAAGACAAAGATTCTCCCCACTGGGCCAATTGGCAGCATCATGATAGATGGGGAGATTGAGGTTGTTAACAATTATAGCTTGCTTGGTTCATAATCAACACTTTTGGTACCAGCAGACAGGAAATCAAAAGATGATTTGCACTGGGAAAATCTGCTGTCTAGGACTTCTCCAGGGTACTGAGAAGCAGCAATGTCAGTCTGGAGACTAGCATGTGCCAGATCCCAGGCCATGACCTTTGCAATTACTTGCTATACATCAGAGACCTGGATTAAAGATAACAGAAGAAGAATCAATGCCTTTGAGTCGTGGTGCTGGAGAAGAGTATTGAACATGTCATGGACCTCCAAGGGAACAAGCTGGTTTATCTTAGACTGAAACCAAGTTTCTTTTTGGACGTTAGGATTTTGAAGCTCCAACTCATATACTTAGGTCACGTGGCCAGGAAGGACTAGTTTTTGGAGAAGGACAGCATGCTTAGAAGGGTGGAGGGACAATGCAGGAAAGGAAGATTCTGGATAAGACAGATTGATATAGTAACTTGAGGTAATGGAGATAGGTGTGTTGGAGTCAGTGAGACTTGCTCAGGATAGGGCAGGCTTCAGAGCTGTTGTACCTAGGGCAGCTGTGGATCAAAGGCAACTTGATAGCACATAACAACATCTCTCTCTCTCTGTTTAGAAGGAAGTTCTGCTTTCCAGTATAGTTAATAGAGTATTGCACTGCTTACTCTAAGGCAGCCCATTTAAATCTACCAGCTGCTGTATGAGAGAAAGATGATCTGTCTCCTCCCATGTGATTTACAGCCTCTGAAAACTTGCTGGAGTGTCAGCTGTGAATTGGCTCTGACATGGTAGCACATAAATGTCTGTCTGTCTATCTATCTATCTATCTATCATCTATCTAATCTATCTCTCTATATATATCTACAAAGGGTTTCAATAAAGGATCCTTTCTTCAAGTAGCATAAAAAATCGTACATGAACAATACAGTACAAGGTAGGGAGGACCACTTGGAATTCAAAGCAGTAGCGTAAACATATGCACACAGGAGGTCGTAAAGCATAGAACAAGACCATCATGATGTGTATATTGTCTAAGCAATAAACACAACGAACCAGAATTCTAAGCAATAAACACAACGAACCAGAATTTTTCTTTAAAGCTTTCTGTTGTTTTGCCATTCATTTTGATAACCTAGAACATTTTTAAGACCTAGAGTTTTTTCAAGACCTAGATTCTTAAGATCCAGGAGATCTTTTTTGTATATGTATCTGAATAAGTAAAAATAAATTTAGTTATGTTCTTAATACTTTAAATATGGTTCATTTTATAGCTTTATTGCCCTCTTTCCATCCTCTCCCTCAAAGTAAAGCCATGTTGGTAATTCTGTCTTGATTAGCATGACCACAGAAGTACCATATCCCGCCACTGTTGAATAACTATAGAGATTTCCACTAAACACAGTGTTGTAAATGTAGGTGTCTTTCTGTTTGTTTTTTGTTTGGCTGGTTGTTTTATTTGATAAGTGAGGAGATCATTGCTGGAGACAGGAAAGGAAACTGCCCGTAGCCAAGATTTTATTGATGCAGGAAGAGATCAAGAGGACCTCAGGGGAGCAGATAAACCCCACAAGGGAAATAATATCACAGACCTGCTGAGGCCTTTTGAAAAAGAGAAGAAAAAGATGTCAAGTGACTTCAGCCTAGCTAGTTTTTATACATTTCTTCTTCATAGATAGGCAGCATCCCATTTCCATTAGGCGTGAAGAATGTTCATATACAAACAGAAGAATTTCTACTATTTACCACAGTTGAGTCATAAATAGCATTATTTTTAGACACTTAAAAGGACCTGAGGTTAGTTTAATGTAGTTTAAATAAAAAAAACATTCATACTTGAAAATTTTCTGGTTATCCAAAATTGTTCCCTCCTAAGGTGTACCTGCCTATTTAGCATTGAGTAAAATTCTCTATAAAATCTCTTGAAATTCAATTGTAGTTACCGCTGTGGCTTCCTGAAGACCCCTTTATGCAGCACAGTTTGTGTTGGGTGCTGCACATGTGTTCTCTCTCGTCTTGCCAACAGTCCTACAGTGAGGTATTGTACTCCTGAGGACGTTTGGTCTTAGAGGGGTTGATTGCTTTTCCCAAGGTCATCTAGCTGGAAAGTGTTAAAGTTGGACGTCACTACTAGCTGCCTCAGACTTTAAAGCACTGTTCTTTTACTACCCCGACTGTAACCTCTCATAGAAACTTCACATGCTGGTGTTCTCAGGGAGAGATCCTGAAAATAGGTCACACAGGGGCTGAGAGTTATTAACATCCGACCTGTCAGTCTGTGGAGAGAGATGCTGCTGGGGGAGCAGGGGCTGGTGGCTGGAGAGACAGCGGTCTCTGTAGTTCCTTGTGTGATTTCTAACTGGGGCTATTCCTACCATTCTTTCTAGTTCCACTGAAGCCCTTGTTTAGTGTTGCTGTGTGCTGTGGAGTCGAGGTCTTATTCTGACCTCCATCAGTCCGATGTGATGGAGTAGAACTGCCTCATAACATTTCCTATTCTGTAATTCTTTCTGGAAGTAGGTCTCCAGGTCTTTCTCTCTTGAACTGCCAACTTTTGTTTAGTAGCTGAGGCTTAGCCTAAGGGGCTTCCTTTCTACTCTCCAGATTAATTTGTCCACTGCTGTTTCTACTTCCAGCTCCTGAGTATGGGTGAGAGAGAGCTCTGTAAATTCCTCTCAGGCTGGTTACTTGTGTAAAGAAGAAGTCAACTTCTGTTTTGGTTAGAGTTTGTTACCAAGAGGTGAAGCAGGTTTGATAAAGATTCACTCCTTAGGTCAGAAGTTAAACTGAGAAGCCTGCAATCCGTGAATATCCTGAATCTTCTTTTTTCTAGTGAGTTTTTCTCTAGAACTGTATTTAAGGAAAGAAGCCCATAATGTATGTATCTGTGCTTTTCTCACCCTAATTTTCTCTTTGCATTTACTCAGAATTCTTGTCTCAGAGTCCAGGAATGAGGTGTGACCCAGGCTATCCTCAGTAGAAAAAGAAATACTTGTTACTTTACATCTCTTAGCCTCCTTCTCTCTCTCATCACTATAGAATTAATTCTGGACTCCAATCTGTCTATGAGGAGCTCTGGTGGGCTAGTGGATGGGAAGCTGCACCATCAAACTAAAGGCAAGTGGTTCGAATTTACTTGCTGCTTCTTGGGAAGAAGATAGGCATTCTCCTCCCAGGCAGTTTACATTGAAAACCCACTGGATTAGCTACGAATAGGTTCTGATTTGTTAGCAGTGAATTTTTTTATTTGCCTCTAAGACCTCTGATGTTATAATCTGTAATGGTTATACTATTAGCCATAAGATCACTCACCTACAGTTTGAATCCACCAACAGTTCTTTGAGAGAAAAGTTGGTGGTCTCATTAAGATTTGTTGCTTTAGACACTTAGCTGCGTGCCACTCTGATTGAGAACCTACTCATGGCAGTGGGTTTGGAATGAGCCTTTATTAAAAAAATACAGTTTTGGTGTTACTGTTATTAGATGCTATCAAGTCTACAACTCATAGTGATGAACAATAGATGTGAACCTTGTCATGCCCTGTGCCATCTTTGTAATCTCTGTCTTGTTTAAGTCAATTGTAGAAGTTAGTGTCATTCCATCTCATTGAGAGCCTTCCTCTCTTTTGGTAACTTTCCACCTTCCTAGCATGATGCCTCTCTCCAGGGCCTGGTTTCTCTTGAAAATATGCTAGAAGTAAGTGAGGTGAAGTTTCTTGCCTCTAAGCAGCACTCTGGCTGCACTTCCTTCAGGATTGATTTGTTTGTTTCAATAAACTGCTAACAAGCAGTTCCCTGATATATTCAATACTCTTCTTCAATACTGCAATTTACAGGTATTAATTCTTTTTCTGTCATCCTTATTTGTTGTTCAACTTTCATATGTATAGGAAGCAATTGAAAATACCATGGCTTGGATTGAATGCACCTTAGTCTTTAAACTGCCTTCCTTGCTCTTTAGCAAGGTCCTTGACAGATTTCCCTAGTTCAATACGTCTTTTGATTATTTGAGTGCTGCTACCAATGATGCTGTTTGTGGATCGATGTAAAATGAAATCCTTGACAAAGTCAGTCTTTTCTCCATTCTTGGTGATGTCTGTTACTTCAGTGATGAGGATTTTTGTTTTCTTGATGTTGAGATGTAATCCAAATTGCAGGCTACACTGTTTGATCTTCTTTAGTAAGTAAGTCTTCTTTCATCAAGCAAGTTTGTGTCATCTGCATAATGTAGGTTATTGATATGTCTTCCTCCAATCCTGATGCTACATTCTTATTCAAGTAGTTTCGATTCCCAAATTATTTGCTCAGTGTATGGGTTGAATAGGTGTGGAGAATGGATACAAACCTGAAGCACATGTTTCCTGATTTTAAGCCATGCAGTGTATCCTTGTTCTGTTCAGACAACTGGTGCTTGATCAGTGGGTAGGTTTTGCATGAGCACGATTAAGCATTCTAGGATAACCATTCTTCTCAGTGTTATCCATAATTTGTTATGATTCACACAGTCAAATGCCTTTGCAAAATAGGAGAAGGTCAGTATAAAAGCAGAAGACCCGTGTTGAGATGGATTGACATAATGAACGTGGTAGTGGAGTGAGATGAGTTGGAAAGGGTGAAGTTTACTCAGGAGAGGACAAGTTTCAGAACCTTTGTTCTTAGTAGCACTGTGAGTGGTAGTTGACTTGATGGGATATAACAACAACAATCTGTAAAATACAAGTGAGTATCCTTCAGATTTTCTCTGCTTTCTGGCAAGATTCACCTGACATCAGCAATGACCTCTTTTATGTCATAGGCTTTTCTTTCTTTTTTTCTTTTTCTCTTTTTTCTTTTTTTTTCTTGAAATTAACCAGGGGATAGCACTCACACAGTCCCCCACTACCACAAATTATGCAGTCAAGTTTCCCGCATTTGGGGAAATCGCAGGGGTCAGCACACCCCAAGTGCAATGGGTGAGCCTCA
>NW_006399889.1:5932308-5952136 GCF_000299155.1 Elephantulus edwardii | reverse complement strand
GAGGTGACCTTGCCCAGTGACGCCTCCTGCCCTCCCTCTTTGGCCGGGTTTTGCTGGTTCTCACCTGGAAAACGCCTGGAAGACTCCCACATTCTGTGGGATCACTTTTTAAAAAAAATAAATAAAAAGGAACAAATATGTATGTGTTCCAGTCAGTTGACCAAGTACTTACTTTCCATATTTGTTGGCCCATGAGCATGTCCAAGGATGCATCTTTTTCCTGAAACACCTCAAGTGGTATTTTATCAATTCCTAGAGTCTTAAATTTTGTCAATGCTTTCAGTGAAGCTTGGCCCTTTTCCTTCAGTACTTTTGATTCTTGATCATATGCACCTCCTGAAATGGTTTTGTGCCGACCAGTCTTTTTGGTACAATAATTGTATATTCCTGCCATCTTTTTTGATGCTTTCTGCATTACTCCAGATTTTGCTTATAGAATACTTCAATATCATATCTCGAGGCTTCAATTCGTTTTTCAGTGCTTTCAATTTGAGAAAGGCTGAACTTGTTCTTCCCTTTTGGTTTTCTAATTCAAGCTATTTGCATATTTCTATGTAATACCTTGCTTTATCTTCTTGAACTTCCCTTTGAAATCTATTCAGCTCTTTTACATAGGCATTCTTTTCCCTTGTTTTCTTTCCACTGTAAGTTTCAGAGTCTCTTCTGGCAAACGTTTTGCCCTTTTTTCTCTTTTGACCTTTTTGCTTTTTTCATGGATGATGTCCTTGATGTAATTCCACAATTCATCTGGTCTTAGGTCATATGTGTTCATTTTATCAAGCCTGTTCTTAAGATGATTTTTTAAATTCAGTTGGGAATTGATTCAAGGCCATATTTTTTTTTTTTAATGGAACACTTCTTGCTGATCTTCTCGGTATAGTTCCAGTTTTAGTATATGTGCTGCCGAAGCGAGCACTCAAGGCCATATTTTGAGTTTTGGGAGCAGAGTGGACTATTTGACATAAATCTCTTTCACAAATTTTGAATTTTATAATATGTCTTTTGGTGCTGTCATCACAGTCAACAGCTTTGGGGTTTACTTTGCCAAGCTTAAAGTCTATATGGGACTTTCTTGTCCATCAAAAAGTGAATATCCACATTTCTCGTAAGTTTCTCTTATTTTGCTATTAACTGTATTTCTTGTGAGATCTGTTAGTTTTGAACTTGATGGTGTTTAACGATCAATGACTAGAATTAGTCTAAGTGTCACCGTCCCGCCTACCTTTCAATATTTGTCAGCCTGTGTGAAAGACTTTCTTTTTTTAAAAAAGTAACCTCTAAGGCTATTCAAAGGGAATGACATTAAGAAAAATAGGGGTTTTAAAATGATAAATGATAGGAAAAATATTCTCCTAGATTTTGTTAAAGATAATTTTAAATGTAAGTCATTACAGAGAAAAAATGTGGGTTTTTTTTTTATTATATGTGGTAAATGAGATAAAAGAACTGAAAATTTCAAAGCTTTGTACATAGAGAATATATATGTTTTGAGGTATTATTGATATATTCATGAAGAAATTTTAATTTCATTATCTTTATGAACATTCAACGAGTTGCATTTGGAAAATTTGTTGTCAGGGACATCTCCATAGTATTGAGAAGCAATGCTGTCAGTCTGGAGACTAGGGTGTGCCTGATCCAGGCCATCATCTTTGCAATTATTTGTTATGCATCAGATAGCTGGACAGTGATTAAGGATGAAAGAAGAAGAATTGATACCTTTGAGTTGTGGTGCTGGAGAAGAGGCTTGAATATAACATGGACTGCCAAGAAAACAAATAAGTCTGTCTTGTAGAGGATGAGATCATGTTTCTCTTTGGAGGCTAGGATTTTGAAGCTGTCTCACATACTTTGGACACATGGCCAGGGTGGAGGGGCAGCACAGGAGAAGACGACCTTGAATGAGATGTATTGATACAGTTACTGGGGAAATGGGTTTAGGTGTGTTGGAGTCAGTGAGACAGGCTCAGGACAGGGCAGGCTTCAGAGCTGTTATGCTTAGGATTGCAGTGGGTGGCAGGCAGTTTGACGGCACATAACAACAGCAACAACATATGAAAAAACAACTAAACTTCAATTTTGGAGTAAATTATATTATATAAATAATAAAAAATATGCTGATCAAAATAAGAGAGTGGGATTGTAGAACATTGACACCCCTTTGTGATTTCTGCCTTTCATACTTGGCTCTTAAGCTTGTAGTACTTAAGAAGTGACCCTGAAGTACTTCTAGTAGTTAAGAAGTGTGCTATGTATAGGCAGCTTACTACAGTAAAGTGAATACTACAGTAGAGTATTACATAATTTTATAATTTGTTTAGGAGGTCTGATGGCTTAGTGGTAAGTACTTGTGTTGGCCAACCCAAAGTTACCTAGTTTAGAACTCCCAGCTGCTCTGCAGGAGAAAGATGGGTAATCTCTTCAGGCAGTTTACTGCATCCAAAAACAACTAAAGGTCAGCTACGATTCGGTTTCGACTTGATGGTACAAAGCAACAACATACTCTATAATTGCTTCATATACATCTGATGACTTACTAGGTAGATCATTACATTGCCAACCCAAAGAAGGACAGTTCGAATCCATTAGTTGCTCATCGGGGGGAAAAAAAAGATGAACTCTTTCCTCCTGAGTGATTTATTGCCTCTCAAAACCCACTAGAGGATCAATTATGAGTCTGTTCTGACTCAACAGCAATGGGTAAATGAGATGTATCTGAAAGTTGGACAATGGGTAAGGATGCCTGAAGAATTGATGCCTTTGAATTGTGATGTTGCTGAAGAGTTAGTGTGTCTGTGGACTGCTGATAAAATACGGAAGTCTGTCTTGGAGGAAGAACAACCAAAGGCAAGAATGGTGAAACTTTGTCTCATGTACTTTGAGAATGCTGTCTGAGGTTGCCAGTCCTTGGGAAAATACCTTTACCATTCTGGTAAAGACAGAGAGGTCAGTGAAAGAGAGAATGACACTGGGTGAGCTAGAATGACTCAGTGACTAACAGTAGGCTTGAGCTTGTAGTAGTTCAAGGGTGGCGCAGGTTTCTGTTGTTTATAAGTCACTGTGTGTTGTAGTCCACTTCATAGCACCTAACAACAGTCACAACAAATAGTAAACCTATTAAAGAGCTCTAGTATAGTGTGTATTGTACTGGACTGATAACCAAAAGATCAGCAGTTTGAATCTACCAGCCACTCCTCCAAAGAAAGATTTACAGCCTTGGAAACTCAACGGAAATAACTCAGTAGTAGTTGGTTAGTGGGTATAGTCTATTAGTGTTATGATAAAGTTTGAAATACTGTGAGAATTCCCAAAATGTGACACCAGCTGTGAAATGAGCACATACTGTTGGAATAAAAATAGTTCTAGATTTGCTCAAGGCAGAGTTGCCACAAAACTTTACTTTGCAAAGGAGGCACGATCTGCAATGAGAAGTAAAGCAGAGAGCAGTAAAGCGAGGTGTGCTTGTATACAGAGTGTCTAAGTACGTGTGCTGTGTTTTGAGTGTGACATCTTCTAACTCTTTTTCATCAACTACAGCATGAATAGGCTGAACACCTTGCCCCGAGGATTTGGCTCGCTACCAGCCCTTGAGGTCCTTGACTTGACTTACAACAACTTGAATGAAAATTCTCTTCCAGGAAACTTCTTCTACCTTAGTAAGAAACTTTTTAATTCTATAAATCTCCTTTAAGTGGTACTTTGTGTTCTCAAAGTAAAATTTATTTGCCTGGGCCCAAACTCCAAGAGAAATTATTAGACATACTTTTTTTCTTTACTGATTCCTTTTGAATATTCCTTCACAGCTCAGCAATATGTACATTTGATATATCATTATCTGACACCTTTGGGCTGAAGTGGACTTAGTCATGTCATATTAACTGTTGAATAGAGATTATATACCTAAATGAGATGAAGTTTTACATTTAGCTGAGAAACTTGACTTTCTTTTTTTAAAGAGTGTGCCAAAAAATTAATTCTCTGCAAGTTACTGTTGACTTTTTGTGGAACATTTACTCAAAGATATTTCAATCAGTTGTATATAGAAATATCCAATAATAAACTGCTAACCAAATGAAAAACAAAAACAAAACAAAGCAAAAACCCAACCAAATTCAACTTGTATTCTTGTTTTGTGTCCTTTAGAAAAGATTTATTGAAGTAGTTTATTTTGTCTAGTATACAACTATATATAAATGCACACACTTTATCCTTTCATATGCAAATAAATTCCTTACTCAAAAAACTGAACCCATGTTTTAGAAAGCTTTATGAAGTTGTTTCTTTCCTTACATAAGTCTTCTAGTTCTCCAAATGTAACATGTGACATGTGTGGATGCCTGAAATTCTGAATTTTTAAACTAGTTTCTGAAATTTCATTTTTTTTTTTTTTTTTTTAGAATTTTTAAACTAGTTTCTGAAATTTCATTTTTTTTTTTCTCTTACATTTCATTTTTCCTGCATACACACTGCCTCTTTGAAACTTTCTCAAGCATGGGAAACCAATTCTTAAGTGTTTTGTTGAACCACATGATTTAATTTCTGGTTGAGGAAATTGGTTTTGTTAAATACTTTAGCATATGTTTCTGTGAAATTTAGAAATATTACACTATATAGTTAACCACCTGAAAACAAACTGAACAGAAAAAGAGTTAACACTCCTCCTGTTTAGTTGTTGATACCAAGGTGCTTTAAGACATTACCTTCAATAATTAGAGTCATGTTGTCATTTTGTGGTATTATTAACAAAATAGCTGATTACTACAGTTCCCTTTATGTTACATTTTATGCTATTAATGCCATGTCATTATTTTATCCCATCATTTTCATTCCTTCTTGCCCCTTGAGGCTGTGAAAACCAGTAATTAAACTGATTATAGCTCCTACCAATGGAAAGCTGTTTGTTTGTTTACACACACACACACACACACTCTCTCTCTCTCTCTCTCTCTCTCTCTGCCATTTTATTTACATGAAAATACCCTTTTTCTCTTGGCATTGACATAAGTGACACAGTGATTGTTTTAGTTTGCATGCAAATGAAGTAATAAATGTGAATGGGAAATAATAGAGGAAAATAGCTATCTTTTCTGAGAGCCAAACTCTCAGAAAACTTTGTGCCAAAACCTGCTCCTGCCCACAATTGTTAATTGTGTCAGTCTCCTTGGATATAGATGTTTTCCTGAACATACCAGCCATACAATAAGCCAGTAAATCTAAGTTTGACCTGCTTGTTATTATTGTGAGCCCTAGGTGTGTCACAGGCTTTTCACCAAGGCAGGGTTATTAATCAAAGCTGACTCCCTGGTATCGATCAGACCTCAAATGGTTGGGTTCCATGCCACCTTGTTTATATATTGCTGTTTAATTTGCAGCCACCCTGCGTGCACTCTATCTAAGTGACAACGATTTTGAAATCCTGCCGCCAGATATTGGGAAGCTCACAAAGTTGCAGATAGTAAGTAATTTATCTAAATTCTTAGAAAATCAATTCACTCTTGCAGCGCCTTGTAGGAGTAGAATCAAGTCCATTTGAGAAGGAGTAAGTTTTGTTTTGCAGGAATAAACCACTGCTCCCGATACAGTTTCTTGTTTATCTGTAGACACTTATAAATAAATTGAAAGGATTGAGTCTTAAAAGACGAGAGGGCATAGAAGGGAATAGAGATTCTGTTGAGTACCTCTTAATGTGAAAATTGTTTTGACAACACCTTGTTTTCTTATATTTAGCTCAGCCTTAGGGATAACGACCTGATCTCACTGCCTAAGGAAATTGGGGAGCTTACTCAGCTTAAGGAGCTCCACATTCAGGGGAACCGCCTGACCGTTCTGCCCCCAGAACTAGGTAAGGTTGCTGATGAATGAACTTGGTTCTTTGTTTCATTAATAATAATTATCCAAGTGCAGCATTTTTTAAGCAGCTCTCTCTCTTAGTAAATACTAACCACCAGGACACTCAATTCTAATCATTTCGAGTACCATTTGTCCCTGACCAGCATTCGGCTGTTATGGATTTGACCTGGAGTGATGCTAGGCATGGCAGCCGCTGTCTCAGAAGCTTGGTGCTGATGCCAGATGACACATCAGCTGCCTGCATGGTGTAGTGGGATAGCTGGGCATTGCTGGTTAGGGCATAATGGCTCTTCCTTTACCATCTGAATGATGTTGATTCAGCAGTCTGGATCCTAGTTATCATAACCATTAGAAATAAAATATCAAGTCATCACCCTTTTTTTTTCTTTTTATCTCTTTTCAAGGCTTTTATTAAATAGTTAAACATATTTGGTACAACTATTTGAAAGTACCTTTCATTCATAAATTTGACTCTTTACTAATGCTATCTCCAATGATAAATATTAAATGAATTATAATTGAAACTCTCCTTTAAGCAACATTTTGAGAAATAAAAAATATCAAATTCATTTTATTGGATCTATAGTATCTACAGTCAATTCCCATGAAAGCCCTAGTTAAGCAATAAAACACTATTTTGTATTGAATAAATCTGCTATAAAGACCTCTTCAAAAAGTTAAAAAGAAGCAAAGATAACCATTTTGAAAAATGAAATGACTGTGAACCAAACCACAGCCTATTTACATGCAAAAGTTGAACGACAACTATAGAAGACTAATGAAGTAATGCTGTTAAATTATGGTTGGGGAAGATTAAGAGCTGCCAGAGGGATGAACAAATCTGTGTTGGAGGAAATAGAGCCAGAATGCACTTTAGAAGCAAGACTAGTAAAGCTTCCTGTCATACACTTCAGATGTGTTATCAAGAGGCGCCAGTCCCTAGAAAGAAACTCACAGTTGATAAAGTGGAGGGTCATCAAAAAAGAGGAATACCCTCAGTGAGAAACATTGACAGCCGCTGCAGCAGTGAATTCAGACACAGCAACTGTTTAACCATTGTTAAAATGGTGGAGGACTAGCCAGTGTTTTGTTATATATTGTACTGTTGCTGTGAGTTGAAACTGATTCAGAACCACGTACCAGCAACACTCTCCATGGCACAGTCCTTGGGTACTGCAAATGATTCATGCACTTGACTGGTAAAAATACAGGTTGAAAGCTCACATCTGCCCCACTGTACCTTGGAAGAAAGTCTTATCAATCTACTTATAAAAGACAAGGCACTAAAAATCCTTTGCTGCTCAGTTTTACGCTGATACTTATGAGGTCTCTGTGAATCAGAATTCACTCTCGCAGTTAGTGATGAGTGGGTGGAGGGACGGCGCAAGAGGGGAAGACCCTCTATGAGGTGGATTGATTCAGTGACTGGGGTAATCGGGATGGGTGTGTCAGAGGCAGTGCGATTGGCACAGGATAGAGCAAGGTTTAGGGCTGTTGTACATAGGGTTGCTATGAGTTGCAAGCGACTCGACAGCACATGACAACAACAACTTGTCGGTAAGAAGGCGAGCTGAAATCTCAAAGGCACACAACTTGAATCTACCAGCTGCTCTGTGGGAGAAGGATGGGCAGTGTCATATTGTTTGATTATTTGCCTCTGAAAACTCACTGGAGGATCAACTACAGGTTGGTTTTAACTCAAAGGCACACAACAACAACAACAATGCCTTAGTACCAGCAGTCAGGAGATCAGGAGATGTGTTGCGCTTGGAAAGTCTGTGGTCAGGAACCTCTTCAAATTGTTGAGGAGTGATGATGTCAAATTGAGGACTAAGGTGCACCTGATTCAGACCATGGTCTTTTCAGTCACTCGCTGTGCATCTGAGAGCTGGCCAGTGAGTAAGGACAACAGAAGAATTGATGCCTTTGTACTATGATGTTGGATAAGAATGATGAATATCTCATGGATTGCCAAAAGACTAACAGATGTGTCTTGGAGAAGGTGCAGCCAGAGTGCTTCTTAGAGGCAAAGATGCTGAAGCTTTGTCTCACATACTTTGGTTGTGTTGTTAGATTATTCCTTGAGAAGGGCATCATACTTGGGAAGGTGAGGGGTAGAGCAAAAGAGGAAGACCGTCAACCAAGTCGGTTGACATAGGGACTGCAGGAATGGACTCAAGGGTGTCAGAGATGATGAGGATGGCACAGGATAGCACAGTTTGAGATGTGTTGTTCATAAGGTTGCTATGAGTCATATTTGACTTTACGACATCTAACAAAAACAACCACACCCCTCCTGGCAGCTGAATTTTAATACTCATTTTCAACAGCTGTTTGGCCCACTTGGGTTTATGCCTCCTTTGGAAATAACTTAAAACTAGTTATTTTATTAATAAGTTATGTTGTCCTTCCCAAAAGTCTTGTAAGTATGCATTTTTCCCCCTCAGACACAGTGTTCCCCAGTCCTTTTAACCACAGTCAATTCTGTCTTTTCTCAAACTGACCTTGCTTCCTCCAGAATATGGTAATTTTGAAGAACATATCTATAAATGTATGTTATTTGAAGAAGCCATTACTAACATGGCTCTGGTGGTTTTAAAGAGACAGAAGGTAAGCATATAAAAGCAGGAGTGTTTTCATATTGTTTGCCGCTATATCTCCAGAGCCCGAGGAATGCTGGCTGTGTAGAGAATTTCACCTTGGGATGGCTTAGTGGTAAAGAGGTGAGCTGCCAACTCAAAGGCACACTGTTGAATCCACCAGCTGTTCCATGGGGGAAAGAGGGCCAGTCTCCTCCTGTGTGATTTACAGCCTCTGAAAACCCACGGGAGGGTAGGCTGTGAGTCAGTTCTGCCTCCACACTATACAAGAACAATCAAAAGGTTAACAGTTGGGATCCACCAGTCCCGTCCTAGAAAGAAAGATGAACCAACTCTTTTTATAAGTATTTTCTTGCCTCAGAAGCCTCAGTGAGGGTCATCATAAATTCGAAGCAGTATGGCAGAGGCTTATCTCCAGGAAATGCTTACTAAGTGAATTAGTGAAACTAAGAGCTCAGATAGCAAGAGATTAACAAGGTTGATGAGTAGGCAGAGTTCATCTAGAGCTTGCTGTCCAGTATGGAAGTCACAAGCTACATATAACTCTTTTACATTTTCAGTGTATAAAAAAACTTGCTTCCTCAGGTGCACAAATGAATTGGTGATTACCTTATAGGAAAGTGCACATGTGACTAGTGATTACCTGATGGGAAAGCACAGATAAAGAACATTTCTGTCAGCACAAAAAGGTCTTTTTGGAAGAGCCAGTGTCAGATTTAAGTTTCCTTTAGGTTAAACTATAAAAGCATTCACAAGAGTAATAAATGTAAAGTCTCACCTTTCCCTTCTACCTCCCCCACCGCCACCTTTCCCATGTCTTGTAGCTCCTTTGTTGGTATAAAAGGGCTGCAGAAACTTGAGCTTTCTCTGATCTTAAGGACTGAGGGTTAGTTCAGCACCTTCTCTTTACTCAGTTAAAAGCATTGGATTCTTGCTTTGGAAAAAGTGAAGAGTACAAGAAGAACACACGATCAGGAAAAGCAGTTTACAAAATGTTTTGTTTGGGTATTTTTAGTTTACAAAATTTTTATGGCAAAATCTGTTTGGCAGAGAAAGATTTTTGTAAAGAGATTGCTATTATGTGTGTGCATAAGTAATAACCTAGAGAATTTGCAAAATACACATATTTGCTTCCCTTGCTGAACTACGGAATCATAGTCTCCATGTGTGAAACAGATTCTTGTGCAATTTGCTAAAGTCCAGGAAGTGATTAAAATAATTTCTTTGAAAAATACATAATTTGTCTTGGGCATATCTAAGGATTTAAAAAATCTTACTCACTGCTTATCCTTTTTAGATGCTGCATTTACATATTTCTCTAACATTTCTATAATTCCTTTTAATACCAAATTACATCTGATTTTATGGGGTTTTTTTACATCTGATTTTATTTGTATACTTAGATACATAGATAGATAGACACACAGACAGACAGATTGATCTATATTTATATTTGAAGCTCTAGTGGCCTAGTGTTAAGGAGCAGTGCTGCCATCCTAAAGGTATATGGTTTGAATCTACCAGCTTCTCCTTGGAAGAAAGATGAGCAATCTCCTGCCATGTTTTTTACAGCTTCTGAGAACCTGCTAGAGGGTCAGGTCTAAATCAGTTCACAACAGCAACTACACACACATACATATACACAAATACACATACTGATATTGTTTCCTGTTCATCTGCAGAAGACATGCTTAAATATATACATAGTCATATATATATTTATATCCAGAGAAAGAGATACAGTCATTTATTTATTCAGGAGTAGACAAATCTACTATATATATAGATAGATTATATATTTATAGTCATTCATTTAATCAGGAATAGACTTGAGTAGAAAGCCTGTAAATCATTTTAATTGTACTGCTCCTATGTAGGAAAGCTTAGACTCAACATCTGCCTAGTGGCAATTTTCTCTAATTACAGGCAAACACGTCCTGCTTTTGTAGGCATTTCCAACTGATAGCAACGGGAGAAAACTCAGCCCAGTCCTTCCTGCACCGTCCTCACAATAGCTTGGAAATACTTATCTGAAAACATACTAAAATCCTGGGAGATTCTGTTTCAGATCTAAACTTCATACGAAAACAAAATACATCTACTTCTCACTTGTTGACTGTCTTGTTATCTGATGTTTTACATTTAGGACCATGGTAGGTGAGACAAGAGTAACGTTGGCTTTGGATGAAGTTAAATGTCACGCTGTCAGTGTTTAGTGGTTTGGCAGTCATACAGTGGCGTACTCCTACTGCATCTCGCGCTCTGATAGCGTCATCTTCCACTTTAACATATGTCATTTTTCACATAATGACCTGGTCTTGGAACCTAATTATGTTGATAAGTGAGGAGTAAGTATATATTATTTATTTTTGCATTGCAATTTTTTAAATGGTATAATTAAAATAATTCAACTACATTCTGTTTTACTTCTGTACATTGTGAATTCCCCTTCCCCCTTTCACGTTGTATTTCATACAGTCATTCTCATACATTGTGGTTTTGTTGTTTAAATAAAATTTTTCTTTTATTCTGGTTTGCTTATAAAGTTCATATACATTGTTCACACTGGATCTTTCCCGTTTCCTTTACCCATCCTTCCCTTTACTCATCAAATTGTGCGGCCCTATGATTAACTCCCTGCCTTTCCTCACCCCTCTGCTCTTACTCTCCCTCACTTGGATCCTCTTGCATGTTTTACTAGTCATCTGTTTCTGCAATAATGTGAGTTCACTTAGAATTATGCTTTCTAGTCCCTCTCATGTTATGTAATGATTTTCAAAATCATTGCTCCTGCTTGCTGTGTAGTATTCCATCATCTGAATATACCACACTTTCTTAATCCATTCGATTGTGGTGGGACATTTGAGCTGTTTCTATGGTCTTGTGATAGTGAAAAATGCTGCTATGAACACTGGTGTACAAATTTCCATTTGTGTCTCATTTCTAATTTTCTCAGGGTATATTTTTAAAGCCAGGAATAATATAATAGCATACAACAAAATTAATCTCACATACTTGGGGCGTGTTGCTAGTAGAGGCTCTTTCTTGGCAAGAAACGTTATGTCTGGAAACGTGGAAGGCCAGCAAGGGAGAGGAAGACCCTCAACCAGCTGGACTGACCGCAGCAGTCGGCTCGATGTGTCAGAGATTGTAAGGCTAGCACAGGACAAGGTTCAGCTATTGTTCATAGGGTCACTACAAGTCATACCGCAGTGGCACCTAACAACAACAATGTTTATTAAGAAGGAGCCTTGGGAGCTCAGTAGTTAAATTCTTAGCTATTAGCAGAAAGGTTGCCCCATGAGAGAAAAGACCTATAAAGATTACAGCCTGTAAAGTTACTGCAAGTCAGAATGGGCTCAAAACCACACAACAGTAGCATGTTTATTAGGTCCTGCTCTGCCAAGGCTTTATAAGAAATGTCTCACATGTTGCATTTGTAATTGTTTTAAGAAATGAGAGGAATTTTTAGAAGTGAGGCCATTGAAGGTGGTTGGTGATGGAGGTGAGATTTAAACCTATGTAGTCTGTCCCCTCAATCCAGGTTCCTATCTACTTTGGATTAGTGCTTTCAAACATAGTGCCTGCTAACCACCATTGCTTTACAGTTAGGGACAGGAGAAGTGATCCGCTGTGGCGAGTTGCATGGGTGTTTGTGAGAAGCAGGGTTACAGTGTTGTTGTTAGATGCTGCCATGTTCATTGTGACTGATAAGAGCAACGTATGATAGAGGAGATCTTTCCCTTAGGGTTTTTTAGGCTTTAATGTTCATGAAAGCAGATTACTGTATTTTTCTCTCAAGGAGCCACTGTGTGTATTCCAGCCACCAGCATTTGAGTTAATGGATGAGCAGTTAACCATTGTGCCACCAGGGCTCTTTCCCTCAAAAACCCACTGCTGTGTAGGCGACGCCAACTCATAGTGATTGAGTTTCTGAGTCTGTAAATATTTGCAGAGGGAGACTACATATCTTTCTTCTGGTGGGTTTGAACTACCAGTGTTTTGGTTAGCAACCTTTTAGGTTACATGCTACACTACACACTACCAGGACTAATGTGGCCATGATTACCTCTACTGTCTGAATTGCTGTTCTCGTCCAGGACACTTGAGTTTTTCCCATGACTCACTCCTGTCAGTCAACATTTGTCTCCTGTTTGTGTGAGTTGACTATTCTGGGATGGTCACCAGGGATCAAGGGATCACCTGGCAGCCAGTTTTACCTGGTAAAGTATGGACACACTTGAAGCTTATTAAACCTGTTATAAATCTGTTGGCTGCCATTTTGCATCTGGGTACATTTGAAAGTGTGGATAATGATCTCTTCCCTTTATATTTTTCACATATCAGAATAAGCAAGAGAAATACTTTGAGATTGCCTTTAAAAACAAATTTGAAATTTATTAAATTGAAGCCATGTTGGTAAGAGTATGTCAGCCAAGCAAAGGGACTCCAGATAGGTTCTGACTTGTTAGTATCTAAGCATGTACAGAAATACAACAGGACTTAGTTGGAGTTTTGTTTGTGTTATTTTGGTTTTTTTTAAAAAAAAAATTCATGTCATGCCAATTTGTGCGCACATACTTTTTTTGGGGGTGGGGTGGGGCAGATGCCTTTATTGATCTGGCCAGCATGGTGTCAGGAGTGGGCTCAGGCAAGTTCTGCCTGCATGGCTCCTGCCTCCCCTCTCCTGGAAGCTCACCCTGCATCCCTAGGAGAGAGCAGTGTCCTGCGGAGGAGCCAGGGTCAGAAATAGAGGGCTGGGATCTGTGAGGAACTCAGGGCCATGTACAAAGAGTGCAGTGATGAGGTCAACTGGCTGGTGTCCACCAGGGCAGAACAGAGGCTCCCCTTCCACAGGAGCCTGTGAGGGGTCCCATGGGGGGCTTTCTCCTCATGGCCACCTACTGGGCCCTGCATGCCATCAGCATCTCCTGGATGTTGTCCTCCGCCTCCTTCACACTCTATTCAGGGTAGGATTTCTCCTGTTCCAGTTCTTTAATTTTTTTTCTTCTGCTATTTTCTGTTTTTCTAACAGCTGGTTGTGAATTACCTCCTTTGAAGAATAAACATTCTTCCTACGCCTTCATACATGTTAGTTTCATCCACCAAAGTCATGATCTCTGTATCTGTAAGATGTTCATGTTTTTTTGTTCTGGTTAGCTGTTCAATCTGTTTGTCTGCAAGCTTCACTTTCTGTTGCGTGTCAACTCCAGATCCACGGGGGGCGCCATCTTGGTTTCCCGCACATACTTTTAAAACAAACTTTTTAAAAAACAAATTTGTACTGGTTTACTTACAAAGTTTGTATACATTGTTGTTCACACTAGATCTTTTGTTTTCTTTTTCATTCACATTGTTTCTTATGATCATTCCTATACATTGTGTCTTATAAAATTAATCACCATTAATCAGTGCCGCCTGGGAGCAGGAGCGGCATCCACTTCTGAAATGGCTTGCCTCCAGAAACTCTATGTACGAACAGTACTCAGGCTGTTCTTTCATAGGGTCGCTATGAGTCGTCTACGATTCGACGGCTTCAAACAACAACAACAGTCAGTGCCCACATTACCTCATCTTTTAATTTAATTTTATTTTTTTTTTAGGTTTGGATCAATCTATTGAAACATACAAGGTGCTAGCAGAGATACCATTCAGTGGTGTGTTACATCTTAATTTTAAAGTTATAAATACACGTATCATAAGCCTTTGGCCAAAACAAATGAAGAGTCATTTTGCACATTCATTACAGACCAGTAGGAACTGGATTTTGAACATTAAAAATATCAAGTCACTGAATTAACAGCAGCAACCCCTACTAATCTAGAATCCCACTGAGTTGAAGGTAGAGGTGCCCTGGCAGAGCTAGTCATTTGTTAGAGCAATCAGAAGAGGTGAGGGCAGGCACACTCATCAGCAGCTACGGCATTTCTGGCAGGGCAGGAGGGCTGAGAGGTGAGGTGAGCATGTCCCAGAGACAACAGCAACAGAGGGCAGTCCAGCAGGCTGTGAGGCAGGTGGAGGAGCCCAGGTCATCCCTTCTTTGGTTGTCTACCACATACACTGTGGTTTTAGGAGGTCCCTGAGGTCCACCCTGCCAGCCATATTGTGGGTATCCTTGGTAGGGATATCCCTGAGGAGGTGGATAGGGTCCCCCCACTAGGTCCTGGAGGGTAGGCCTCGGGCCCCATTGGTTGTGGTAGATAAGGTGGATATGGGGCCGATGGACTGGGGCCCGGATACGGTGGAGGGTTCCAAACTGTACCTCCTCTCTCTACGAACTGGATGGATGCTGGTTCAGTACGGGCTGGACGGAAGGTTATTTTATTTTTTATTATTTTTGTGTATGTGTACTGTCAAATCGGATCTGACTGGTATAGGAAGAGTTTGCCTCTCCTTTTCCAGCAGAGCATCTAGTAGATTTAAACCACATACCTCTGGGATTGAATTACCTTATCTTTTCAGAATGATATTTCCTAATTCCTTCATCCCCTCGTCCCTCCACCTACCAAACTCTGCAACTCTGTGATTTTTTTCCCCCATTTCCCCTCATCAGTTGGAGTTTTTAATACGTAATTGTGCTGTTTTCCCTTTATTGGGTATTCTTGAATGTTTTCCTTTACCTGTTATATCTGGTTGCTTTCATGTTAATCAATATCACTATAGAGAGTAAAGTGTAAATTGAGTCTGTCATTCACCTATTTATGTATTCATTCATTCTGAAGATCAGGTCTTATCTCTAAGGAGCTTATATAGCCAATATCATAAAATTCATGAGCCCCTACTCCGTATTTTAGTTGCTGGAAATATAACAAGAACCAGAACATCCGTTTCAGGGATGACGTAGTGTGATTAGAAAATCAGTCAATAATATGTTCACATTGCTGCCGAGTAGATCTCACCTCTTAGCAAACCTGTAGGGCACAGCAGAGTTTTCTGAGGATATAAATCTTTATAGACAGAGTACCTCATCTCTCTCCTGCTGAACTGCTGGGAGGTTTGAACCACTGACTCTTCTGTTTGCAGCCCAAGACTTAAACCACTGCTCCACCAGGACTTTTCCAACCAAGATAGCTTCATGTTATATAATTTAGGTTTTCTGCCTAATTTCTATTATTTGTTAAAAATGAAACATGGTCTCTCTAATTTGCTTAAGGAGCATCAGTGAATTTGCCTTGTTTTCTATTTTTCATCATTATTTTATTGATGTGTCTGTCTTAGACTGGTCAATTAAGTGCTGACATGGGATGCTATCCCTGGGAGGCAAACTATGGAGCTGAGTGACCTAAATTGGATTCCTGTTTTTACAAATGACCAGTGATCCTGAGTGAATCATTTGAAAATTAAAACTAGTTGTCTTAAAGCCAGCGTTAACTGATGGCTACACCATGTGTGTCAAAGTACAGCTATGCACCATAGAATTTTCAGTGGCTGAATTTTTGATGTTAGATTGCCAGGCCTTTCCTCTGTGGCAGCTTTGGGAGCCTCTGACCTCCAACATTTTGTGTAGTAGCTGAGTGCATTAAGTATTTGTACCCCAAAGAAACCTGAGTGACTTCAGTCTGGAGACTAAGGTACGCCTGATCCAGGCCATAGTCTTTGCAATTACTTGCTATGCTTCAGAAAGTCAGACAGTGATTAGGGATGATAGAAAGAGAATTGATGCCTTTGAGCTGTGGTGCTGCAGAAGAGTATTGAATATACTATGGACTGCTAGGAGAACAAAGAGGTTTGTCCTGGAGAGGGTGAAACCAGGCTGCTTATTGGAGGCAAGAATTCTGAAGCTGCGTCTGACATACTTTAGGCATGTTACAAGGAGGGACCAATTCTTGGAGAGGGACATCATTCTTGGGAGGCTAGAGGGACAGTACAGGAGACTAAGACCCTCCATGAGGTGGATTGACTCAGTGTCTAGGGTAATGGGATAGGTGTGTTGTGTTGTGTGTTGAGCCAACCTTATAGTTGGCTCAGGATACAGCAGGGTTCAGAGTTGTTGTACATAGAGTTGCTATGAATTGCAAGCAACTCTTTGGTACATAACAATGCAGCAACATCATATCAGTATCTATCAGAAGGAGCTGACCCTTTTCCAGTTGCAGTAGATGTTGCAGCTCCCAGGATCACCACCAGAACCTCTCTTACAATTTCAGATTTCTGGTGAAATAAAAATGAAGAAATTACAAGATATAGTTATACAATGTTTTATCTATTTTGGTTGTTATGTGCCATAGAGTTGCCTGCGACCCATAGCAACCCCGTGTACAACAGCCCTAAACCCTGCTCTATCTCATGCCAATCTTATTGTCTCTGATACACCTACCCCTCCAATACCCCAGTCACTGAATCAATCCATCTCATTGAGGTCTACCTCTTCTGTGCTGTCTCTTCCAAGCATGACATCCCTCTCTACGGACTGATCCCGCCTTGCAACATGTCCAGAGTTTTGTCAGATGAAACTTCAGTATCCTTGCCTGTAAGGAGCAGCCTGACTTCACTTGCACCAGCAGGAAGGAGGCCAAGGACCTAAGACTGAATGGCCAGAGAGACTTGCCTTCCAGCACAGCTGAGTAGAGAAGCTGTCTCTTTTGTTTACCTTCAAAAATTAATGTTTTAATGCTTACACAGAGCAGTATAACATAATTATTCTCCTATTTTCTGGATAACGCAAGCATTTGTGAAATTTAATCTGTGGAATGCTGATGCTAGTGTAGTCTGAATAATGGTCCACAGATTTGAAGTTGTATGGTAAACAGTCTCATTTCAAACTCACTCACAGAGATCAAGAATGTGCATTGGAGACTTTCTTGAAGGTGCCCGTGAGTCTAGTTCTCATGTCCCCATTCTTGTTCCTTTCACTGAACACTCTATGTTCATTTCACTTGCTGTTGGGTATCCTTGAGGAGCCCTTGGGTGACATAAAGGGTCAAGTGCTCAGCTCTTAAGTGAAAGGTAGTCAGTTTACATCCCCCTCCAGGAGCCTCAGAGGAAAGGCATGGTGATGTGCTTCCAGAAAACTAGCCATGACCACTCTGAAGCACATCTCTCCTCCACCATCCGTGAGGTTGCAGTGAGTCAGAATTATGTGATTGTGTAGCGTACTTTGTCTCAGTTATAGAATGTAGGCAAGAAAATTCTCCAACCCCTTTTTATAAAGACAGTGAAGACAAGATGTACAGAAAGATTATAATTTACCCAAAATTAGAGAATTGATGTAATTTATTAATAAACAGTTAGATTCTGAGTTTATAATTTCATTTCAAACCTAAATATTCCTCCCAAGACTATGTCAATAAATGTACTAATATTGAAGTGAAAAGAATGTATCATTTATTATTAGATGACAAATTGCTGCAATTCCCATTTACGTATCTTATTTTTTTTCTGAGGGGAAAAAATACAGAGAATAGAAAATCTTTACTAGACTGAATTTTGACTTAAATTATATTGCAAGCTCTTACATTTTATGTCTGTTTAGTATTCTATTTGTCATACTTCACAAAAATAATGTAGTATATTTTTCTTATTCCCATCATCTTAGTTAATAATAAAAAAATCACTCCCATCAACAGTCCTATGTGACATTTTTTAACAAGTTCCATTTAATATTTTCTGTTTTGCAGCTCTTTAGCCCAGAAAATGTTTTAAGTGTGGGTTTAAAAAAATGCTAAGTGAATTATATTTCTACCTGGTGAGTTATGCCTTTAAAGGGGGTGGGAAGTTGCAACACATAAAACGTTTCCATTCCATAATATAAATTTCAGGAAGCCCAGTGTCAGGTTCAGTGTGATTGAACACGCACATCAATCTGTGTTAGCACCAGCTGGTAAAGCAGGCTACGGTTTGCAGTGGGCTATCCTTTGATTTAATAGGGTCCTAAATGTATTCTAGCCCTGGGAGAAATGCTGGCAATACTGAGTCTACGTTTAATTTTTTTTATTATTATTATTCAAGAAGCATGTCTGTAAATACAGTTCCTATCACCTGAATGCATATATAATATCTTATATTTAGGTAGCATCTCCTATATATTATTTTAATCGTATATTAATAGATAAATAAAAATAAGGAATGCTGTACTGTGTGAGACCCAAATGGTATGTCAGGTTTGAAAAGGGAGTTTCTTCTGCGGAGCTGTGACTAGGGAAGGGCTAAAATGGTGAATGTGGTTCTTTATCTTATCAACACTAGAAATTTAGGGATGGACATAGAATGATGTCTTATGATAACCTATGTGGATCAGCATTTCTTACATATGTTTACTTAAAACTTTTTCAAGTTCATTTACATTTTCAACTAGGAATTCATTACATAGGCTGAAAACTATTGTACAAAGTATCTAACACTGCCCTTTGTTGAGTTTTAGAGAGTAGCCTTGTATTCTGCTTTTGGCAAACAATTCTCTACTTATTCTCAACATTTCTTTTGAGTTGTTTTATAGGCTCTGTACTCTGTCACATTCTGCAGTTCCTAATTTTAAAGGACTCTTCCAATTGGACAATTCTTATTTGTCTTTTCTTGATCATATTCTAACCTCTGGCCCCTGTGTATTCCCCGGTAATTTAGGGTATTTCTGTAATTCTGTGACTTTGGGGAGCAGTAGTAAATGGGATAGACTTAACTACCCCTCTACTCTTGAGGAACCATCTTGTGAAAGAAACAACTAAGCAAATAATTTGAAGATTTTTTTTTTAAAAAAGAAAGTTACTATTCCCATGTAGTAATTTAGAAGTAATTAAACTTAAACTGTTATCATTGAAATATGAACATTATTACTGGTCTAGAGGGACCAGTCCTTAGAATAATAGATTATACTGGGAAATGTGGTGAGTCAGAGAGAGGAAGACTCATCAAGCTGGATGGGCACTGTGACTGTAAAAATGGGCTCAAACGTATCACAGATCATGAGGCTGGTACACGTAGGGTCTCAGTGGGTCATAGTCAATTTGTCAGCATCTAACGATAACCAAAAACTGTGGAAAACTTCACTGTTAGCGTGCTTGTCCAAACCACCTTCATCTCTCAGTGGGTTCCTACAGCAATCCCAAAATTGGCTTCACCGCCTCTTACCTTGCTCACCTTAGTCCCTTCTTCACACATTTGTCAAGATGATTATATACAATGACAAATTTCAATATATCCCTTTTGGGGATAGACCTAGTTTGTTTGTTGTAGCTCATGTTTTTCTTACTACTCTTCCCTCGTCTCTCACCTGTGGTCCACACTCAGTGCCCACTTTTCTGTCCATCATGGTCTCTGCCCTTCACTGGAAAGTTCCATCGCCTGAATATTTACTGAGTTGATGCCTTCGGGTATCAGCCAATATGAAGAGCTTGCGGAAGTGTAAATCTCTGTTCCAGTAGTTCTCGTGCTGCTGTTTGCTA
>NW_006399889.1:5918598-5930089 GCF_000299155.1 Elephantulus edwardii | reverse complement strand
GTACTCAGGAGCAACAGTGTCTCTCTGGAGACTAAGGTTCGCCTGATACAGGCCATGGTCTGTGTAATCACTTGTTATGCGTCAGAGAGTTGGACAGTGATTAGGGACACTGGAGAATTGATGCCTTTGAGCTGTGGTGCTGGAGAAGAGTATTGAATGTATCATGGACTGCCAAGAAAACAAACAGATTCATCCTGGAAAGGGTTAAACTAATCTACTCCTTGGAGGCAAGGATTCTGGGGCTTTTTCTGACATACTTTGGGAATGTTGCAAGGAGGGGCAGGTCCTTCGAGAGGGACATCATGCTTGGGAGGGTGGAGGGATGGTGCAAGAGGGGAAGACCCTCTATGAGATGGATTAATTCGGTGACTGGGGTAATCGGGTTGGGTGTGTCGGAGACAGTGCGATTGGCACAGGATAGAATAGGGTTTAGGGCTGTTGTACATAGGGTCGCTATGAGTCGCAAACCACTCGACGGCACATAACAACAACAACAACAACAACAATATGACGTCAGTTTGAAGACTACGGTGCTCCTGATTTAGGTCACGACTTCCTCAATCATCAGAGAGCTGGACAGTGACTATGGGTGATAGAAGAAGTGATGTTTTTGAATTGTAATGCTGAAATACAGTGCTGAATGTTCCATGGACTGCCAAAAGAACAAACAGGTATGTCTTGTGAAAAGGGCAGCCAGAGTGCTCCTTGGAGGCAAAGATGGTGAATCATCTTCTCTCATACTTCAAGCGTGTAGCTCGGCTAGGATAGTTTGGGATATCATGTGTAGAACGATGGAGGGTTAATGAAGGAGGGGAAGATCCCCAGTGAGATGGACTGACACTGTGACTTTAGCATTGTTCACTGGTGTGTCAGAGATGATAAGGATGGCACAGGATAGGGCAGGGTTCAGGCCAGTTGTTCATAGGGTCATTATGAATCATACTAAAGGGATAGCACCTAACAATCGCACTATCACATGCACTCTTATCAGTCACTTCTAGGGTGCCAATAGGGAGAAAAACAAAAAAACCTTGTGAAGGGCTAGCTCTATCTGCACCTCACATTAGTGTTTGTGCATGATACAACCTCCCTGTCCACCTTGGAAATAATTTTTCCATCATTTTTTGTAGAACAGACTTTCTTTTCCTGTTGAATTGCTTTTGATGCCTTGACCAGAGTGAATTGACTACTTAAATGTGAATGTGTTTCTGGAATATATGTTGTTCAGTAGCAATAATGCACTCTCTTGATTACTGTGTTTTCATGGTAAGCTTGAAATTACATATGTGAAGGCCTCAAATTTTGTCCACATAGTTTTGATTATTGATCTGTTTATGCATATAAATTTTACAGTCAATCTACTGGGATTGATTACACTGAATTGAATGATAAGCTTGGAGAGACCTTAATAATATTGAATCTTTCAGTATGTGAATTTGTCTCCACATTATATTTAGTTCTTTTAATTTTTTTTCTCATCAGTGTTGTTTTCATACTAGAGGTTTTATTTCTGAATATTTTATGTTTTATTTCTAAATATTTTATGAATTTAATACTATTGTAACATTTTCATTGTCAGTTGTTGTTAGTATATAGAGATGAAATAGAGTTTTGAGTATTTATTTCTATGGCTTTTTATAATTTGCTTATTATATTTAGCAATTTCTTGTTTTTGTTTTTTTCCTCAAGAAACAAGAGAATATTCCCAGGATTTTCTCTGTATACAATGATGCTATCACCAAATAACAGCAGTTCTCTTTCTTTTTTCTAACCTTTATACCCTTCATCATCTTTCCTAAGGAGCTTTGGTGGCATGGTGGTAAGGAGTTGTGCTTCCAACCTGAAGGCATGCAGTTTGAATCCATTAGCTGTCTCCTGGGAGAAAGATGGGTAACCTACTCAAATGCCATTTCATTTAATGCCTCTGAAAATCCACTGGAGAATCAACTGTGGGTCCTTCCTGACTCAGCGATACACAACAGCAACATTTGGCTTTGCAAGTGGTGATTATTTATGGAAAGAAATCGCTGATCCTTCTCCGTTGAAGCACCTTGAGGACTCAAACTGCTGATCTTAAAGTTAGCTCAGCACTATGCCACTAGGGCTCCTCACCATCCCTAGAGTGCATGGGAAGCTGCCTGCCCTGGGTGACGCTGTCAGAGAAGGTGGCAACAAAATAACTATAAAGTTGTTCTATGATTTTTTTCTGCAGAAGTGTAATATTTATCCTCGTAGATAGTTAACAACAACAAAATCCTTCCTTGTAAGTTCTCCTTAATTTTATCAATATGCCTGCAAGGCTAAAATGATTTCCTTTTAGAACCTTCTAAAGCAGGTCTGTCAGAGCTGTCATTGTTACGCAGCCACAGTGAATGCCATATGGTTTCATCAGCACACCCTTGAAGCTTGGACTCTTCTTACATACTTACAGCCAGTATATTTACAGTCACAATTTTTTGTTAAATTTTCTACTATTTTACCTATAAAATTGTGATAAGTAGTATTTGTGAAGCTATTAACAATAATTTCTTCCTGGAGAGACTTCTCAGTTACTAACAGTGTAACTAAAAGTGTTATAAAATTCAACAAAGAAAGATTTTGCAAAATAATTTTATTGTTAGTATTCATATAATCCAAGAAAGACTGCATTTAAGCAATTTGCAACTGTCTTTATCTCATAATATTGAATGATTTAAGTTTATATTAAACCTTTCTGAGGGTTCTGTGTGGACTGACACAAGAGGAGGTCCGTGGCAACGGAGTTTCTGCACTGAGTGACTTTAACCTGGTGCTACCACGGCATGCCTCCCCCCTGCAGTAGTTCTTTCCCTGGTAGGTTCATTTCTGTTTTGTTTTTCTTACCTGCTTCAAGCTTAGGGCAGTTATTATTGACTCATGGAAAAAACTTACAGAAACACCTGTGTGGTTTCCTGGGGCTCTTTTTCTGCATAGTTGTTTTCTCTGCAACCCTGCCCTGAATATGGTAGCCACGTCTGTAAACTCAGACTCCGCTCCCTCTTTTGCCAGCTCATCAGCCCTGTCATAGTGTTTGAGATCTCTGTACCTTCTGGATATCTCTGTACCTATCTGGAAATATTCTGGGAGAAATCTAGGATAATTGCGGCGTTTTGCTCATTTACTTACCTTCTCTCGGAATATAAGACCTGGGCAGAGTATCCCAGGGTCTAGAAGCTACAAGTTCTTTTCTATGCTCTCCCTGTTTATCCCCTTGACCTGGCAATCACTAGCTGTATGGTAGAACAGGCCATCGTATGGTACTGACCAGTGTTCATAAAGACCATTTCTACCATCATTTTTATAGTGCCACATTTTTAAACATCAGAGAAGAATCACCTAGTCTTTATTATGAAATTTTCTGTTAATCTTCACTAGTTTTACAGTTAATTCCAACATGTTTACCTCTTCTCTATGAACTTCTGTATAATCCTTGATGTGCTGTGATATTATATCATTACTCTCATTACTCTGTGTACTTTCATTCTTTATTTTGAAGCAATAGGTCAAAGGTTGCTTAAAATACTATGATTTTTTAATCTTTTCAAAAATCACTCACTGCTTTGAGAAACCAGTGAAGCCCATGGAGCAATTCCTCTTTAAATCTTTTCCCATATGAAGTTTTATCTTTAATTTAGAGGAATTTTAAGCTAACACTCAAATGTGTTCAAGGCCTGTTTAGTGTAAAAGTCCCACTTTCCATTTTTTAAAAAACTTTTTACTTTAGCTTTTATTACTGTAACTGGTGGCCAGTGTGTTGTGAGTCTCGGCCCCAGTTGGACCTTTGGAGGGCCTCTCGCGTCTTGAAGAGGGACACACATGCGTATGGAACGCTCTGGGATCTTGTGGCTTTCTTTTCGTCCCAAGTGGGTGTCAGCAGAGGGGACTTGCCAGATGAATTGGGGGTCTCTGGCAGAGAGTCCACCAGCATTTGGGCGTGCCCGAATTGTAAAATACAGAAATGCTTGGTGGAGCTCCTCAATTCAAAAAAGCTTGGAAGCAGGAGTGGCGTCCACTTCCGAAATAGCTTGCCTCTGGAAACCCTATGAACCTAGAAATAGAATGAAAGTTACACAAGCGTTCAGGTTTTTCGCCTACGACGACTCAATGGCACTTAACAAGAACAGCAACGATGTGACTGGAATGGTCATTATTTGAGAATATATCTCTACTTTTTTCTGAATCACGTGAAAATGAAAAACAGTAACTGAGCCCAAGATACATGGACTGGTGCATGAAGCAATAGCTGCAGACAGAAGCAGGCAATCCATCATTCATTTGATTGGTCTTCTTTCAAATCTAGTTCATAGGATGTAGTAGTAGATAGCCATATATAAACTTTAAAGAGGCGTTGGCTTTTCTTTTCCCCCCTTGCATTTAAAAGGTTATGCGCTACAATGTGAGACAAATAAATCATGATTCACTACAACAGTGGTGCAGTCAGTTATATAAATTGCCAGGGAAACACTAAATCTGTCACTTTGTGTGTTCTGACCATTTAGCAATTGGAATAGTGTTGGAAGAGCAGGCTGACTGGAAACAGGAGAAGCAAATATAGTGGCAGATGCAATTAGTAAGATCAATGGGTAGTGTTAAAGGTTCATTGTTTGGCCATTCTGTTGACCCAAGTGAAAGCAATTGCTATCCAAAAGAGTCAGGCGGCTCTAATTTGCTGTAAAAGAATGGAGAAAAGTGAGCCACCCGATATACGACATCCTGAGAATGCCACTTCTAAGCTTGCTGTGTTCTTAGGAATGTGTCCAAAAAGATTAAACTTTAAAAGTAGTAGCTGCTTTCATTCATATTTTTAGTTCATATTCTGGTACTTCTCCTTACCCAATATACTTTTTTAAAAAAACAAAACTTCAGTTCACTTTTCTTGAATTTGGCTTTGGTTCATTTATCACTTTTATTTTTAAAAGTTGTGATTTGAGTGAAAGTTTACAAAGCATATTGTTGTTTTCTCTCCAACCAATCGTTCATGCGCATTCTGTTCCCTAATACCAATCATAATACACAATGTGTGATTGTCCATTCAGTCCACTTTGTCCTTTGCCTCATCCATCCCAAGAAGTGTTCATTGTCTAGCAATTACTTTTTCTACTCTCCTCTTCCTTGGGATATTAGATTGATTCTCTCTGTATATAAACCTTTCTGTAGCCATTCTAGAGTCCTTATTCAGTCTTTATCCTTTTGTGGCTGGCTTACTTCACGCAGCATGTCCTCTAGGTTCATCCATGTTGTTTAGTATTTCACAAATTCCTCATTGTTTTTCAATATTGCATAGTACTCCTTTGTGTGAAGGTACTGTCATTTTTCTATCCATTCATCCATTGATAGAACTTGAGTTATTTCCATCTCTTTGCTATTGTGAATAATGCTAATATATACGTGGGTGTGAATATATCTGTTCATGTTGCAGCTATAATTTCTTTAATGTTTGTTCCTAGTAGTGGAATAGGTGGATCATGTGCTGTTTTCTCCCAGCTTTTTTTTATGTTAAATAGTTCTAATTTTTATTTAATACATTTTTTTATTTTATTTTAATAATTGTAATGAACATTTACAGAGATTTTGGATTTCCATTCATTCATTCTTGCACTTTTCTCCCTGTCCAGCCCTTGCCTTCCCCTCCCCAGTTCGCTCCTCTCTTTGAAAAGTAAAAGAAAAATTCTTTCTTTGATATACAATCCCCCTGCACCCCTCCCACCGCCCCAAGTACACTCCACTATGCAACCTTAATTGTGGACTCTTGTAATAACCATAATACCCTATCATACATCGCTTTTCAATTATTCTTTCCCTCAGCTTTTTAAGGAAACACCAAACTGCTTTCCATAGTGGTTGTACAACCATCTATAGTCCCACCACCGGCATATGCAATCTCCAATCTCATTGTATCCTTCCCAGCATTTCTTGTTTTCTGCCCTGTAAAACTTTGCTATTGTTGCTTAAGTGAAATGATATCCCATTATTGTTTTGATTTTTTCACAGCGTCTCTATGAGTGTAGTCAACTTAATGGCACATAACAACAGTGGCCAGTAATCTTGGGCATTTCTTCATGTGTTTGTTAGCCATCTGAATGTTTTTGGTGTTTTTCCTGTGATGAGTCTTTTCATATTTTCTGTCCATTTTTGTGATTGAGTTGTGTTTAACTTGTTGGGGTGCTGGAGTTGTCTATATATTTTAGATAGAAACTCCTGTCATTGCCAAATATTTTTCCTTAGCCTGTAAACTCGCTACCTTCTAAAAATTATATCTTTAACTGTAGATGCCTGCTTATTTCAATCCAGTATATTATTATAGATTTTTGTTTCTTTATAGTATCAGATTTTTCATTGTCAAATCATAACCTTAGAGTCACTATATGAAATGTTGTAAAAATTACTCTGAATAATCTGATTTTTTTATAAAAATATGAAACTTTTCATTTATACTGATTTACTTAGAAAGTTTGTATACATAGTTTTTTCACACCAGATCTTTCCCATTTCCTTTACTAATTCCCTCCCTCCACTTATAAAATTGTGGGGTCCTATTACCCAGACCATCATGGTCTTCTCAGTTGCATGCTATGCATCAGAAAGCTGAACAATGACTAAAGATGATACAAGGAAAAGTGATGCCTTTGAGCCGTGGTGCTGGGGAAGAGTATTGAATATACCATGGTTTACTAGGAGAACAAACAGGTTTGTCTCGGAGAGGGTTAAACCAGGCTGTTCCGTAGAGGGAAGGATTCTGAAGCTCCATCTGACATACTTTGGGCATGTTGCATGGAGGGACCAGTATGATGCTTGGGAGGATGGAGGGACAGCGCAACAGAGTGAGTGACTAGGGTAATGGGTGTAGGAGTGTCAAAGACAAGGTTGGCTCAGGATAAAGCAGAGTTCAGAGCTGTTGTACATAGGGTAGCTATGAGTTGCAGGAAACTTGACAGTACATAACAATAGCAACAACAATGTGATTACCCCCCACCCATCCTCACATCTCTGACCCCCACCCCCCATAGATCCTATTACACATTTTACTTGTTACCTATTTCTACAATAATGGTCTTATACAGTATCTGTCCTTAAAGGACTGAGTTCACACAGCATAGTGCTTTCCATTCCCTCCCAAGTTAGGTTGTAATTTTCAAAATCAGTGCTCCTGCATGCTGCGTAGTATTCTATCATGTGAATATACCATAATTTCTCAATCCATTTGATTGTGGTTGGACATTTGGGATGTTTATGTTCTTGTGTTAGTGAATAATGCTGCTATAAACATTGGTATACAAATTGGTGTTTGTGCTTCCATTCTTAGGGTGTATTCCAAGCACTAGATAGCTGTGTCATATAGAATTTCTATGTTCAACATTTTGAGGAAGCACCAAACTGCCTTCCAGAGTAGTTGTACCATTTTACAATTGTTAGGTGCCATTGAGTCGAGTATGACCCACAGCAACCCTATGAACAATAGATCTGAACCCTGCCCTATGCTGTGCCATCCTCATAAATCTGACAAATGTGATCCCATTGTTGTGGTCAGTCTCCCAAGCCCTCTGGTCGAGGATTTTCCTTTCTTTTGCCATCTCTCCACTTTTCCAAACATAATGTCCCTAACCAAGGAATAGCCTCTCCTAGTAGCACCCCCAAAGGATGTGAGATGAAGTTCTATCTTTGCCTCCAAGGAGCATTCTTATTTTCACTTTCTCCAAGATGTATCTATTCTTTTGGCAGTCCATACAGCCAAATTCAGTACTTATCCCCAACTCCACAGCTCAAAGGAATTAATTCTACTTCTGTCATCCCAAATAATGATGGGTTACCTATATAAATAATTTTGTAATTTTATGTTTCAATGCTTTAAATTGGCCAGTTTTTACAAATTACTAAAGCTAGAAAGGTGTCAATGAGAATGATGATTATGAGAATGAGAATGAGGTAACTTTTACAAATTCTTATCTGTCTTAAATAAGACACTCCTAATGAACAAGTATTGTACTTTGAAACACTTGAGCCCACTGCTGAAATCACTGTGTCAGTCCATTATGCTGAAGATCTTCTTTCTTTTAACTGACTATCCACCTTTATAAACACGAAGTCCCTCTCCAAGGAATAGCCTCTCCTAGCAATGTGGCCATAGTATGTGAGACAAAGCTTCGCCATCCTTGCTTCCAAGGAACATTCTGGCTGTACTTTTCCCAAGACATATCTGTTTGTTCTTTTGACAATCCATGGATGTTCATTATTCTTCTCCACCACAATTCAAAGGTATCAAGTCTTCTTCTGTCATCCTTATTCATTGTCCACTTTTCAGATAGCATAGCAAGTGTTTGTAAAGACCATGGCCTGAATCAGGCACACCTTCGTCTTCAAGCTGACCTGTTCCTCAATATTTTGGAGAGGTCTCTAACTGTGGACTTCCTTGCCCAGTTCAGTATATCTCCTGATTACTTGACTGCTGGTACCAAGGGTGTAATTGTTAATCCAATAAGATGAAATTATTGACAATTTCAATCTTTTCTTCATCATGCTTATG
The DNA here is from genome assembly GCF_000299155.1 of Elephantulus edwardii. Classification (NCBI taxonomy): domain Eukaryota; kingdom Metazoa; phylum Chordata; class Mammalia; order Macroscelidea; family Macroscelididae; genus Elephantulus; species Elephantulus edwardii. The sequence goes on along the minus strand of NW_006399889.1, from coordinate 5,921,550 downwards.
AAAAGGAATGTGGCATGGACTTAATAACCTGCATTATGCAGATGACAGAGCTTTGCTTGCTGAAACTGAGGAAGGCCTGAAGCATTTCCTGCAGAAAGTAAAGGACTGTAGTCTGCAATATGAATTGAGGCTCAGCATTGTGAAAATGAAGATTTTTCACCATTAGTCCAATGAACAGCACTATGATAGATGGAGAAGTGATTGAGATTATTAATAGTTTCAGCTTGAGACATTCCATAGCACTTTTGACACCAGCTGTCGAGAAATCAAAAGATGAGTTACATTAAGAAAATCTGCTATCAGGGACCTACCTCTCTAGAATGCTGAAGAGCAACGATGTCAGTCTAGAGACTAAGGTGCACCTCATCTTGGCCATAGTCTTTGCAGTTACTTGCTATGCTTCAGAGAGCTGGACAATGACCAAAGATGACAGAAAAAGAATTCATGCTTTTGAGGTGTGGTGCTGGAAAAGAATATTGAACATACCATGAATTGTTAAAACAACTAACAGACATGTCTTAGAGAGGGTGACCAAGCTACTGCTTGGAGGCAATGATTTTGAAGCTCCATATCACATATTTTGGGCATATTGCCAGGAGGGACCAGGCCTTGGAGAAGGATATCATGCTTGGAAGGGTGGAGGGACAGCTCAGAAGAGGAAGACTCTGGATGAGATGACTGTCACAGTGACTGGAGCAGTGAGGACAGGTCAGTCAGAGATAGTGAGATTGGCTCAATATAGAGCAAGGTTCAGAGCTGTTGTGCATGGGATCACTATGAGTTGTAAACTCAATGGCACATAACAACAACATAATCATGTTTATTGGTCCAGTGGTAAAGATTTTTGTTTTGTTAATTTTGAGGTGCAATCCATATTGAAGGCTGTCCTTGATCTTCTGCAGCAAGTGTTTCAAGTCTTTCTCACTTTCAGCAAGCAGGGTTGTGTTGTCTGTATAATGCAGGTTGTTGATGAAGCTTCCTCAAATCCTAATGCCATATTCTTCTTCATAGAGTCCAGCTTTTCAGCCATTGAGTTGTTTCTGACTCATAACATCCCTGTATTGGGTTTCTGAGGTTATAAATCTTAGCAGGAAGAGACTGCCCATTCCTTGGCTGGCATGGGCATCTCTTTTCCCTTGGAGCCACTGAAGGCTTTAAACCGCTGGAAATCTATGGCCTTTTGGTTAGCAGTGCAGTCTACTACAGCCTGGGAAGAGTGCCATCCTTAATCTTGGAGGAAAAAGATAGAACAACATAGAATGTGGCCTGAGAAGAGCAGCGTTTCCATAGTCCCAGGGCACTGGCTTTTTCTCACCACTCAGGAAGCTCCCTAGTCATGTGTCTTTCATTGGCTTCCACACAGAATCTGGGGCAACGTTAGGTTATTTCATGCTTCTTCAGGTTTAGTCAGCAATAGGCTTTCAATTGGTTCCTCTGGGTCATATCAGCCTCTACTCACTGAACTCAGATGTATGTGTTCATAGTCTCGGCAACCAGGTGGACTCCACACCTCCGTTCTTCCTTTAACACACATAAAAATGTCTGCCTTTCAGTTTCAAATACTGTGACTGACTGCTTGGACACTTTAAGGTATCATACTGATGTTGTTGGGTGTGGTGGAGTGGGGTATGACTCATAGCAACCCTGTGAACAACAGATCTTCATTTAGTTTCCCATATTCTGTACTGCCTGATGCCTCTTAGTTTTCTCTAGGACAAAGAACAAGGAGAGGGTGGAGGGAGGGAAAGAGAGAGAAAGACAGAGAGAGAGAACCATTGGATCTGGCATAAGAAACTCTGTCCTACACTTTCATAGGTGTTAAGGATAAGTGGCAGAGTTCGTTTTCATGCGTCAGTGGAAAAATTAGCAGAAATAGATGTTTCACAAGAGAAGATAACCAAATATATGAAAAACTTGATTGGCCTTACTAGCAATCAGATAATTGCAAATGAAAATGAAATGCCATTTTTAATATACCAGTTAACAAAGGTTCTATGAAATAATGATATTATAAAATAATGATGAATGCTGTTGAAATGAGCATTTCCATACTGTACTAGTAAAATATAAATTTGTAAACTTGTCCTCGATGGTATTTTAGCCATATTTCATACACCTCTTTCACCCAGAGCTTCCTGCCTGTTGTAGTATGTTCCCTTTTGGGAATCTCCTCAAGAAAGAATCATTAGTTCAGAAAAAAATTTACACAAATGAAATGTTTTGCAGAATTTTATGTAATAACAGAAAGTTTGAAGCATTAAGATACAATGATAGATGAATGGCTAAGCCACCCACTCTAGATTACAGAATGTGAAATGACATGAGAAATGCTGGCAGCAGCACGTTTAAGGTTCAGTTTATAGTGTGACTTAAATTGTAGAGAACATTTACATATGTGTAAAAATAGTCACAGTATTATGAACTTATGAATGTCTATTTCTCTTAATTTTTTATGCTTTTCCAAGTTTCTGCATGTCTCTGTGTTAATTTTATAAACTGGATCAAGTTAGCTTTCCCTGCACAATAAACCCCCTAAAACTTTCATCTGAACTGTCTCAGCTAATACTTGCCAGGCTGTCTCGTGTATTTGGGGTAAGCCATTGTGTTGGCTTGATAACCAGGTGTTCTAGGACGGGCTCACTCATGTACCTACTAGCTGTCAGTTTGTTGGCCAAGGCACCTCTTCAACAAGGCTTTGACATCTTTTGCAAAGCTAGCCTGGGTTCATTTGTGACATGATCTTCCCAAGGACAGTAAGAGAGGACAGCTCAGGTGCACAAGTTCTTTCCAGGTCTCTGCATGTTTCATGTTTAATAATGTGTTTTTTTTATTTTATTAAATTTTATTAGTTTTAATGAACATTTACAGGGATTTGAGGTTTTCATTCCTTCATTGCTGTATCATTCTCTCTACCCTCCTCCCCAGTTTGTTCTTCTTCCCTGCCATCCGAAT